>NC_142440.1:12265312-12587500 GCF_059453495.1 Arachis ipaensis
ATGTAGAAGGGAGAGAGACTTGTAAACGATGTGTCAGGTCAAAATCCAAATCCAAATCCAAATCGATGTCCTCATTCTCCAAAGCAATGGCTGCATCCGAATGCCGTCCTCTTTTGAAGCAAAATATAAAACCACGTTGTTCCCAATCAAATCTCCTTCCTTCAAACAAATATTGTACCTGCGCACGCCTTCGCTAAATATTAAAATACTCCTAATACAACTAAATTAAATAACTAAACTTTACTAGTAGCTCTCTTTTTTATAGATGCATTGGCTAATCATTTTTGAAGCGTATAATTTATTTTTTGTGATGCGTTGTTTTAAAATTTTTTATTTGCAGAATCTTAAATGTTCTGGTGTCAAAATGTTTATTCGACGTGTACTTCGTTGATTATGTTATTCGAAGCTCATTTTATAGAGCACCTAGTTGAAGTAAAGTAATGATTTTGACCTATAATTATGTTGGAAAGTTCTTTGTCAAAAACTTTTCAACCATTGTGGTCGAAATTGAACCAAAAATAAGTAAGATTGCACCCTTAAAACCCATTTTGACGCTCAAATAAAAATGATGTTTAAGGCCAGTGAATTGGAGGAGGGAGTTATTTCAATGGGAATTGGAACTTGTCCATCAGCTACATGAGCGGTTAGGGCCAGTGAAGCTGTCATCTGAGAGCAAGGATAACGTTGTGTGGAAGTTTGATAATAAAGGTATCTTTTCTACGAAGTCCTTTATGCAGGTCATACAATCGGAGACGCTGCCAAATGAGATCACGAGCTATAGCTTCACAAGTGCACTCTGGAGAGGCTGGGTACCCCCAAAAATTGAGCTTTTTGGATGGTTTGTGCTAGTTGGTAGAGTTAAGACTAAGGAAAGGTTAACTAGACTAGGAGTTGTTACTAATGGTGATAATATTTGTGTCTTGTGTAATAAGGGGGTAGAATCTGTTAAGCACTTATTCCTTCTGTGTGAGGTAATATGGCAGCTGTGGTGCTTTTGGTTGCGGTCCTTTGGTAGGGAGTGGGTGATTCCTGGAACCCTTAAAGAGCTGTTTGAGAGTTGGGGTGCCATGCCCAACAGACGACAAGGACAGAAGATGTGGATGATGGCGTTCTTTGCAGTGATTTGGAACGTTTGATTGGAACGTAATGCCAAAATTTTTAATCATCAAGGAGTAAACATTGACATCATTCAAACAAGGACGTTGTCCACCTACACTGAGTGGAATGGTGGGGATCCTGTTGGTGGTTGAGGGCAATACAGGAGATGCCAGGAGATTAGTTTATCTGTTTTTATTGTTTTTTATGTTTTTATGTTTATATGTTTGCTCCACTTAAATGTGTTGAGCTTGAGGTGCTTCAAAAAAAATGATGTTTAAGAAATATAATAATTTTATGAATAAGACTGTAAAAATATAAGATAAGAGATATAATTTATAAAAACTTGATAGATTATCTTCTCAAAATATAAGATAGGAAATATAATTTATAAAAACGTGATAGATTATCTTCTTTTTTGAGAAGTAGAAAATGTCGTATATAGACATTAAGTTAATAAATAACATTAACGTTTTGATCATTAAATCGACAATGAAAACTAATAAAATTGTCAATTACAAAATAAGTATCAATAGAAAATCAAAAGTTATAACTCATCATAAACAAACAAACAAATAAACAGACTGTTAACAAAAAAATTTGACAGTTCAGATAGCTCAACCATGATCGTTTGATTTAAAGGTGAATCGACAATATAAAAGTCGAGATGTCATTAACATGTTCGTTGCTCCACGAAGATGTAAGTCGAAGTATCACAATATGAGCTATTTCATAAAAGTGTGAGTACAAGAGGGTTCGACTTATCCTAGAAGGAGTCGAGTCAATGACTTCTAAAAATTGAAATAAGATAATTGCACAAAGGTCTCATCTAGAAGTACTTTAACCAAGGTAAAAGATGACGTGGGATGTTAAACTTGGGAGTCAAGATTCTTTATGGTCAAGGCAATGTCGTGACCCAAGAAATAGGAAGAAGCTATATCGTGGGAAGAGAAAAACGCTCTACAAATATATTCTTCTTGTCTATAAATCAAAGAAAGGCAGAAGTGTAAAAGGGACTTAATTTAAAATACTACAATATCATACGAAACACTACAAATCCACAGTCACACTGATGCAGAGATCTATGGAATGCAAGTGCATGTGAGTGTCTGAAATCAATTTTCTTTTGTTCATTTTGTCTTTATTATTTTGACTCTCTTTCATTTTATCAATTTTAATTCCTTTTTAATTTATTTCGATAATTTATTTTAAACTTTAATTTGTTTGTTATTTCAATTACAATTCTTATTTATTCCATTTCTTTTCCTTCTTGTTATTCTATTTTATGTTGTTTATTTTTATTCTTTTCTTTCAAGCATTTTATTTTCAAACTTTTACTTTGTTTTATTTTTTTTTACTTTGCCATTTATCACAAATATTTTGGCATACACAGTTTCGATACCCACACTAAGTAATTTCCGAGTCGAGCTCACTCTTTTTTCAGAGGAGTCGTATCTGCTCCCCGAACTGAGATCTTGATACAAGTTTGATTCGACACCCTGTTCAGGTTACCAAAAAGTAAGTGAAACAAATTGGCATGCCCAGCGGAACCCTGGGTTAAGCTAACGAATCAAGTTGTGTATGCGATTACGCAGTGACAAATTAATAATGTCTAATAGAGCCTCGATTTTGATTGATACGTCGAATAATAATATTGGAGAACCTACAAGAGGCCCCGAGACAGAGGCTGCTCCATCAGCAGGTAATTCAGGTCGAAGGATCAACTCTGTCATCACAGAGGGAATCCCATCGACTGTATCCGTCACGTGACTCCCATATGGGTTGCATCCAAATTATTCTCCACCATTAAAAAATCAAGAAACAACTCCTTGTACAATCCTGCACCTCCTCTAGGTTATCCTCCAATGGGTATACTAACTAATTATAACCCTAATGTGGCAAATTACAATGTTTATCAATATTTGATGAATAACCATCTATATTTAGGGTCAGTTCCTATGTCACAACCTACCTCAACAATGCCAAACGTCTTTTTAACACAAGGCGTAGGGTCAACAAGGTCGCCAGTAGGTGGAATACGTGCTTCGATTTTTTCAGAAATGTCAAGACAAATTGCTGTCATAACGTCATCTCCTAATATGGTCGAATCTTTAGCTGTGTTCAGACAACAAATTGAGGATAGTCATCATGATTTAGTCAATATGCTTACTCAGCAGATGGCTGCAATGTTGAATCCAATGATAGAGAATAACAATATTAGAATAGATGAAGTCGCTCGACGAGTCAATGACATTGCATGAGCAATCAATCGAATTTGTGTACCGCACATAGGTAGGATGAATGCGAATAATCCTTTTGTAATACTAAATAGAGAAGATGATCCAAACAGGATATTGAATAAGGCTACAACAAATAATGCTACTCAAACCTATGGTCAAAACATTACCTAAGATGTCGAACAAATCTTAAATAAAGCAGGACTAAATATAGGGGTGACAAAGTAACCTTACTACATATCTCCTTTTTTCGATTATGTTTTACAAGCTGAAGTTTTTAGAGGAGTCAAAACTCCAAAGTCCCTCACCAAACTTGCATGTGAGAGTGGAGAATCGACTATCGAGCATGTGGCTTGATACATAGTCAAAATTGGAGAAATACCTGGTAATTTATATTTAAAAATGAGATTTTTTCCTTTTTCTTTCACAAAGAACGCCTTTACTTGGTTTTCAAACTTGCATCCCAATTTAATCCATAGTTAGGCTCAATTAGAAAGAAGTTTTTACGATCAGTTCTTTAGAGATGAAATGAAAGTAACATTGTCCGATTTATTCACAGTGAAGAGAGAAAAAGCAGAATCAATTGACGACTACTTAATATGATTCAAAAATATGAGAAACACATGTTTCGCTTCTATTCCTGAGCTTGAAGTAGTCAAGATGACCATCAATAGTTTCAATTTCAATATTCAAAAGAAAGTTAGTAAACCAACAATTTTTGGATTTAGCTCAGTTGGCTGATAAAGTATAGCAAATCAAAAAACTAAATAAAGAAAAGAGGAAACAGAGTCAAATAAAAGAAAACCTTTCTTTAACAAGAAAGTAAATTATGTTGACTGTATGAGTGAGGAAAAGTCCTATAATGAATCTACCTTTGTTGCAGAATTAAAAGATGGACCTTCATATGTGTGTTGATCTCTTAATCTAGCAAAAGACAAAACTCCTTTATTGGGAGGAAGAAACTATTCTTTTGATTTGACAAAAGCTGAACAAAAATCAACATGTTATTAAAAGACAAATAGTTTGTACTCCCTAAAGAGAAGAAAATTCCATCTATTTTTGAAATCATAAATAAAAATTTTTATAAATTCCATCAAGTATTTGGACATTATACTAATAATTATGTACGTTTCAGGGATTTGATACAAAAGGCAGGAGAAGACTTGTTGGACCTTTTGCTAAGGCAAAGAAAAGAAGCAGGGAATGTCGCCATATGCTTTTGATGTAGTGCTCTATTCGATACATTATGTAACACCCTAACTTTAAGTACCTCATGACCGTAATAAAAGCTCAGGTGTTACTTACCTCTAAACCTTCTTATTTTATACTATCTTTATTTAATATCGAGTCTTTGCGAATACGAACCGAAACTTTAATTAAGAAAACGAAAAGTTTGCTCTTAATCACTTAATCACAAAGATATATATATATATTCACATAACATTATATACATAGACTTATATCAGGATTCTCAAATGCAATTCCTATCCCTCTGAAAATTTCCATAACAATAAATGACAAGGAAAAAAAAATAAAATCTAAGATTAAACCAAAATCCAGAAAATACGAAATACATATATATAAAACTCTGTGGACCGGTCGTGGCTCCTTGTCAAGGCTTTCTTGAACCTGTTGCTAAAACAAAAGATCTATAGGGGGTGAGAACATTGTCCTCGCATGTTCTCAGTAGGGAAAGTGAATGCCGTAAAAATATAGAATAAAATACAAATAGTTAACTCATATCCCTAAGAAAAATAGTTTTCTTTATTGACTCCTTAAAATTTCTCCTAAGCCTTACTTAAATCCGTTTAAGTCACTTTCTTTAAATCACATTACTAATGTTTGCAGCATAACAAAATAACCAATTAAGTACCCAAACAAGTCACCAAGGCAAAAACACAAGCAAACAACACAATCACAGAGAAAATATCTACAACAAGCAAAACACTACCAAATGCAAATGTGCAAACAATATGATGCATTCATGTTCCTAGCGCAGGCCATGAGCTCATGAGTCGGTTGTCTACCCGCAACTCGACGTTATTCGGGGAGAACCTCGAATATGGTATTTTTACCGTGTCAGTCAGGCACAATTATCATCATGGGCGAACCCATGTCAGTTAGGATATCTTGGCATCACGGTAAAAAACAATGCTATCAGTTAGGCGAACATTTCAGCATTAGCAACCTTAGGCTATCCGTTAGGCGGACACTTCCACATTAGCAATTTGGCACAAGGCCCATTCACATTCCATTTTCATGATTCTTTACCCATTTCAATTATTTCTTTCATTCATGACTTTTCATTTTATTTCTTTTCATTTTACCTCCACATCACCGATTACATACTCATACCTCCGCATCACCATATTATTAAACGTACCTCTGCATCACTGCTTAACTATACATACCTCCGCATCACTTTATATTATTCACACCTTCGCATCACCACATATTCCTTCACTTATCATACCTCAAAACCTTTAGTTTCTAGGTAGCCAAACTTCTTTAACGTTTAATAAAAATTCCTTTCCTTAAAAAACCGGACTCAAATTATTACTTAAAACAAGAATCTTTTCTCAATAGGATAAACTTAAAACATAACACTTTTCCTGATAAACTAAAAGCCAAATAGAATGAGTTTTAAATCAAATTCTCTTTTGAATAACGCTTTATGCAAAGTCTCAAATTTTTATAAAATTTTTTGCAGCATTTCCTCTAAAATTCGGGCTTTGCCACCCTTCAAGAGTTCCAACCAAACCATTTTCAATTATCAGAAATTATTCTTGATAGTTCAAACAAATCAAATTCAGTACTATAAACCCATTTTCAATTCTCAAAGATCACTTCTAACAAATCAACAAACCAAGTCCAATATCCAAAATATTTATAAATATGAAATCTAACCAGTTCCATTGTCAAAATCTTTTCGAATTCTTAATTCATTACTAATAAAAAAAATTTTAATACAAAGCCATTTTCTCAATATGAGTAAATATGCAAACCAAATGTTTTCCAATATAAAATTATGTCTCAAAATAAGCTTACAAATCAGATCTTCAAAACAAAACCACATTTCCGGTTATTTTTATAAAAAAATTGGACAGAATTTCCTTTAAAATCTGGACTTCACCATCCTTGTGGGCTCACTCACTTTTATAAATTCTCAACTTATCTCAATCCAAACCAGCCCTCAATTCAGACTTAATTCATATTTCCATTTCAACAAACAACGCCACATTCATCACTGACAATCACAATACAACCAGCAGCAACTATAACCATATTATCATCAATAACAAATTCACAATTAAGAAATACACATATAACTCATTTAATCACCCAATTCTTTATAGCACCATCAAACATACCAAAATTCGGTTTCAGCATGCTCAGACATGCTCACATTCACTATCAATTTCTAACTACAACAATTCTCATTAATTGGTCATGTATAGCATTTATAAATTATTTGTAATTATTTAGTAAGCATTTTGGAATTCTTAAATTAAAAACTCTTAATTTTAAAATGAACCCCCTACCTCGATGTCGCTATTAAAAGAAATCGGAGGCAAAATTACAGTGAGACAGTTGGCTGGACCACTACTAGCCACGCAACGTCACTACAAGAATTTGACAAATTAGCGACGAATTTTTGCGAGAAATATTTTTTATCACTAATCCGTCACTAATTTGCGAGGAATTAGTGACGCACTAACGACAAAATTAATGAGCGATCACATAATATTCGAACATAAGAAAAGCGACTGATTAGCGAGAGATTTACGAGAAAGTTTGTTTCTCGTAAATTGACTTTTGTAGATAAAAAATGAGCGAGAAAAATTTTCTCGCTAATTTGTCACAAATTAATTAGCGAGTGACAATGTTCTAGCAAATCAGTCCCTTAGGGATTCAATCGAATAAAATTATAGTAGCGAGGGATATCATTGTCACTATTCCGTCGCAAGTGTTTGATATACAATTAGCAAGAAACAATTCGCACACTAGTTCGTCGCTAAATAAACTTTGTGTGAAAAGACTAATTAGCGAGGAACAATGTTACCACCTAATCCGTCACAAAGACTTGAAATGCATTTTGCGATGGGCAATTTCCAAGCTAATTTGTCACCAAAGTTTTTATTTTTAGCGAGCAACTAGTTTCTCGCTAATTTGTCGCATAATATTGCAAATTTCAAAATTAGGGTAACGACAAAAAATAGTCGTCGATAACTCATCGCAACGGATAAATCATTCAGCTAGGAAAGTGTTCCTTGCTAATTAGTCGCTAAAGTGGAAATATGGATATTGAGCTCCTAGGACCTAAGTAGTAAGAAATTTGCGACCGCTTAACAACTGACACACTTCGCTCGTTGATTTTAAGTCACTGATTAGCAAGCGAAATACATTTGTCGTTAAGTTGTCGCAAGGTTAATTTAGCGAGCGATTTGGCAACTGTAATCTTCGCAAAGCAAAAGCTATACCCTACCTATTTTATAGCAAATTACTCGCTAATCTCGCTGGAAATCCATCGTAGAGTTATAACAAATCCAAAGCTAACCATGAAAATGTTAGAAGTAACTGGTCACAGTTGAGTCACTAATCAAAAGCTTATTTAGTGAGGAATTAGCGATTGTTTAATAACTGATAGACTTTCCTCACTTATTTCATGTTGCTACTAATTTGTGCGGTAAAACATTAGTCCTTATTCTGTCCTTATTTCATGTTGCTACGAATCGCTAACCTCTATATAAATCCATAGAAAATTCATGAAAAGTTTGAAGCAAATTTGCCAAGCACGATAATATAATTTGTCACAACTTTGTCTTAATCTAAAGCTATTTTAAATGAGAGAATAATTAAAGTCCCAAAGTCGTGTGTATTTGACTCTAAAATCAAACTCGTAAAAATGCAAGCCTAAACGACTTAGCTCGATTAACCAGAAAAAATAGCAAATTAAGCTGGCTGACTCCTAGGCCAAACAGATGCCTTTTTAAAAAAAAAAAAAAACTAGTACATTTATTTTTGTGAATCCGACTTGAAATCCGACTTCATATATACCCTTACCATTTTTGTTTTTTTTTTTTATCGTATTTCTTCACTCGACAAGTCAATAATTAATCTGTTACAGATCGAAATTCTGTTTAATAGTTTGTCACTAGTCAATGAATTATTGCATACACGAGATGAGATTCGAATACCGAATACTTACTTATAAGAAATCATAGTTTACCTTCTTCTTTGCCGTTTTCGCCCTCCTTCTTAACAAACCCGTGAAACCCCTTCTTTACCCTTAATCTTGCAAAACCCTTTCCATTCCCCCTTCTAATTCTCTGAAACTACTCTGATTAGGGGTGTTCGCGGTGCAGTTTGGATCGGTTTTGAGTAAAAAACTCATCCGATCCGAACACTAATTTTATTTGCAGTGCGGTTTCGATTGGATGCTTTTTAAAAAAAAATCTGATCCAATCCGATCCAATTTTAAGCGTTTTGGATTGGATTGGATTTGCGGTTTTATAAATTAAAAAATTAAATACATATAACAGGTCTCAACATCAAATTTTAAATAATCAACAATGACATAACAAGTCTCAACAATATCTTAAAAAGCTAACAATAATATAACAATAGAAATAAAATTATAGATTAGTTAAAATAAATAAATAAATAAATAACATTTTGAACATAAAATATTTATTAAATAATAATAATACATGAATAATATAAAAATGTATAAAAAATTGAACATGTTATAAGTATAATTGTAAATATAATAACAAAATAATAATATTATAGCACATTGTGCGGTTTGGATTGGATTGGATCAGTTATAAAAGTAGATCTGAAATCCGATTCGATCCAGTGGTTTGAAAAAAATAGAATCCAATCAAATCTGAATTAATGCGGTTTAAATGGTTTTCGATTTGGATTTAATTGGATGAACGGTTTAATTTGGATCGGTTTGGATTTGAACACTCTGATGTCTCTAAAAGTTAAAAACCGTTTTCCCCTTTTAATTCTCTTGAAACCCTTGCTCGTTTATCTCCAAAATCACACACTCTCATCTCTCAAACACTCATTTATGGCGCCGGCACTGGACAGACGACGGCTAATGGCAGGGAGGGATTGAGAAACGGAACCACGACCGGTAGAGAGCAAAAGAACAGAGGAGGTGAGGCAAGCTGCGACAGGAACTAAGCTGCGGCCGCGAGAAAGAGGTGCGACGGTGACTGATATAGGATGGAGATGTGAAGATGCGACACTGTGAAGGAGATAACTCTACGATGCTGCGTCACACTCTTCGTTTGTAATTGATTCATCTCAACTCACCACTCTGGCTCCACATTCTAATGTATCAGAGCCTCTCTATCCCTCTCGTAACCACTCAGTCGGTCTCGGTCAAAACCGCTCATTCTCTATTCTCAGAGACAAAGAACAGTGAAGAACGACAAGTTGGCCTTGGTGATGACGAACCGCGATGGAGAACTGAGATGGTAATGACGACGAAGCGAAACATTAGCACTGAATAGAGATCAATGGTGTGTATGAATTTTCTGGTTTTGCAATTTTTTTGAGGATTTGTTGTTTTGGTTTTTGGGGTTCTACAATCTTTTATGGTTCTACAATTTTTTTTGCTAATCGTGTCGTCTGTAAGAACCGCGAATTAATAAATCGATTAATTAACATAAAATAATAATAATTTGATTCTCTAGAATAGGTTCAAAATTTTAGAATATTAATTAGAAAATATAAATATGATATTTGGACTCAGTAGATTTTTCTGAGTTGGAAAATGTAATTTTCTTCAAAAAATTGCGTAAAAATGCGTATCGATAAATTAACCGGCAGTACCGGCTTAAATCTGCCCAGTACTATGTGAGAATAATAAAAACTGTAGAAAAACTTAGAAAAGTAATTAAAGTTGAAAACCGGGCACTAATTTAACAAGTTTGGCCCAAAGTTGGGTCAAACGGGCAAAAAATGCTAATGGATTAGACCGGGCCTAAGTTGGGCCCAAGCCCAACATATAAATATACTCAAAATGAACCCATTTAGCTCACAATACACACTTAAACACAAGTGTGCAGCTGCATGAAGTAAGAGGAGAAAGGGAGAGTGTCACTATTCATCCACCACTTCCGGCGGCCATATCTCGAGCTACAGTGCTCCGATTCGCGTGTCGTCAGCGGCTAAACTTTGTTGGTAAGATTTCAAATTTTCATCTCCTCTCCTCTGCCCTAAAAATCCGAAAATGTGAGTGATGGTCTTGAATGAATTTTTGTGTTTTGATTGTTTAGGTGGTGCTTAGGGTTGGGCAATTGGTGGTTTGTGCCCCAAACACCATCGGAAAAGGTAAGGAAACTTTTTTCCTTGTGAATTTGTGTATTTTGAAACCGTAGGTATTGATTTATGGTAATTTATATGGTTTTAGTTAAGTTCTCACACTTGTTGGAGTTTATTTGGAGCTTTGAAGGTGAGATTAGTGATTTGTTGGTGATTAAAAGCTTGTTTGGATTCAAGTGGTGTCTTGTGCATATTCGGAATTGGCCAAGGTATGGTTTTGGTTTTCTCTATGTAATATATAATATTTCTGGATACTTAGGCTAGTGACCCATAGGATAGGTTGAATTGAATTGATTGTTGGATTTGATAATGCATGCTGATGTTGTTAAATTGATGATGTGTGATAATGTTAATGCTTGTGATGGTTTTGATGTATTGAGATGAGAATTATGATGAATTGTGATAAATGAAGCTTATGAGTAGTGAGAATTGGTGCAAGTGATTAGTATTGGATGTTGATGTGCCAATTTATAGAATTGTGGGGTTATAGAGGAGGAATTAAATAATATTGGTGTGGAATTGGTTGAAGTGTGATGGAAATGTAAAGTGTGATATTTGGTAGTGTTGTATGGTGAGATGGAATAGGCTTTGAATTGGTTTCATTATAAATTTCATGGTGTTGAGAATTTAGTGAACTTGGGTAAAAATGGATTTTTAATGAACTTCGACGGATCATATCTTGAGCTACAGTTTTTGAAATTGAATGAGTTTTATATCAAATTAAAGATACTTTAAAGAGCTTTAAAACGGTATATATTTTGTTGAAATCTAAATTTTGAAGAGAAAGATGATCATTAGATGCTTGTGTCAGAAATCTGAATTCTGTGATGTTGCAGAATTTGTGATTTCTAGATTGTGTGCGCACGCACACCGATGTGCACGTGCTCTGTTCAGTGGCTATTTTTGACTTGTGCGCACGCACACCCTGTGTATTTTTGAAAATGTGCGTACGCACACTTTTGTGCGTACGCACGCACAGGGAGATGCCTACTGATTGGAGCGCTAGCACACTCTGGTGCGCACGCACACGTTGGAAGGTGCATTCTGTTGAGGGTGCTCAAACGCATCTGTGCGTGTATGCAGAATGGAAACTTTTTACTTACTGTGCATACGCACACCTCTATGCGTACGCACACTTCTTGAAAATCCTCCTGGGCGTGCGTATGCACAACCCTATGCATACGCACACTGCCCTGTTTTTCAATAAACATATTGTTTTTAACTGTTTTACCTTCCCGGCAAGTATGTAAACTTCTGTGACACTTATATAAGACTCTTTAACTTGTTTTTAGGCGTCAAAACATAGAGGATGCTTTAGGCAAGTTTAATTAGGTATTTTCTAGAAACATGCTTAGAAAACGATGGATTAGGTTTCTGGGGTACTGAGTACAGATTTGGTTGAGTGAAATGGCGAAGCATTGTATTTGATGATTGGTGGTACGAATTGTGGACGTCGTGAACTACTGATTATTGAAATAAATAATTTTTAAAAACCACTGATGAAGTGTTTTTAAACTGAGATATTGATGAGACGCTATGCGCTTGGCAGGGATGGCAGTTGGATCCCGCCTGTCGACGTCGCGGCGGCAGCGTAAGGGCGGTGGTTAGTCCCGCTTACGTTGAGATATGAGGTCCGTGGCAAGAGTATCCCGCTCACATCCCTTCGAAATCACCATAGTGTGCAGGCACTGACATCCTGGACCGTGATCCGGACATGATATCTCGGGGGTTCCCATTATGAGACCGAAGGGCGACATCTCCATGGAGGTGTGTCGGGTTGGCAGTTGAACTGACAATGTGATATCACAGCCAAATAGGATAGGCATTCATCATGTGCATATTCTATCTGTTTGTTTGCTTTGCCGACTTGTATTGTTTGCCTAAGTGTTTAACATGCCTAAATGCTTATTGAATTACTTGATATACATGCTTATACTTGTGCTTTAATTGTATTGTTATTACTTGTGCTTTCTACTGGGATTGAGGAGGATCGGAAGGAGGTGGCGATGGGATCGCACAGCGGTTAGGCTGGCGAAGGCTGTGGAACAGCGGAGAATTGTTAGATTTAGAAATCCACTAAGTTAGATTACCCTTTTCATTTTGGTTTTAAATTTATTTATGTTTTAAGCTTGAATCTCATGATGGATATGAAGCTCTAGGATTGCCTCTGGCATCCAGGAATCTTATATCTTACATCACTGGGAATTGTTATCATACTGAGAACCTCCGGTTCTCATTCTATACTTTGTTGTTGTTTTCAGATGCAGGTTGCAACCCACCTCGGTGAGTTGCTTGATGGTAACAGAGCGGAGGAACTTTATCCTGTTTTGAAGTCTTTTGGTTATCTGACTAAGTTCTTTCACTTTTGTATTTACTTTTGCCTTAGAGGCTTACTTTGGGAGAGATAATTTGTATAAGTTGTTTACTTTCAAAACTCTGTATGTATGTATCTACTAGTCGGCTTAAACTCCGCGGGTTGCGGCTAGTTCTTTATGATTATTATACTCTTATATCGATATATGTTCTATTCTATTGTACTTATGACTCGTATTTTATGCTTTTAGATTGGTGTGAACATTTCGCGCTTTTGTAACTCTGTTTTGAGCTTATTCCTTCATTAGGATTCTAGAATTATTATTCCTATATATATGTATAAGCCTTAGAATTGTCGTAACCTTTGATTAACCTTTGCTTTACGGCGTGAGGTCAGGCTTAGGGTAATTAGGATGTTACATTTAGTAGTATTAGAGCGGTTCGTCCTCGTGAGCCTAAGGGGTGGACCGATTATGCTTCATTGCATACTCAGAGTCATTTTTCTTTCATGCTATTTAGGTTATCTGCTTGATATATGTATAGCATGCTTATTTGTAAGTGCCTTTTTGGGATAATTGAAGCACTAGACTTTTGATATTGAGACTGATCACCTTGATAACGATTGTTTGGTGTGGACAGGACCCTGAATGGCGACTCACAGATGAGGTCAGACATGTATTCGAAGAGAGAATGAGGGTAACCCGTCGACGGACAATCACGCTGAACTCATGGTGGCGATGACTAGCCTAGCTAACACGATTCAAGCGAGCACTGCGATGACTACTCATGCTATGCGGCAGACAAGGCAATCAGCCAGAAACAAAAATGGAGAAGGTGCTGAGGATAGCTTAGGTGGTGTTCCGAGAACTCTAGCTACTTTTCTAAAAGTTGACCTGCCGGTTTTCAATGGATCGACAAACCCTACTGAAGCAGACAACTGGTTCCAAGCTGTGGAGCGTGCGTTGCGAACTCAACATGTACCATATGACCAGTTCGTGCAATATGCAGCTTATCAACTAGTGGGAGAAGCTCAGCAATGGTAGCAAGGAGAGCGCCGACTGCTACACCAACAGAATGTGGATATTACATGGGCATTATTCCAGGCAGCTTTCTACAAGAAGTACTTTCATGTGTCAATAAAGGAGACCAGAGAGTTGGAGCTCTTACAGCTGAAGTAAGGGTCTATGACTATAGCTGACTACATCAGCAAGTTCGAGGAACTCGGTAGGTTCTCGAGAATAAGTCAGGGTACTCCTGAGTCCTATGAGGGCTGAAAATGTGTCAAATACCAGGTAGGGCTGAGGGAAGATATCATGCGTGTTGTGGCTCCATTGGAAATTAAGGGATTCTCTGAATTGGTGGACAAGGCAACAATTTTTGAAGATTATGCCAAGGAGGCGACTTTGGGGACAGATGTTTGTGGCGGTACTAGCAGCAGAGTTCATGGGAAGTATGTTCCATAAAGAGGCCAAAACTTCAAGAAAGGTAGACATGCCCCTCAGCGATACCAAGTTCAAGGGCATATTGGAGAGACTAACCATGACCAATACCACCAGGCAAGAGGAAGAGGTAAGTAGACGTGGGCTTAACAAGAGGAGTTAAGGTGCCCGAGATGTGGAAGATACCATCCAGAAACGTTGTGCATGGCTGGGTTCAGTGGATGTTACCGCTGCGGATTGTCAGGGCATATCTCCATGCATTGTCCTTACAGGAAGGACCAGGGTGCAGACCGGTCTCAGCGACGGGGTTAAGGATCTCCAACTCGAGGTAATGATGAAATTGATAACCAAGTTTTAATCACGTTGTAGGAGATTATAACTTGACCATTCTTATTAACTTATGATGGAGACAAGGATTTAAAACTAGGAAGATCAGATTGAATTTCAGGCTAGGACCAGAGTTTAGCTTAGTTTTATTTTATGGAACATTGCCGTTAGGGCTGGCCAAACTTAACATAGGAGGAACCAATGGGAGAAGATACGTCTGGTGGACGCCGCCAAGCGATTCGGGTTCTTAGTGACAACTAATTAGAATGACACAGCGGAAGGCGTGAGGGAGCATTGACACCATGGAATTATAAAGGATGAAGTACTTTATTCCATGATCCTTTTTGGTAATTAGCTTAAACATTTTTCCGATGCTATCCTTTGTTCGCATGTATCCTTGCCCGAAATTTGTACTCCTTGACATGAGCCTAAATCTGTTTTGACCTAATTAAGTGTGAGGAAGATTTCTATTAAGATAAACCATCAGTAGAGGCATATTTTGATTTAATGTGCTATATTATTTCTTTCAAAGTTTCTTAATTTGGAATTCCTTTTTGAGGTGTACTCTAATTTTCTTTCTGGTACATTTTCTTATTTTCTATAACAACCTTGTCTGATCACAACATAATGTATCTCTTCAATTTCTTACGGATACCATTCGAAATTGTTTACTTTCTTCTAAGCTTGCTATTCCTTCTAATAACTTGAGATCATTTCGACATCGCATGCAATCCTTAGACACAACCATCGATATGTTAGTTTCTTAGGACACAAATTATAAACCCGAAGGACGTAACTTGCGAGCGTGCGACATCGGGAGGAGTGGTGAAGCTTTACTTTTACAAATGACGTTACCTATAATTAAATTAACACACAAGGAGGCTCCATTGGTACAGACGTCAAACTATGGAGAAACTTCTCAAGGACTTGAAAGAAAGATTAATTACAGAACTAATGTTTGTGTTGCCGGAATCCCATGAACCAGTTGGGATCTATGATGATGCTTCGTTGGAAATCTTGGAGTGCGTTCTGATGTAACATTAGGATGTAGTGGGTTAGGTGTCGCGACGATTGAGACCGTAACGAAGTAAATTCTCTTACTCACGATGTGGAGCCTGCTGTGTTTGTGCTCATGTGGAAAATGTGGAGTAAGGAGGAACTACCCCATGGAGATGGATATAATCACCAAAGGATTACTATTTTGAGTAAAGTTATTAACTAGGGATTTCCGCACTTGATTCTGGTTTCACGTGTAGATTATAAGGTGGTTAATATAACCTTTGGCACATAGTGAATTATTGAGTGCAGAGGTAATTAGAAAAGGGAGAAAATAAGTGAGAATGAATTTAGGCTTGAATTTTTGGCTGAGTTTAACATTTGATTTAGTTATGATAAGTGAAAACTCATAGGTTGTTTAGTATGTCGAGTTGTAGCGTTGCACTTAAAGTAAAGATGAATAACCGGAATAGATACCCTAATTGTTGTTGAGGTCCTAGGTAATACAAATATTGAGATTGAGGATTTGATGAGACCTTGAGTTAGGCATAGAGATGCTAAAAGTCCCTAAGTTATTACTTAGTCTTAGGATGAATGTAAACCCTATTTGGGTCAAGTTGAGAAAGTTCAGAAGTAAGCCTAAGTTTTGTAATCAGATAATCATGTATGACTTAACTGAACAATTGGATTAGTTAATTAATTAGTAACTGAAAATCAGAGTGGCACAATAGAAGTTTGTGGAATGCAATAGCACATGATAGTTGTGAGTAGAGGTTGTAGGACGATGACTAAACATATCTTAAGCTTGAATACTTGAAGAGTTTAGTAGGTTATGGTAAGGAAGGATTTCTAAGAAACTAAGTTTAATTATGGCTGTAAGATCAGATGGAATTAGAGTAGGTTTTGGAGATGGTTATAGGTGTAATTGAATTGTAATGCTAATGTTGTATTGAGTTTGATTGAAGGGAGCTAAAAGTGAGAAGAATGAGTACATCGTAGGCTTGAATTCGGTTAAGATATGACATTATGAATAAGACTAAAGGAAGTAAATGGGAATTTGAGTTGACATGGAGGGATGAAAAGAAGCATAGTAAGAGGTAGGTTTAAGTTGAGGGATCTGTTAATGATGATGATAGGTAAACCAAATTTTGAAGACAAAATTTCTTATTTGGTGGCGAGAATGTAAGAACCGTGAATTAATAAACCGATTAATTAACGTAAAATAATAATAATTTAATTGCTCGGAATAGGTTCAAAATTTTAGAATATTAATTAGAAAATATAAATATGATATTTGGACTCAGTAGATTTTTCTGAGTTAGAAACTGTAATTTTCTTCAGAAAACTGCGTAAAAATGCGTATCGATAAATTAATTGGCAGTACCGGCTTAAATCTGCCCAGTACTGTGCGAGAATAATAAAAAATGTAGAAAAACTTAGAAAAGTAATTAAATTTGAAAATCGGGCACTAATTTAAAAAGTTTGGCCCAAAGTTAGGCCAAACGGACTAAAAATGCTAACAGGTTGGACCGAGCCCAAGTTGAGCCTGAGCCCAATATATAAATATACTCAAAATGAACCCATTCAGCTCACAATACACACTTAAACACAAGTGTGCAGCTGCATGAAGTGAGAGGAGAAAGGGAGAGTGTCACTATTCATCCACCATTTCCGGCGGCCATATCTCGAGCTATAGTGCTCCGATTTGCGTGCCGTTAGCGGCTACACAAAGCTCTCTCTAAGACCGTTAGTTCTATCTAACCTTTATTGGTAAGATTTTGAATTTTCATCTCCTCTCCTCTGCCCTAAAAATCCAAAAATGTGAGTGATGGTCTTGAATGAATTTTTGTGTTTTGATTGTTTAGGTGGTGCTTAGGGTTGGGCAATTAGTAGTTTGTGCTCCAAACACCATTGGAAAAGGTAAGAAAACTCTTTACCTTGTGAGTTTGTGTATTTAGAAACCCTAGGTATTGATTTATGGTAATTTATATGGTTTTAGTTAAGTTCTCGCACTTGTTGGAGTTTATTTGGAGCTTTGAAGGTGAGATTAGTGATTTGTTGGTGATTAAAAGCTTGTTTGGACTCAAGTGGTGTCTTGTGCATATTCAAAATTAGCCAAGGTATGGTTTTGGTTTCCTCTATGTAATATATAATATTTCTGGACACTTAGGCTAGTGACCCATAGGATAGGTTGAATTGAATTGATTGTTGGATTTGATAATGCATGATGATGTTGTTAAATTGATGATGTGTGATAATGTTAATGCTTGTGATGGTTTTGATGTGTTGAGATGAGAATTATGATGAGTTGTGATGGTTTTAGTAAATTTTGACGGATCATATCTTGAGCTACAGTTTTTAAAATTGAATGAGTTTTATAACAAATTAAATATACTTTAAAGAGCTTTAAAACGGTATAGATTTTGTTGAAATTTGAATTTTGTAGAGAAATATATGATCATTAAAAGTTTGCGTCAGAAATCTGAATTATGTGATGTTACAGAATTTGTGATTTATGGTTTGTGTGTGCAAACATACCGCTGTGCACGTGCTCTGATCAGTGGCTATTTTTAACTTGTGCGCCCCAACACCCTGTGTATTTTTGAAAACGTGCGTACTCACACTCTTGTGTCCACGCACACACAGGGAGATGCCTACTGAACGGAGCACTAGCAAACTCTGGTGTGCACACACGCGCTGGAAGGTACATTCTGTTGAGGGCGTTTGCACGCTTCTGTGCGTGTATGCAGAATGGAAACTTTTTACTTAATGTGCATACGCACACCTCTATGCGTACACATACTTCTTGAAAATCCTCCTGGGCGTGCGTATGCACAACCCTATGCGTACGCACACTGCCCTGTTTTTCAATAAACATATTATTTTTAACTGTTTTACCTTCCCGGCAAGCTTGTAAACTTCCGTGACACTTATATAAGACTCTATAGCTTGTTTTTTGGCGTCAAAACATAGAAGATGGAGGCTTAGGTTTCTTGAGTGCTAAGGATGGATTTGGTTGAGTGAAATGGCGAAGCATTGTATTTGATGATTGATGGTACGAATTGTGGAAGTGGTAAACTACTTATTACTAAAATAAATGATTTTTGAAAACCACTGATGAAATGTTTTTAAACTGAGATATTGTTGAGACGCTATGCGCCTGGCAGGGACGGCGGTTGGATCCCGCCTGTTGAGGTCGCGGCGGCGGCGTAAGGGCGGTGGTTAGTCCCGCTTACGTTAAGATGTGAGGTCCGTGGTAAGAATATCCCACTCGCATCTCTTCGCAATCACTATAGGGTGTAGGCACTGACATCCTGTACCGTGATCCGGGCACGATATCTCAGGGATTCCCATTATGATACCGAAGGGCGACATCTCCATGGAGGTGTGTCGGGTTGGCAGTTGAACCGACAATGTGATATCACAGCCAAATAGGACATGCATTCATCATGTGTTTATTCTATCTGTTTGTTTGCTTTGCCGACTTGTATTGTTTGCCTAAGTGTTTAACATGCCTAAATGCTTATTGAATTACTTGATATACATGCTTATACTTGTGCTTTATTTATATTGTTATTACTTGTATTGTTTGTACTGGGATTGAGGAGGATCGGAAAGTGGTGGCGATAGGATCGCATGGTGGGTAGGTTGGCAAAGGCTGTGGGACAGCGGAGAATTGTTAGATTTAGAAATCCACTAAGTTAGAATACCCTTTTCATTTTGGTTTTAAAGTTAAGGTTTTAAAATTATTTATGTTTTAAGCTTGAAGCTCTAGGATTGCCTCTGGCGTCCAGGAGTCTTATATCTTACATCACTGGGCACTGTTACCATACTAAGAACCTCCGGTTCTCCTTCCATACTTTATTATTATTTTTCAGATGCAAGTTGCAACCCACCTCGGTGAGTTGCTTGATGGTGACAGAGCGGAGGACCTTTATCCTGTTTTGAAGTCTTTTGGTTATCTGACTAAGTTCTCTCACTTTTGTATTTACTTTTGCCTTAGAGGCTTACTTTGAGAGAGATAATTTGTATAAGCTTTTTACTTTCAAAACTCTGTATGTATGTATCTACTAGTCGGCTTAAAATCCGTGGGTTGCGGCTAGTTCTTTATGATTATTATACTCTTATATCTATATATGTTCTATTATATTGTACCTATGCCTCGTATCTTATGCTTTTAGCTTCGTGTGAACGATTCGCGATTTTGTAACTCTGTTTTGAGCTTATTCCTTCATTGGGATTCTATAATTATTATTCCTTTATATATATATATATATATATATATATATATGTATGTACGTATGTATGTATAAGCCTTAGAATTGTCGTAACCTTTGATTAATCTTTGCTTTACGGCGTGAAGTAAGGCTTAGGGTAATTAGGATGTTACATTTAGTGGTATCAGAGCGATTTGTCCTCATGAGCCTGAGGAATGGATCGATTGTGCTTCATTGCATACTCAGGGTCATTTTTATTTCATGCTATTTAGGTTATCTGCTTGATATATGTATAGCATGCTTGTTTGTGAGTGCTTTTTTGGGATAATTGAAGCACTAGGCTTTTGATATTGAGACTGATCACCTTTATATCGATTGTTTGGTATGGACAGGACCCTGAATGGCGACTCATAGACGAGGTCAGACACGTACTCGAAGAGAGAATGAGGGTAACCCATCGACGGACAATCACGCTGAACTCATGGCGGCGATGAATAACCTAGCTAACCTAATTCTTTATGATTATTATACTCTTATATCTATATATGTTCTATTCTATTGTACCTATGCCTCGTATCTTATGGTTTTAGCTTCGTGTGAATGTTTCGCACTTTTGTAACTCTGTTTTGAGCTTATTCCTTCATCGGGCTTCTAGAATTATTATTCCTTTATGTGTGTGTGTGTGTGTGTGTGTGTGTGTGTGTGTGTGTGTATGTGTGTGTGTAAGCCTTAGAATTGTCGTAACCTTTGATTAACCTTTGCTTTACGGCATGAGGTAAGGCTTAGGGTAATTAGGGTGTTACACCGCCTCTGCTCGTCTATCCCTGCTCGATTCGCTCTCCCTCATCACAATAGATTGGCTTTTATTTTTTTTCCTGATTTAGGCAATTAGGGTTCATAATCCCCACTCCCTAATCACTAGCCTGTGTTAAATTTAATTAAGGTTCTATATCATAATTTCGTATTTAATTAGGGTTTTTCTATGTCTGGTTCAATTTCTATAGTGTTGTATGTGTTAGAACTTAGAAGCTTTCTCGTGTCACAGTTGAGCATTACTTGTTATTATTAGTGTTGAATTCTAATTTTGTTCTTTATTTATTCTATTTATGATGATCTTGCTGCCATTGATGATTGGCTTATTGGTTTGACTTTAAGTTCACTACCACTCTTTGTTCTGTCACCATTTTCTGATTCACTGTCTATGCTTTGAGTTTTCTTCTCCATTGATGGCTTCTGTATTAGATCATTCAGCTTCTGCTGTTATAATAATAATTAACTATATGTATACCATTTTATTTGTATATTTATAGATAATTAACAAAGATCAGCTATGGCTTGTAGGAGATTGGCCCTTATCATTGTTTCTGCTGTTATGCTTTCTATTACATTTGCTGGATTCTGTAAGTTTTCTTAATTCCTTATTATTCTATAAGGTTTCTAGCTAATGTTTAATTATTAATATGGGAAAGTGTTTTTATGCAGTATGTTCCTTATTTGGCATACAGTGTCTTGTATACTTGTATGTTCATTGATTCATTTGCAGTTTTTGTCATCAATATGTATTGTTCATGTTTGGATTAGAAGTAACAACTAACAAGTGCCTTTTCTACTTGGTAGATAAAGCAAGTGTATCCTAAGTATGTCAAAATGTTATCTAGGCTTATGTTATCTAAGCAAGTGTATCCTAAATAGGTTCATTTCTAAAATTGAGGTAATTTGTTGTCTCTGGATGGCTGATGGTCCTAATAATTTATTGGTATGCTTGTTTAATTTCAAGTTTCAGAACTTGAATTTAAGAATTGGCTTTCTTTTTAAATAAATTATATGTTTGATTTGGATTATCTCGTGGTAAATATAGTTTGTTTAGTTGCTGCTAGTATGAATATTGAAATCTTTAATAGTCAATTCTAAGATATTATTAGTTTAGAATACCAAGTGTGTTTTCCTATTCTTTACATTCCTATTAATGGAATTTTGCTGTTTTCTTTGATTCTAGGAAAAAGGTGCAATTCCCTTGGAGAATTCCCTTGTTTAGGTGCAATTCTATGGAACCACCAAATGATAGCCTTATGCGCAGATCCCCAGTTGGCTGAAGGTTTGTATTACTTCATTTGGATCTGATTTCTGCCTTTTACAATGTCTCTCACCTTAATTTCACACCCTGTGCTCTTGCTCGATCTTTCAGGGAATCTCTTATAACTAATGTCATGTGGAGGAACTTGATCATACAGGTAGTAGCTAGAGTACATCATTCTTAATACCGTGCAAAGAAATTAAACTTGCACATTGTTCTGTTGTGGATCATCATTCAGTTGTGTGTAGCCTGGAAACATATTACATATGCCTCTTTGGATCCTATCACTTTATGATCTTTTTATATATTTACTTTTTCAGGCTATCTATCAAGTGACCATTCTTCTCATTCTTAATTTCGGTTGGCAAAGTATTAATCTAGGTGATGATCAAGATTCTAAATCTCACTCCTTACAAGTGAAGAATACTTTAATATTCAACACATTCGTTCTATGCCAAGTAAGTAGTGAAAACCTATTTAATTAATTGTTTAATTTGAAGATAAATTGGCAATTTCTTTATACAATGTGTCTCTGTCCCATCCCCATCCCTTGCAACAAAATAATTTTAGTGTAATATTATACAGCATACTGGATTCTTATTAGGATAGTAGTTGTTGTAATGTTTCGACTCAGATATTTAACGAGTTTAATGCTAGAAAAATAGATCAAATGAATGTCTTCAAGGGAGTGACTAAATCGTCTCTTGGGAACTGTTGGAGTGACATTTGTGCTTCAGGTAAACAGGCATCCAATTGTTATTCTAAATTAATCGTTTAGCATTTGCATGCATGCATTTCTGAATCTAAGTAAGTCAAATTAAACTGTTCATATACTAATCATCGAGTGCACCTTGACTGGAAACTTTGGTTATTTTCCAGTGGTATTGGGATAATTAGGTTAGTTGACTCAAGTGCCTGCTCATATCAACTAGACTACTTGTGATCAATTGAATTAAATTTCTTGATTGATTGATATATTGCATTAGTAATAAGACTGATTGCTTTAATGTAACACGTCTGACCTCTTGCATTAATAATAAGACACATTTGCACAGGAAAAGTCCAATTTATAAAGATATAACAACATAATCTAAAATTATATATATATATATATACATCAAGTACACAAGTAGCATATGAAGCTCTATATTAACAAATATAGTTTGTTTCCCTTCCATATGGTATTGATAGCTGGATTGTCACAATGACATGCGGCCCTTCTTGAGGCAAGGTTGATTCATAATCAGCACTTTATTTTAATACTTAAAATTGTTTCTTGTTTTATGGTTAAAATTAATTTTTCGTGTTATAATTTTATTAATTATTATTGTTATTATTATTACTACTTTTGTTTGTCAAAAAAAAATTCAGTTTCATGCCAACTGACATTGCTAATCATCATCTTGCAAATTGTAATGCAGCAAGGTATATCCAAAATCTGATTAAAAAGAAAAAAGAGTGGGAACAATATCACGATATTGTTTATGAGAAAAATATTGCTAGAGAGAAGCAAAGATGACTTCCTCTACACCGAAAAGACAAATTTTTTACTGAAGCTTACAGAAAGAAGCTTGTTGAACGTGAGAGACAGATGGAGCTAGAACGACTGTGTGAACTTAAAGAGGAGAGAGATGATGTAGGTTCTAGCATTTTTAAAATTTCCCATATTCATTATCATGTCTTGGTTATCATCTTAATTGGTAATGGAAGAACAGTCTTGCTTTTCATTTTCTTCCGTATCTCCTAATTGAATTGATGTATTTCTTTATGATTCAATTCCTATATTTCCGATTTTTTGTTTCTTGCATACTGCTGACATACAATGAATAAAATAAAAAATAATGAGGTTTATTTTAGTATAGCGACAAAATTGGTACTCTAATATTCTAGGAAATATTAACGACATATTTGCTATTGATGATGGTGACAAATTAAAGACTCAATTGCAACTGAAATATTTGTGAGATACCTATCGATATGTTACTAGTTTAAAAGGAATTTGCGATAACATTTGCGATATTATTGCAACTAATTGACTACATATTATTTCCTAGCAAATTAGAGACTATTTTGTAACTTTACTTTTTCATTTAGAATAGCTTTGGTTTAGCGACAAAATTCCTACAAATTTGATCAAGGAATTTCAAAGATTAGCTATATATTTGCTACAAAATGTGACAAATTTGCGATCATATTAGCGGACAACTTGCGACGAGTTAGGTTCAGAAAAATTTCTCGCTAATTAGCGTCAACTAAGCATTCTATTTCGTCTACGAAGTTAGCTTGCATTTCGCGATGAGTCTGCTGCAGTAGAGTTTGTCGCTAATTAGCGATTACCGTTTAGTCTATTTCTTCAATGGAATTAGCTTTTACTTTAGTGATGGATTTGCGACTATCTATTCGGTAGCTAAAAAATTTTCCGATGAATTAGCGACTGTTGTGTTTGGCTCACTGATCTGCGACTTGTAATTAGCGAGGAAAGCATTAATTGCTAGGCAGTAGTTAATCCGTCACAAATTATATTTTTCATCAAATTATCGATGATTTTACGACTCTTTTTGTGGTAGCTAATCGACCATATTCTTGCCAGCTTTAGTCAAGATAGTAGCAGCATTGCACCCCAACACAACTGGGACAACCACAACATTAAGCCCTACAATAGTGATCAAGTTTGTAGCAAAATGGAGAATTCGAATCCAATGGAATTGAAAATAGAAACAACTCTGGAAACTAAAAATAGAGCATAGACTAAAGTTGAATTAAAACAAGAATAAGCACATTAACAAGATATTTACAGAATAAGGCATGTAATTGGAACAAAGAAAAGGGAGAAAGGCTAAACCAGAGCAATCGATGTTGAACCTAATTGGAACGGGGACAGGGCAGCAGCGGCACCAGCCCCTTCTTCTTCTCGCTAGAAGTAGTGGCAGTCATGGCTAGGGTTTAGCGATGAGGGCTCCTCCAATGGTGGCAGCCATTGGTGACGGCGGTGCGGGCTCTATCACCACAACTGTAAAGAACGACAGCGGCATCTTCTCTCTCTCTACGGCATTCTCCTTTCCTTCAGCCTTCCTCCATCCATGAGCTTTTCTCTCGCGAGCTGACAAGAACAACGGTGACACGAGCTTTGGCGACGACTCCATCTCGGCAACAAGGGCAACTGGCACAACGATGGCTCCGACGGCTGCGGGGACAACCGCCTTTCTTTCCCTCGCGAGTTCGTCCTTCTCTCTCTCTTGACACTCTTGATGATGACGCCGACGGCACAGCAGCAAATCCTGCGGCGCCATCCCTCCCCCTCTCTTCTTCTTCTCCCTCACGCTCCGATTTTCCCTATCAACTCTCTTAATCTCAATCTCTCGTATCCTCCCTCTGATTTCTTTTCTTTTTTTTTCCTTTTTGTTTGTTGAAGTTGTGTGTTGTGTGTATATGGGGAGACGGGTTGGCAGTAGGTGGGTGAGTGGTGGTGAAGAATGGTGAATGTGGCTCATTGAAGAATGAACAGGTGGTGAGGGTATATGACGATCAGATTTCTGCTAGTAAAGAATTTTTATAAGAATATAATTGCGTTGTAAGTATAGATTCTAAACCAACAGAGAATCCTTTCGTACAAAAGTTTTTGTTGTCACTAAAGTAAACCCAATAAAATTGATAACTGAAGTATTGAAACCTCGGGTCGTCTCTCAAGGAATTGCAGGGAAGCGTGATTTATTATTGGTCATGGAAAAATGTATGTTTTTGGGTTTTTTAAAATAAGGAACAAGTAAATTAAATGACAAGAAAAATAAATTAATAATTAGAAAATCTCTTGGCAAGGTATGAGAACTAGGAATCCTATCCTAGTTATCCTTATCAGGTGTGATGAGAATTGAATTTCGCTCCCACTTAGTTAACCCTTACTAAATAAAGGTAAGTCAAGTGGACTAATTAACTTGATTCCTCAGTCCTAGTCAACTCCTATGGAAAGACTAGCTTTAGAGGGATCCAAATCAATCAGCACTCCTAATTTCCAATCAACTGTTGAGTTTGATAACTCAAGTGTCACCAATTACTTAACCAAAGCCAAAAGGAAGAAAATCTACTCGAATAAAAATGCCTTCAGATGGGAAGCAGCAGTAACATAAATAAAAGAAAGAAATCTTAAATATGAAATACCTCGAATTGTATTAAATAGAAAATCAAATTAAACATAGGAATCCATAAACCAATTTGGGAAAATAAACAAATTAAAGCAATAAAATAAATAAAAGTAGAAGAGAACATAAATTAAAGGAACATTGAACCTGTGATTTGAAGAGAAGTAACCTAATCATAATAGAAATCCTAAATCCTAATCCTAATCCTAAATCCTAAGAGAGAAGAGAGAGCCTTTCTCTCTCTAAAACTACATCTAAAACCTAAAATTGAATAATGAATGTTGTATATGTTCTTCTCCTCTGTGATTCCTCCATTCTCTGGCTTATATTCTGTGTTTATGGCTTGGATTTGGGCCAAAAAAGGGCCCAGAAATCGCTGAGGGCATTTTCTGCAAATTCCTGCACGTGGCGTCCGTCACGCGTGCGCGTGGGTCACGCGATCGCGTCATTTGGAGTTTTTTTCTTGTCACGCGTACGCATCGGTCACGTGTACGCGTCATTTGTATTCTGCTCAAGGCACGCGTCCGCATCGTCCACGCGTGCGCATCGATGCCTTTTTGCGCTAGGCACGCGTCCGCATCATCCACGCGTTCGCGTCGCTGCCTTTTCTTCAAAACTCTATTTTTGTGCTTTCCTTCCATTTTTGTATGTTTTCTTTCTATCCTCTAAGCCATTCCTGCCCTATGAAACCTGAAAATACTTAACACACAAATCACGGCATCGAATGGTAATAAAGGATAATTAAAATTAATATAAAGTATAGGAAACATATTTTCACACTTATCACATAATAAGGAAGGAAAAGTAAAACCATGCAATTCATATGAATAAGTGGGTGAAGAATTGATAAAAACATTCAATTTGATCACAAGATGAATCATAAAATAGGGGTTTATCAACCTCCCCACACTTAAACAATAGCATGTCCTCATGCTAAATCCAAGAGAAAGGGTAAAGTTAGAATGGTGGAATCTTATGCAATGCAATCTATTCTAAATGCAAGCTACCTAAATGAATCATGCAATTCTAATTATCATCCACCTATATATATAGAGCTTACATGTGGTTAATTTGATTCATACTTTCAAGGAATCATATAGCCAAGCCTATATCACGTTAAAGCACTTTCACAATTGAATTGGGTTAAAATATTTCACAAACTTGCAAGGCAATTAAATAATTAAATCTGGATATATGGAGATGAGCTATTGAACCATCACTGGATTTGTGTTTACTCTCTATTCACTCAGTGTTTGGGGTTAATCACTCTATTCTTTTCTATTCATGCTTTCTAAAACTTTGTTCTTCATCTAACCAATCAATAAATATACAATGTATACATACAAACATCATGAGGTCTGTTGAGTTAAGAAATTAACCAAATTAATTAGTGATGACAAACATTATTTTTGGGCAAAATAAATAATTAGTGTTGATTAATTATAATTACTTATTACTAATTATTTATTATTGCAGGCCAGAATTAAATAGCCCAAATAGAATGAAAAGCAATTAGCAAGGATGGTGGGCTGAAAGCAAAATTGAGAGCCCAAGGAAAAGTAAAAAGCCAATGAAATCAAAACGGGCTGAACTTGAGAAGAACCCGATCCAAGCCCGAATTGAATTTCAATTCCCTCTCACTTGCTTTCACCAAATCAACGTTCCTTTCTTCTCTGTCTCAGTCAAATCAGAAAATCGAAAAAGTGAGAAAGAGAGAAAGAGCTTCTTCCCTAAGCTAGTCACCAAAGAAGCAAGAGAGAGAAGGATTAAGCTTGAAACACAGAAGTCTAATCAGAAAATCCAAACCAAATCAAGCTTATGTTAAAGGTAATCCATTTCTTCTTACATGCAACACACTTTCTTCTCTTCATCTTCAACCTCTGTATCTCCGTTTTGAGCTATATGGAAAAAAGGATTTATGTTCTTCTCTGCTGTAAATCCACGGTCTCAAACATGTCTTGGGGACCAAGTTGGTTTTCAAAGGCTCAGATCAAGTTGACCATTGGAAGATTTTTGTGGTTGCTGCTTTATGGCTTTTGGTCAAGTTGAACAAGTCAGAAGCAAAGTTTCTACTCTGAGGTTTAATAAGAAAAAGTTAGTCTGTGGGTTGATGAAGCTCAAGGCTTAAGGTGTTGACCTTGGAAGAAGGACCCAGCAACATGCAAGGAGATAAAAGAAGTCTTTCTGATCATTCAAAAGCAAGGAGAGAAAACCAGTGAATAGAGGTTTTGTTCTGAGAGAGCTCTTTGAAGAAGTTCAACTAACTGGACAGTGTAACCTAATCAAAGGTGCATTCCGCCAGTATGAAGAACTAAATCAGAGGCTTGCTAATCTGGTTTTTTGCATAGCACAGAGGCTGTTGATGAAATGAATCTCCTTCATGTTTTATAGATTGTGATGTACTTTTCTATGTTTATCTTTTTGTAATTTCTTGTGAGAAAAGGCATTGTGAGAAAGCTCAAGTAAAAGCCATGAGTGAAAAAAGGCTGAGTGATACACTTGAGAGAAAATCCTAGAGTTAATTTCAGATTTCTTTAGGTATGTTTATGTCTTGTATCTTGTACCTGTGAGGTATCCCTTTCTTAGTTGGGTTAGCACTAAGAGTGAATAGTTATGTATTAGCATAGCCAATGTCAAGTTAGGTTAGAACTTGAGTGTGAAAGGATTGGGTCAATCCTGTGAAATTGGTGTATGTAATACTGTTAACTATAGTGAAAATTCTTCTACTGTTGTGGAGGAGACTGGATGTATGTTGCATAGCACAAGGCAACCGAACCAGGATACATGCTGGTGTTAGCTTTTCTCTTCTCTGTTGTGTTCTGTTTTCTGACATTCATGAGACAAAAATAAATTGTCTCATAAATTTTTGCTGCTGAGTACAAACAGAATCAGAATTGAAAATTTGTTTTAAAGGGTCATAACAGCAACTTAAAAGGAAGGCATAGATTCAACCCCCCTTCTCTAAGCCTACCACAACCTTCAAGGTCTTTTCAAGGTTGTAATGGGGCCAAGGTAAAGGTAAGGGTATATATAAGGCTAAGTGAGCTATAAGTTGAATCCTTAATTAGTCTAAGATCTCACCTAACATATACCTTCTCTATAAAAATTTAAAATTATCCTGGTTTGCCCAATTTTTCCCACTTTTGTGTCACATACTCATATACCAAGTTTATTTTGTTTTTACCTCCATGTGCATTGATTCCTTTATTAAACTTATCATTGGGGCGAATATGTCCCCTTATTTAATTACTTATATATATATATATATATATATATATATATATATATATATATATATATATGGGATTTTTTTTAATTTGTTTTTCGGCTTAATGCTAGTGATGTGGTTATAGAACAAGAGGGGATTAAAAGGCTCAAGGGAGCTAACAAAGGTGATGTAGGAGGTAGGCTTATTTGGGATAAGTGAGGAAAAATTCAAATGATGGCCTCAATCATATGCGGGTATGTATCTACATTCTATATTGGACATATAGATTGAAACAAAGTAAAGATTACAAGTACAGAAAAAAAGTGCGAAACACACAGGAATGAAATTTATGGTTAAATGTAACCATACAATTAAGCTAAAAAACTCACGGGTTATGTGTTCGTTGGCTCAAAAACCATATATCAGTTATGTATGTCATGCAAGTAGAAATTAAGAGTTCCCATTATTCTCAATGTGAATCTTAGGATGGCTCTTATAAAATTTAGTGTTCTTCCTTGAAGAAATGTTGTTAACTAACTCACATTTGTTGCTATATATATACAGTGTGTGGATTGTTGTGATTTTGTTATACTAACATCTCTAGTTTACTCTTTTTATTTCCAATTAATCCAAATTATCGTATGCTAAAAGGGTAAACTAAGCTAACTAGTCCATATTTTCTATATCACAACTTAATAAGCTAAAAGTGCAACTAAACTAGATATCTAAGATAAATATATAAACCAAAGTGAAAAATGTAGAAATACAGTAAAAATATAGAAAAATGTGCAAGTACTGGAAGATAAATAAGATAAGATAAAATAAAAAATAAAAATAAAAATACAGAAAAATAAGCAAAATAGGATAAAAAGAAAGTCTGAAAAGTGGTTCACCAAAATAAAGTTTGCCAGAGATAGCGACCTCCCCACACTTAAATAATAGCACCGTCCTCGATGTTCACTCAAGCTGGGTGTGAAGAGTTATCATCTCCGGAAGGATGTACTATGGGTGTCTCAGTGGTGGGCTGAGGCTCTGCAGTCTGGATGAGTGTCGGACGGTCTGCCTGCTGAAATGGAGGCACTATCTGCAGAGGGATCTCTGGATCAGCTGGCTGTATCTGATGGGGCTCCTCATGGTGTGGTGCAGCCTGCTCAGGTCCTGTCTGCTCAGCCTCTGCATGTGCCTTCTCCTCATGATCGTCTGCCTCCGCATCAGATGGCTCAGAAGGGTTGTCAGGCTCGGAGGGAATGTTATTGCCGGATTAGATCATCAACTTTAAGTGCTCATAGCGTCGCTTGTTGCGATGCTCCATACGATCCAATCATGCGAAGAGTTGGTGCACGAGGTGATAAATGGGCTCTGAGGCAGGTGAGGGTGCAGTGATGGCTGGTGGGGCAGTGGATGCAGAAGGGGCAGTAGAAGATGTAGCTGCCTCAGCAGAGGCAGTGAGAAATGGAGGTCGGTAGCCCAAAGCCTGAAACTTCCTGCTGTGAGGGATGATCTTCTTGCAGTCTGCTGCGGTTGGCTTTTCATCAGCAATCTCCCAGGCACCTCAGCTCGGCGGCCCAGCTGAGTAATCAAGTATGGAAAAGGGAGGGTGCCTCTGACATGGACTCTGGCCATGTAGTACTGGATGAATCGGGGGAGATATAAGTCCTTTTCCTCCATCACACACCAGATGAGGGTAATCATAGCAGCTGGTACTTCTGTTTCATGAGTGCTCCGCATCACATAGTTACTCAAAATCTGCTGCCAAAGTTGAGCCTCATCATTCAGGTAGATACTCTTAATTCCTTTTGGGGCCACTGTGGATTTGCTCATGACCCATGGGACAGTAGGATCAAGAGCTATGGTCCTCTTGACTGCGTCCCAGTCAAATCTCATGAATCTCATATCTTCCTCAGCCTTTTGGTAACCGTCTGACTGATCTGACTTAGGCTGAAGTTGGAGGATTTCTTCAATGGCTTCCTCAGTAACCAGAATCTGCTTGCCTCTAAGCTATACTGCATCCAGGGAAGTTTTGAAATAGTTACAGTAGAATTCTCTGACCCAGGATGAGTTGACTTCAGTCAAGTTCCTTTCCAAGAAGAACCAGCCTCTCTGTTTAATTTGTTCTGAAGTATATTGTTTGAGTTCTTCTGGAATTTTGAGGGTTCTTTCCAGGTATAGGTTTCTGGAAGTAGCAAAAACTGGATACTTTAGCTCACAGTATCTATTGGTAAACTTGATAGAGTCTGTGGCAGGCAGTAGCTGATTGGCCTTTTCCTGCGGGGTAAAGTTCTTCTCCCGCCAGGAATTGTCGTGGAGGATATCCAAAATAGAGGTAGAGGATTCTCCTCTTTTTCTTTTGCCAGTGGTTGTTTTACCCTTTCCTTTACTTTTAGGGTCAGACATCCTAAAAAGCATAAATTCCAGGATGCAGTTTAAGAACTAAAGCAGGAAAATAGGTAAACAAATAGGAATATATCAATAGAAGCATAGAGGGGAAAAAGAGGAATAAAGTGGCAATGTAAGCATGAATTGAGTTAATTTGATGTAAAATTTTGGATTGTATTCAAGTTAAAAGTTGGAGAAGAAAAATCACAATCCAAAATCTTTGACGTGCGGAATTGTTTGTTAATTAGGAACAACACTAAACATGCCTTAAAGTGGTTTTAAAGTGGTTAGTTGAAAACTAAAAAGTTAGAAAGTTAAAAGTGGTTAAGAGTTAAAAATGAAGTTAAAGTCAGTGGCATGGTGTTGTGGTTCCCAATAACTAAAATTGCACAAATTTGAATAGCAAGTAACTCATATTCAAGTCAATATTGTATATAATTGATGAGCAAGCATAGAAAAGAATGGCAAAATTAAAGTGAATTCATCAATAATTTGATTTAATCAAATAAGGGAATCAAAAAGAATAAGAAAGCTATCCCTGCATTCATGAATTGAATTGGTTAAAACCATTTAGTGCAAAATTAGAAAGTTCCAAAACTAATTCATGAATGGTAGTGGAGTGAAATAATATGCTAAAAAAAAATTGGGCAGCATTTCGTCTAAAAATTGGACATTCCCGGGTAATAAACAATAGCAAAAACAGTTCATATGATAACAAAATAGTGCAGAAAAGAGTAACAATTAGTAATTCACATGAATTTCAAAATGGAGAGGAAAGAATTTTTATAAGAATATAATCGCGTTGTAAGTATAGCTTCTAAACCAACAGAGAATCCTTTCGTACAAAAGTTTTTGTTGTCACTAAAGCAAACCCAATAAAATTGATAACCGAAGTATTGAAACCTCGGGTCGTCTCTCAAGAAATTGCAGGGAAGCGTGATTTATTATTGGTTATGGAAAAAGGTATGTTTTTGGGTTTTTTAAAATAAGGAACAAGTAAATTAAATGACAAGAAAAATAAATTAATAATTAGAAAATCTCTTGGCAAGGTATGAGAACTGGGAATCCTATCTTAGTTATCCTTATCAGGTGTGATGAGAATTAGATTTTGCTCCCACTTAGTTAACCCTTACTAAATAAAGGTAAGTCAAGTGGACTAATTAACTTGATTCCTCAGTCCTAGTCAACTCCTATAGAAAGACTAGCTTTAGAGGATCCAAATCAATCAGCAATCCTAATTTTCAATCAACTGCTGAGTTTGATAACTCAAGTGTCACCAATTACTTAACCAAAGCCAAAAGGGAGAAAATCTACTCGAATAAAAATGCCTTCAGATGGGAAGAAGCAGTAACATAAATAAAAAAAAAAAGAAATCTTAAATCTGAAATACCTCGAATTGTATTAAATAGAAAATCAAATTAAACATAGGAATCCATAAACCAATTTGGGAAAATAAACAAATTAAAGCAATAAAATAAATAAAAGTAGAAGAGAACATAAATTAAAGGAACATTGAACCTGTGATTTGAAGAGAAGTAACATAATCATAATAGAAATCCTAAATCCTAATCCTAATCCTAAATCCTAAGAGAGAGGAGAGAGCCTCTCTCTCTCTCTAAAACTGCATCTAAAACCTAAAATTGAATAATGAATGTTGTATATGTTCTTCTCCTCTGTGATTCCTCCATTCTCTGGCTTATATTCTGTGTTTCTGGCTTGGATCTGGGCCAAAAAGGGGCCTAGAAATCGCTGAGGGCGTTTTCTGCAGATTCCTGCACGTGGCGTCCGTCACAAGTGCGCGTGGGTCACGCGATCGCGTCATCTGGAGTTTTTTCTTGTCACGCGTACGCGTCGGTCACGCGTACGCGTCATTTGCGTTCTGCTCAAGGCACGCGTCCGCGTCATCCACGCGTTCGCGTCGCTGCCTTTTCTTCAAAACTCCATTTTTGTGCTTTCCTTCCATTTTTGTATGTTTCCTTTCTATCCTCTAAGCCTTTCCTGCCCTATGAAGCCTGAATATACTTAACACACAAATCATGGTATCGAATGGTAATAAAGGATAATTAAAATTAATACTTTTAAAGCATAAGAAACATGTTTTCACACTTATCACATAATAAGGAAGGAAAAGTAAAACCATGTAATTCATATGAATAAGTGGGTGAAGAATTGATAAAAACATTCAATTTGAGCACAAGATGAATCATAAATAGGGGTTTATCAGTATACGTGTGTTTTAGGGTTAGGATTAGTGAATTAGGAATTAGGGTTTAGAATTGGGAATTAAGGATTTGAGTAGAGTTTTAATTTAAAACCAAATTTAATCAATATAATTAATTTTCAGAATACTACTTATTTTTCAATTTACAAATTATTTTTAATTAAATACTCTAATTTAAAATTGGATATAAATAAATAAATTTTCTTTTAGTTCATAATGTTAATCAAAACTGTTAATTATTTAATTTAAATTATATATAAAACTCTCTTTTATCTCTAATTACTAAAACTTTGAATTTTAATTAAGCAAGAACCATTAATTTCAATAAATAAAAAATATCTAATTATAATATAAGTCGAATTAATTTAAAACTCGAAGTCTCATAACTTTGGCTTATTTATTATTATTAATTTTTTTTATACGGACAGTTTTCTAAAAATAAAATTGTATATATAAACATAAATAATTTATTATTTATTTTTTTTTAAATCTGGGATTTTACACATTAGCTGCTAAGGCTTTCGATTCTTATAAAAAAAAGGTAAAGAGCAGGTTTACCTAGAAGAATTAAGGCAATCCCAATTAGAGCAAAGAGGTAAAAGTTGAGACTCTTCTAGTGTGCCCGTCAAACAACAGATGCGCACTATTGTGATAGTTGACCAGAAATCTCAAGGAATATCAAATCAAACTAGAGTTTCTCCCTTTAATGTGTCAAATAATAAATGGGTATAGAACAATGCTCCAAAATACTCAAGGAGTTATAATTTTAAGGTTCCTAGAGGAGGTTTTAGAAATTGGGTTGGAAACCAAAAGAGAGGTGCTTCTCGACGAGGGGCATGCAAAAGAGGCGGTGGTCGAGTACGATCTCAATGCAACTTTCAGGATAAAGCTCCCTTCATTCCAAGAGCTGTCAGGCACAGGGTGCTTATGTCGACACAAAAGGTCTATATCCAGAGTTTAGCAAAGAGAGAAAGTCGCCTCAAAAGCAAGAACAGAAGGAGGATAAAGCGTCCTCGATGATTAAGAGCCAAGAGTCGAAATATGAGTCAAAAGAAACCTCGTTAACCAAGCCGATTATCAAAGGAAAAGAAGAGGAGGAGGAGGCATTGACAGAAACATTTGATTCTAGATTCGAGGATGACCTAAAAGTGATGTTTGGAGAAACTAGTTTTGGATATGTGGCCACAGTGTCTGTTCTCCCTTTCGACTTCTAGGGTAACCCTAATGGACTTTGGATTTGTCTCGAAGGAGATTGTTATGATATTATTCCAGCAGAAAAATGTAGGTTTGTCAAGAATTGATTGATTAAAGAAGAATTGTTTGAAAAACCTGATGAAATCACTAAGTGGGTGTGTGGTTGGAGGGAATACAAGTGTATTTCAGGAATTTTGAGATGGGAATATCTTATTCCCATGTTTGGTTCAAGATTTAAAAAATTATTCCTGGTTATGTTCTATTCTCTGGAATTAAAATCCCACCCATTTCATTCCCATCTCCCCCCTGGTTATCTTTAATTCCAATGGGAATGGAATGTGTATAATAAAGTAAAAAGACCAAAACACCTTGTTAATTTCACTCCAACCCTTCTTTTCATATTTTTCCCAATTCATTTCAAACAAAATGAAACCCTAGCAGAAACCCCTCCTCCATGAAAACCAATCCCTAGCGAGGCTTTTCTTCAAATTTACGGAGGTTCCACCGGCGTCAGTGCCGCCTCGCCGCCGATTTTGATTTGCACGACCACCACGCTCCTTATTCTAGAAGGAAATCATTTGTGTTCGTGTCTTCATCACAGCTCACGGTTCCTATTCGTGCTTCCTATTCGTGTTCATCATCTCGAGTGGTGCTTCCTGTTCGTGTTGTCTCCCTCACCTCTCTCCCTCCTCGCGTCTCAGCAATAACCATCAAAGAGAGTTTAATTTGTCTTCTGCAACCTTGTTCATCTTTTTCAAGCACAGAATCTTCTTCTTCTTCAGGTAAGGATCTTTTATTTATTATTTATTTATTTTTCCTGAACTATGTTTATGCTATAATTTATTGGCATAAAGGTTTGTGCTAGGTTTAAAAATTTTTGTCAAATAGTTGATTCATTGCTGTTGATCTTATTGTTGATTTGTGAATCTGAATAGAATATATGGTTCTTTGAAATGCAATGTCATTAAGGAAGCATAACAAGAGGTTCTTTGATTATTACTGCAACACTCAAAGCCCTTTGAAAAATGGAAGCAATTCTTTTTTGAAATTGGAAAAGGCTTCTTTTACCTTTTGATCAATGTATATATAAGACAAAGGCTACGGTGGATTGAATCAAAGGTTGAATGCTGAGGTTACAAAATAGAGTTGTATTTTTTTCTGTTGATTCTGTTTTCAGTCATATGCTGTAACTTAAAATTGTTATTGTTTTTGGGTCTGCATTATGAAATTTTGGGTTTGATTCTTGTGGCATAAGGATTCATAAGGACTGTGGAGTAAACACGCCAGTCCCTTTGCTTTGTATTCTCATAGGTTGTTCATAGAACATAGCAGGATGTGGAGAAGCATGAATTGCTTCAGGGAAAGACTGAAAAAGTAGTAGTTACAAGCTAACATGTTAGAAACAAATAATAATTATATAACCTCTTTTCAATATGACATATTTTGGGGTAATTAAAAACTAGAAAGGGTTTGAATAAAAAGTAATAGTTTGGTATATGAAACCTGTGTTGCGAAGAGTTTGTATCTAGTTCCAACTTTGTATGTTGTTGTCCCATAACTCACGAGATATGAAGGGTTTTATATAGAGATATCAAAATACATTTTAGAGAGAAAGAGAGACAAGAGTAAAAGTTATTAGTCTCTTATTTATTGTTCATTACAATAATTGAAATGAAGGGTCTGTAATATTGGAGCATAAATTTGACAATTCAAGGCTGTGAAACAATACTTATCTATTTACTGTTGCTACTTACTGCATTTCAGGTGTAGTGGATTTACCTGTGAAGAAGTAAGTAAGGTTTCTTTGCTTTAAACCCTTGTGTTAAATTTCTATGCTGTTTGACTAATATTGTGATTCATCCTTCATCTATTTGGCAGTATCTATGTTTTCCTTGCATAGCCTAGGATCGGATTGGAGGTGATCTAATAAAACATAATAATTGAACTGAATGAATGCAATTATATGAGCCTATGTATTATTAATTCTCACTCGAGCCATTAGGTGGTGATGCCATATATATCTCTATCTATTTGAATGTTGTTAATTGGTGCATGGATATATACATGTTTTAATGTTTTTTTAGCTAAATAGTAAAGTCTTCAAGCTAAATATTTTAATGTTTTCACAATTCGCACCAATACCATCTTTCAACAAGAAATTGTAGCTGTTGCTGCTTCTAACTGAGCATTTTTTCTTTTTGGTATGTTGATGTTTTCTTCTCTTTCTCTCTTTTCAGTTTTGCTTTGATGATTTGATATGTGAGAATTTTAGATTGGTTGGAGTTTTATGTCAAGCTTTCTCTTTCTCTTTTTTATGTCAAGCTTTCTCTTGCTTCGGTCCCTTTTCATTTATTAACGAATTGGTACAATATATGCAATTTTCAGGCCTAGACAGATCTATATTGTTGATTCCTTTGACTGTTATTTGCATCAATTCAATTTTAGTAGTAGAATCAATGAGAGATATGAAAGGTGCTTATTAAGAACACACAGCCGTTTTAGTTGATATGGTTTCTTGTTTTAAGTATGAGAAAGAAGGAGCTGAGCGCAGAATGAAGCTAATAGCACTGTTAAGAGATGTTTCTGGTTTGAGCATTGATGATAAAATGAAGGCTGGCCTTAGCATTATAAGGGATAATAGTCTGATCGACATAGTGTTCCAACTTCAACCGAGAAAACTTTTGCCCTTTTTGAAGAAATTGATTGAAATCTTACTATTTTTGAATTTTTATAGATCATATTAGATTGTCGGTTTTTAAGTATTTAATATATGTGTTTAGATGTTGAGATTTGTTTTGTATAAGTTTAATTATGAATTATGAGACGAATTATGGATTATGGAATTTTTGGAAATTTAGATAAGTATTTTGTGTTAATTTAATTGTAATATTTGTTATTAGGAATATTTTAGTAAATTTAATTATGATAAAATTAATTTTAATTAAACATTTGTTATTAGGGGTATTATAGTAAATTTATTTGCAGAGATATTTTTGTAAATTCACAAAAAATTTCAATGTAAAAAAATAATAATAATCGATTAGTTTTATATTTAATTTTTTAAAAATTAAAAAATTTGATATTGGAGATATTTTTGAAAATAAAAATAAATATTTTTATCTAAAAATAATTATATTGAATTTATCTTGAAATATATTTATATGTAAATTTTTTTATGTATTTATTAAGTTTAGTTATGAACCTTTTAATTTGAATGAGTAAAGGTAATTTTGATATATTAAACATATTTAATATTAGGGATATTTTAGTAAATTTTAAAAAATTAAAATCAATAATAATTTTAATTAAAATATTTGATATTAATGATATTTTAGTAAATTTAAAAATAAAATAAAAAATAATATTTTATTATATTTATATTTGTTTAAAAAATTAGAGTCTAAAAAATTTAATTAAAAATATTTTATTTTATTATATTGATATTTTATTATATATATTTACTAAATTTAATTATTAATATTCTAATTGAAAATTATAAGGACATTTTGGACAAAATATTCACAATTTCCAAATATATTAAATATGAACCAAACAAAAACTAAAACATTCCTAGGCATATTATTAATATTCCATAGATTTTATTTTTACAAACCAAACATAGGAATACTATATACTTGGTAATACTATTTCAAGGAATCATATTCCTAGTAATGATATTCCTAGGCATAAAAATTAATCCTTCAACCACACACACCCTAAAGGTCATCTTTGACCCTTGCACATTAAAGATAAGGTCGAAGGACTTATGATCAATCGCATCCTAGTTGATAGAGGGGCAGCGATTAATTTACTTCCTGAAAGTATGCTACCCTTGTTTCAAAAGGCAGTCAAAGATCTGATAAAACTAAACTTGGGTGTGATTGGGTTTAATGGTAAGTTGACAACAACTTTGGGAATGATCTCACTTTGGAAGTGTCGAACGACTAATAGTGTTTATAGTATGCCTACCAAAACAACTTTTAACATGATGTTAGGAAGAGATTGGATCCATGGAGTAGGGGCAATACCCTCGACTCTGCATCAGAAATTGGTGCTTTGGGATGAGGATGGGAATATTGAAGAGATTGAAGCTGATGACAGTCCTTGCTATGTCGAACAGATGAACGTCAGGTTCAAAGAATATTATACTAGTGTTCAACCACTAGATATTGATATGAGCACCTTTGACCACACTCTCATCAAAGGTTGCTATGTAGGGGCTCATTGGTCCCTAAGGCCAAGGAGAACTTGGCCACAAAATCCATTTACTGGATATATTGAGCCATTGGGATTGACTCTCAGCATACATAGCTGAGAAGAAAGATTTGCACAATAAAAAAGTTGAAGTACAAGATCCTCTCAATGAAGTCGAGATTGGTGGAGAAGGTCGAATTACTTATGTAAGTAAATGCCTAGAGCCTGATTTCAAAAATGAGTTGATAAAGGTGTTGAAGGAACACCAAGATTGTTTTGCTTGGCAATATTTGGAGATGCCTGAGTTGGATAGATCGCCTGTCGATCATAAGCTTCCCCTCCTTGAGATTGCCCGACCTATCAAACAAGCTCCAAGACATTTTGCTCCTGAAATCATGAAAAAAATCAAAGAGGAGGTCGAACGATTGTTGAGAGCTGGATTCATTTGAACAGCTAGGTATGCCAAATGGATTTCTAATATTGTCCCTGTAATTAAGAAAAATGCAAAACTAAGAGTGTGTATTGATTTTAGAGATTTGAATAAAGCTACTCCAAAAGATAAGTATCACATGCCAATCGCAGATATGTTAATCGACTCTGCAGCAAGAAGCAAACTTCTGAACTTTATGGATGGATACTCGAGATATAATCAAATATTCATATCTCAAGAGGACGAGTCAAAGATAGCATTTTGATGCCCAGGAGCTATCGGTATTTATGAATGGAAAGTCATGCCATTTGCTTTAAAGAATTCATGGGCAACGTATCAGAGAGCAACGAACTCGATCTTTCATGATTTCATTGGTAAGTTCATGGAAATTTATATCGATGATGTGGTTGTGAAGTCCAAGTCGAAAGAATCTCATTTAAATAATTTAGAAACTGCTTTTAAGAGAATGAGACACCATCAACTGAAAATAAATCCATTAAAATGGACTTTTGGTGTATCTGCAGAAAACTTCCTTAGATTTATAGTACAGAAAAAAGGAGTAGCCATCGACACTAATAAGTACAAGACTATTTTTTATTCAGCACCCCCTAAAAATAAGAAAGAACTCCAATCTTTCTTGAATAAAGTCAATTTTCTTCAACGTTTCATTTCAAACCTCTCAAGTAAAACGGAGATATTTACTCCGTTATTGAAATTGAAACAGCGAGAAAAGTTCAAGTGGGAGGATGAGCACCAAGAGGCATTTGACCAGATAAAGCAATATTTGACTTCACCCTCGATCCTAGCACCTATCAAGAAAAGTTGACCATTGAAATTATCATAGTTACATCGGAAACAACGCTAGGGAGCATGCTGGCCCAAGAAGATAAAGATGAAGATGGTAACAAAAGAGTAGTTTACTATCTAAGTCAAATGTTGACTGATGTAGAGACTAAATATAGTGCGGTCGAAAAGCTTTGCTTAGCCCTTTATTTCTCTTATACTAAATTGAAAAGTTATTTAATTAGAAGAAATGTTTATTTCATGTCAAAATTTGATGTTATCAAATACATGCTTTCTTAAGCAATTTTAAGAGGTTGAATTGCCAAATGGATGCTAGGATTAATCAAATTTTATTTATTCTACGTTCCTGTTAGGGCTATCATAGGACAAGTGATTGCTGATTTCTTAGCAAACTATCCTTGTGTTGACATTGATGATGAGATTGTCGAGAATATAATTGGATATTTAGAACTTAAGCCTTGGAAGTTATTTTTCAATGGATCTAAGCATCCGTATGAAGTAGTAGTCGGGATAATGATACTCGCCCCTGATAATGTGCCAACTAAATGTATGTTTCAATTAGAGTCAAGATTGTCAAATAATGAAGCTAGAATTATTAACAAAAAAGGGGGCTCGAACAGTCGAAATTCTAGGAGATTCCCAACTAGTGATTCAATAGTTGGCTAGAAATTATCGCGTCATAAGCCAAAATTTGGCTAAGTATTTTGTGGTGGCAATTTGATTATTATCCATATTCGAATCCGTATCAGTAAAGCACATATTTAGAGAGTCGAATCAGGATGCTAATGAACTGGCTCAAATGACTTTTGATTATAAAATATCTCCCAATTTAATAAAAGAGTTAAGTGAAATCGAAATAATTTAACTCCTTTAGATTTAAGAGAAGTTTGTTGGGAAAATATAATAGGCCTGTGATTGGAGGTTAAAGATCATTGACTATCTAAAAAATCTCAATCAAATAACATATCATAAGGTTAAATACCTAGCGTTGAGTTTTGTTTAGGAAAAGCATCAATGGTTCTTTACTCCAGTGTATTAGTATTCAAGAAGCTCATCTAGCTATGACTGAGGTGCATGAAGGTATTTGTGGAGCTCACCAGTCGTGTCGGAAGATGCAATGGATCTTGTGTCGACAAGGACTATATTGGTTTCAATGATGAAGGATTGTATTGAATTTACTCGACGTTGTGATCAATGCCAAAAGTATTCACCTATTTAAAGAGTCCCTGCCTCGGATTTACATGTTATAGTCAAACCTTGGACATTTAGGGGATGAGCTCTCAACTTAATAGGAATGATTCACCCTCCTTCGACTATTTTGCAAAATGGGTAGAAGATGTGTCCATGAAAGAAGTTAACCAACTGGTGCGGAATTTTAAAACCCACAAACAAACCGGCAAGTGCACCGGGTCGTACCAAGTAGTATCTCAAGTGAATGAGGGTCGATCCCATGAGGATTAATGGACTAAGCAACAACGATTGCGTGATTTACTTAGTTAGACAGACATAAAATAGTGTTTGGGTCTCAATTGCATTAAAATAGTAAATTCAGAAAATCAGAAAACAAACAGTAAATTGAGATGAAATATATATGGAGAAAACAATTAAGGTTTCAGAGATATCTATTTTCCGGATTGACTTTTCTTACTAACTATTTTAATCATGCAAGATTCAATTCATGACGAACTATATGTGACTAAACCCTAATTCCTTATACCTTTTTAGTCTCATCTAACCTTCATCAACCACCAATTCTTTGGTCACTTAATTCCAATTAGAGGGTGAAGTTCAATTCTAGTTTATATGCCACAAAAACCCTAATTACCCAAATATAAGAGGATTATATGTCACATATCCCGTTAGTCCAGATAATTAAAAATTTAGGAGAAATTATTTTCAAGCTGTTGTTCAAGTAAAGAACGAAAACAAATCTTGAAATAGAAATCAGTACATGAATTAATATAGAAAAATAATAGTATCAATCCATACAATAGACAAAGCTCTTAACCTTAACAGTGGAGGTTTAGTTGCTCATGGTTCAGAGAGAAAACTAGGATTATGAAAAACTGTCAATTGCGGAATGAGGTAGAAGAGAAGAGAAGAGAGGTGAGCCCGAAGGGCTGATTCTTTTCTCTTTTATATCTAATCCTAATAAATGTAAAATATATTTTCTAAAACTAAATAATATCTTTTCCTATTTTTAAACGAAATAAAGTTTAAATCATAATTAATAGAAGATTGCATGCTGGCTTCTTGGAGAATTGGGGACCACTTGATTTATAGGTGTTGGCACCTAACTTGGCAATTGTGGCGCCTAACTTGGAGTGGGCAGCAAGGGGTAGCGCTTGGTGCGTGTGCTGCTGCGCCTAACTTGAGAATGAGTGCGCCTAACTTGGAGTGGGCAACACCAATTTGCGTGTTGATGTTATGTCTGGCGCCTAACTTGAGAAATCTCAAGTTTTTCTCAAGTTAGGCGCAGCCTTGGCAGCGTCCTTAGATGAAGCTTCCCTTGTCCTGGCGCCTAACTTGAGATTTCTCAAGTTAGGCGCCACCTTGGCTGCCTTGGATTAATGGCTTTAGTTGATCTTGGCGCCTAACTTGAGAAACCTCAAGTTAGGCGCCACCCTTGCAGAATTGATGGAGAAGAAGTATAGACTATTATACATCATTGGAAAGATCTGGAAGTTATCTTTTCAATTCCACTAGAATCACGTCAATTGGACCTTTGTAGCTCGAGTTATTCAGGTTTGAGTGCATAGATATCAGGGTTGACAGCATCATTCGCTTTCTTCTCTTTTTCTACAAAAACTCCATCAAATCCATCCGAATGCTACCTGAAATAAACAAAATTGTATACGACTCAAAGTAGCATCCATAGTGGCTAAAAGATAATTAATTCTTGATTAAACTCAACAATTTGAATGCAAATTTCACTAGGAAAAGATAGGAAAGATGCTCACACATCACCAACCCAAGATAATTGACTTCATTGAGGAATCAATCACTCATAGATTCGACATTCCCCAGACTTTGACTACAGACCAAGGGACCATGTTTACAAGTCGACAAATAAAGGGATTTGTCGAATCACAAGGCATTAGAATAATACATTCGACTCCCTATTATACACAAGCTGATGGACAATCTGAGGCGTCAATAAGTCTTTAATAAATTAGATTAAAAACATATTAGGAGACTGCCTCGAAACAAGCATAATACCTTGAGCCATGTACTATGGGCATATAGATGATCACCTAAGGAGACTACATGGTTGACACCTTATGAGCTTGTATATGGACACAAGGCTGTCTTACCACTTGAGATAAATTTGCAGACTATCAGAGTGGCTAAACAAAATGATTTTCCCGTTGAACAATACAGGTCGAGTATGGTAGATGAGATAAATGAATTAGATCAAACTCGACTAATGGCTTTAGATAGAAAGATTTGACAGAAAGAATCTATAGCTAAGTCATACAACAAGAAAGTAAAGAAAAAGTGATTTGCAGTTAGTTACTTGGCTTTAAAATTAGTCCTTCCTACAGAGCAAGTTAAAGGAAAATGGTCAACATTATGGCAAGGACATTTTAAGGTTGAAAAGATATTTGATGGTAATGTGTATGATCTAAGAGACATAAGAACTAATCAACAATTAGGATGCATAAATGGAAAATATCTCAAAACATATCATTGTCATTAGTGTGGATTTCGAAAATTGCAAACTAACCGGCAAGTGCACCGGGTCGTACCAAGTAATACCTCAGGTGAGTGAGGGTCGATCCCACGAGGATTGATGGATCAAGCAATAATAGTTGAGTGATTTACCTAGTCAGACAAGCAAAAAGGAGTGTTTTGAGTTCAAATTGCATTAAACAGTAATTCAAAAGAGTGAAGAAAGCGAATTGTAAATTGGTTGTGAGAAATAATGTGAGAAAATAGTTAAAGTTTTGAAGATGTTCAAATTTCAGGATTAACAATTCTCATTAACTACTTTGATTATACAAAGATTCAATTTATAGCAAACTTTAAGTGATTAGACTCCAATTCCTTGGTAATTTAATCCTCCTCTAACTCAATTAACCGCCAATTCCTTGATCACTTAATCTAATTAGAGAGTTTAAGTTCAAACCATAGTTTATAAGCCACACAAAGCCCTAAAGATCCAAAGATGATATAATTATATGTCACATATCATATTAATCAGATAATTAAAGAGTTATGAGAATTCGATCAGTTCTAAGCTGTTAGTCAGGTGATGTAACTTTTCCAAGATTCAACAAGAATTCAAGTTAGAAAAGAGTTATTTTCTAATACACTCTAATCCATAGGATGAAGAACAAAACAGACTCTTAAATGTAAATTAATCCATTAATCAGAGGTGGAAAACAATAGTTATTAATTCATCCAAATAAACAGAGATCCTAACCTTAACGATGGTGGTTTAGTTGCTCATGGTGTGAAAAAACCTTAGCAGACAAACGTGTGAAAGTGCAGAAGAGGAGAAGGAGCCTTGGGACAAGATCTCTTCTCTTTTATAACTAATCCTAATAAATGTAAAATATAATTTCTAAAACCTAAAAATATCTTTTCTTAATTCAAAATTTATTTTAAAAACTAAATTAAATCAAAATATTTGATGTGATTCACGCGGAAGCCTTTCAAAATCAGTATTCTGGCGCCAAACATGATCTAGGTAAAGTTTGGCACCACGTTCACGTAAGATTGAACGCATTCCCATGTTCCTGGCACCAAACGCCGAGATATGGCATTTGGCGCCACTATGGCCAAACTGAATTGGAGTTTTATTGTGATCCTGGTGCCAAACTTGAGCTAGATGAAGTTTGGCGCCACCTCCTAGATGCAATTGAATTCTTTTCTTCTTTCTGAACTCTGCCAAATTCGCCCGTATGCTACCTGAAATTAATTAAATTTCAAAACAACTCAAAGTAGCATTCATGGTGGTTTAAAACACCTAAATCTTGATTTAATTCAACAAATCCAAATGCAAATTTATTGAGAAAAGATAAGAAAGATGCTCACGCATCAATCATTAAATCAAAATGCGAAAGTTCATACAAAATATCGACCACATATAAAGGGTCTACCATAAGTTAGATAAATTAATATTCAAATAAAGTCCTAAATTGAAGCTTCAAGTCCTCTTGTTTTCGACCCAAACTAGTGGCAGCTTCAGAATTCCCACCTTTAACTTTGTTGGCTTGAGTGATGACTTCTACTAAAGCAAGTCGACTCGAGACTTTGGAGGAATGTACTTTCTTAATTTTTTTTGAGTCAGGGAGTGAGAATTAAGTTAGCTGCTGCAATTTTCCCTACTAGCCTTCAACTCAACAAATTCTGTTTCAAAAGTTTCAATTCTCGATACCAAGGTTTGCTCTTTAGTTTGACCTTCTGATAGGACTTCTTCAATTTAATACTTAGCCATTTCACATTTGTTTAGCTGCGAGTCCTGGGTAGCCAATGCCTCAATTAATTTTCTCAATTTTTTCTCGACTGTCTCAGACTTAGAAATATGATTATAAATGTCTTCGATGAAGACACCTAGAGCTCTATGGATTTCAGCTGGAATCTTTTGGTCCAGAAAACTAAGAGCATCAAGGAGTTTAACCTTCAGGTCAGCATTATTGTTGATCTCTTCCAAAGAATGGTTAAGGCAGTCGAGGCTCACCCTTTTAACAACAAGAGGATCAAGAACTAGTGGCAGATGAGGCTTAGGAGAAGTAACTTCTTCTTCATGGATTGAAATATTGGGTTTTAATTCTTGAATAGAGGAACAAGTTCTGGCTCCTGACCAGAAGAGGAGAAAACTCGTGTTCCTTCTGAGGAGTATACTTGTCGAGCTTCTGATAAAATATTGGTAAGATCAAAGTCAAAATTCTCAAAATCTAAATCCCAAGCCTCTGGTGCAGGAACATTGAATGGGGGCTCTAATTCATGTTCGATAGTAGTCTGATTTGCATCCAGAGTGTAGAAGTGGCTGCAGTAGTTGTCGATATAAAACCCAACTCTCGACGTGTTTCCGCATCACTTGGCAAAGGCATATAGCTCACTTGCGAAATTAGGTAGGTATGTAAATATGAACAAAAAAATGAAATAAGGAAATGGTGAATAAATTTACCATTGAAGATTCAGTTGACGGATTGGGCTGTACTGGACTTAAAACAGGAATAGGTGGTATAGTCACCGGTCGAGGAACTATGGGAGGAATAGGTTGAGTCACCTCAGTCTCAACACCGAACATGTCAACTTCTAATGCAGAGTGACTTCCTGCTTCGACCGAGATTTGGAGCTTTGTTTCGACTATTTAGACTGAACAACAAAAGATTAGGTATATATGCAAAACTATCTTCGACTATAAGTATAAAGGTGTTATAGAAATACATTAGAAAAAATAGTGGGATTTGATTTTTGTACTTTCTTGGGGTTAGGCCTAAGAAGGATGTCGACAACACCATGATTTTTTTTAGGAAAGTGTGGCCTCACTTGGCATCCTCTTTGGAGCAGTGTCCTCCTCTGATTCCCAGTTTTTCTTGACTGGTTTGGGGTCGGGAGCTATACCAATTAGCTCTATAGGTCGAGCAGCTAAAAGACATAGAGAATATAAGATAAGTAAGGACTTAAAAGTTAAAGTTTTAAGAAAACATGGTGCCTGGAGGATATTCAGCGATCTACGTTCGACCATGAATTGTATCCTTGAAGCCCCAGTAATAAACAGCACTAGTCGTGTTTATGCCCAGAGTTCAACAATCCTTTTTTTGGAGTCGATAGTTCGCTCCCATGGCTCCTTTAGGAGGATTAGGTAGTCGATCAGCGAGACTAAATGGGGCATTGAAAAAAGGAGGAAATTGAAATTTTTGCATAAACTGTGTTTTGGCATAAGGATATTGAGCCAAAGCCTTAAAGTAATGGTCAAGACATCTATGAAAATGCATTTCTTTCTTCTTTTTCCATACCTCTAAGGCCTCGTTAAAAACATATTTTACCTTCTTGAAATGCCATTTTACCTTATAATATTTTTTGAACTTAAGGATTTCTTTGATATGCTCACCTTTAGTCTTCTTCGATGCTATAGCAGTCTATGTAGTAGGAAGAACCAAATTAGAGAGAGCTTGTTCAGATGAGGTACAATGAGAATTGTAATAGGTAGACCCCCACTTGTGGAAGGCTGGTGTTGAGAGAAAGCAAAACTTTATATCATATCTTTAATATTGAGAAGTTACTCTTTGGTGATTAAGGTCCAAAATTTAATCAAACTCCTCCAAATTGGACACCTCATAATGGATCATTTGTGTTCCAGGGTCGAGAAAAAGAGGAGAAGGTAACGCTTGTGCAAGACCAAACTGTCTCGACACGAATTGGGAATAGGTGACCAATTTCTTTTTTAGAGTCGTTGTTGACTCAAGAAGGAGACCCACAGAAAGAATTTTGGGAGTTAATGTTTTCTACCATAGTTCATCGACAGTCTCTTGATTTTTCAGATTTGTGACTAGTTAAAGAATGGAGATACCCCACAGCACTTTTTCGATAGGCAAATGGATTTGGGTAGTAAGAAGAGTCATCATTAATCTTGATGTTAAGAAGGATATTGATGAAGTAACAAAAAGCGTCGATAGATGACATGCTTTTTGGTTTCGACCAAGAAAGAAAAGAAAGTTGGATACTATCAAGCTGGGCTGTTGGAACTTCAGAAGAGGAGGCAGTGAATCGAGGTTCGAGTACAGCCTTCAACCATAGGTTTATAACGCAAAGAGGACCAAAGGGGTTGATTGAGGACTCATCTTGTTGAATCTCACTAACTATTAAAGAAAGTGTTTCATACAATTGACTCAGAATTAGAGAAGGAAGGTTGACATATTTTTTACAGTGAAGCATGATAACTAACGGCAGATAATTATATTTTTGGATCTGAATCGATTTCGGACAAAAAAAAGCATTCAGCCACAAGAGTAAGAGTGAGAAAGTTATATGCTCACTGTTAGTCACAGGGTCACCCTCGAAACCCATGTTGTTTTGAATAAAGCTCGACACAGAAGTCGAGTCGAAGTTGATGTCGAAAATATCATCAGGGTATGAAGTGGTCCAGCATCCATCTTTCCAATCGGGAGCAATGCCAGTCAAAGAAAAAATTTATCAAGGTCTGACCCATCATTCCATAAGAGAAATAAAAGTTATTAGTGGCTAGGCACCAAAAGTACAAACTAGACCCTAAGAGAGGTGCAATATAAGACAAGTCGAAAGTGGCTAATCTAAGAGCAGAAGCAATGCCTAAATATTTTCATACAAACTTGTAAGTCGAAGATAGCCTCGACATCCAAGTTGAAAATAAGGAGCTAGATTTCTTAGGGGGTATTGTTTTGAAAACTCGATTGGCAAAACAGGTAGCCTTAACATTTTTGCAAAAAATCAAAGATATTCAGGAAAAGATAGAAAGAAAGAAGAGATAGAATCGACTTGTTCTTGAGTCAAAAGTGGCCCTAAATATGGATACAAGACGTCTGTGTCCTAGAATGAAAGCAATACATGGCTTCTCCAGAATTCGGTAGTCTCAACGTTAGAATTGGGAGCTCGTAGAGTACCGTCATCGTTGTAAAATTGTGACACATTGGCCACCAGAAGAGGAAGAGCTACGATGTGAACATCATCATTGTCTTATTCTTGTGAAGGAGAGACGTGAGTAGCAGAAGCTCCGCCAGGAGTAGAAGCGGCTGCCGCAGTGGTGGTAGTAGAAGCAAGAAGAGAGGATGATGTAGTATCTCCCATAGTTGAAATAGTAATAGGAACAGTGGTAGAAGTGGTGGAGGCAATGGTAATAGAAGAAGAAGCCGCGATAACAACGGGGGTACTGCTAGAATGGAGGCCAGATTGAGAATCCATGAAAAAGGCGAATAAGGATTTCAAGAAAGAGGAGAAAGATTTTTGCAAGAATGAAGAATGATGAAAATAGTAGGTATGAACAAAGAAGTGAAACTTGAGAATGTGAAAAGGTTTAAAAGGAGGAGACCCATTAAAGCTCATTGGAAACGTTACATATTCCCAGAGAAATGTGCGAACCATTTCGTTTCTGCATAACTGTCTTTTCAAAATTTTGAAATTTAAAAATGGCATGTGCAAGGCATGTGATCAAGTGAAACTCGTCATTTCATTTTCTGAAAAGACCAATTTTAAGGGACAATATGTTAGCACAAAAATTCGACAGTTCAGATAACTCGACCATGATCGTTTGACCTAAAGGTGAGTCGACAGTATGTAAGTCGAGGTGTCATAGTATGTGGATTGTTCCAGGAGAATGTAGACTGAAGTATCACAACATGGGTTGTTTCATAATAGTATGAGCACAAGGGTTTGACTTATCCTAGAAGGAGTCGAGTTAGTGACTTCTAAAAATCGAAATAAGATAATTGCATAAAGGCATCATCTAGAATCATTTTATGGAACGTGGGGCTTGAAGACCGAGGTAAGAGAAGATGTGGAACATCAAACTTGGGAGTCAAGATTCTTTATGGTCAAGGCAATGTCGTGGCCTAGAAAATAGGAAGAAACTAGATCGTGGAAAGAGAAAAACACTCTGCAAATCTTATCCTTGTGGTCTATAAATAGAAGGCAGAAGTGAAAAAGGGACTTCAATTTGAAACACTACAACATCACACGAAACTCTACAAATTCATAGTCACGCTGACGCCAAAGAGATATATGGAGTGCAAGTACATGTAAATGTCTGGGTTCAATTTTTTTTTGTTCATTTTGTCTTCATTATTTTAACTTTCTCTTTCATTTCATTTTATCGTTTTTAATTCTTTTTTAATTTATTTCCACCATTTATTTTAAACTTTAATTTGTTTGTTATTTCAGCTACCGTACTTATTTATTCCGTTTCTTTTTCTTCTTATTTTGTTTTATATTATTTATTTTTTATTCTTTTCTTTCAAGCATTTTATTTTCAGACTTTTACTTCGTTTTATTTATTTTTTTTATTTTATAATTTATCACAAATATTTCGATATATACAATTTTGATACCTACATTAAGTAATTCTCCGATCGAGCTCACTTTTTTTAGAGGAGTCGTATCTGCTCTGCAAACTGAGATCTTGATATGAGTTTAATTCAACACCCTGTCAAAATTACCAAAAATCAAGTGAAACACAAACAAAATTTTTTAGTAAAAATTCGGATACAATTATTTTCATATAAGTTACTAATTAAAAATTATTAGATGATTTAATATATAATTATATAACAATTCTAAACTATCAACTTAATTCTGCCAAACAAAAAAAGGAAAAAGTGAAAAACAACCAACTAGACCCTCTAACAATCAAAACGGTGGTAGATAGGCTCTGCCGTTCTATCGAAGAATTGAAGACCCAAATGCAGCTTGCGTCCTTTCTTGGCAAGAAAGTCAGCAACAAAATTTCCTTCTCGAAGAGTATGACTCCAGTTGATATATTGAATTTACCCAACAAGAATGGAGAATGGATCCTTTCATTTTTTTTTTTTTAACAATTGAGAGAATAAAATATGATCTTTTATCATTAATTTTGTAAGTTGGATAAAAAATAAATATGAAAAAAAAAATAATAAAAGATTAGAGATCATATTTTACACCCTCAATTTTTTTTAACAATTGAGAGGATTCATTTTCAAATAATAAGTCGAATTATAACTCATCTTAAATAACTGATCAAGTCAAATTATAAGTCATCTTGAGAAACCGACCATTAACAAAAGCCCATAAGAATAAAGGAAGAGATCCATGTAGGCATGATTCTGCAAACTTATTTTTTAGGGTTAGCAAAATTAAAGTTCATTCTTGTTTCTTATTGGCAACGAGACTAACTAATTATTCAATGAAAGCACGGCGATAAGCCGATAACAAAACTATTTAAATCATAGCCACCCGTAAGAATATCGGCATAATAGTAAAAATTTATAATATATAAAATAATTGATAGTTTTATCAGAAGGAGAATTAAGATAAAAGCATTTTCTGCTAGTGTAAAATTCATTTTGTAAAGAAAACAGAAAATAAAACACAATACAAAATCCTAGGGTATATGCTATATAGATTATAGAACATATACAAAATCGAGAAACAGTAGCTTTCGTCTTACAGAGATATTTTTTGGATGTGGCTCGTGTACGTCTGATCCAATTGGCTATGTTAAAATAAAACTAAATCCAATTAACGTTTCAAGATAAACACACGTAGAGAAAAAATACTTCAAGAGAACATAATAATTTTTTAGAATGAATATTGTTATTTTTATTTTTATAATGTCATTTTTTTTCTATAACTTCATATATATATATAATAGTATGGGTGGAATAACATTATTTCTCTAATTCTTTTCCCAAATTATCTTTAGTCGGCCACATTTATTTATTCTTTGTTTAGCATTTTCTTTGAAAACAGAATAAAAAAGGTAAATACTTCTTCAATATAATAAAGGAAAAAAAAAAGGTTTCTTCTTTAAAAAATGAAACAGTAAATAAAAATGGAAGAATTAAATATGAACAAAGAACTTCGACCGAAAACCCTCAAGCTACATTTGGGCGAAGTTAACCGCCGTTATAAGACGGGAAAAAATGTAGAGGTGGAAGAGAGCAAGAGTTGAACTCAGGTAAGTTTCTAGTGTGAATCAACTTACTCTGAAATATATAGGTACAGTCTTATTTTGTAAATTATCTATGTATGGTGAATTGGTGACCGCAATCACATGAACTCGGGTCAGTGAAGCCAACATAGTATAGTTCCCTCATAATAACAAACATTATAACATGAAAATTCCTACATGCATTGCTATCTTGTCCACTTCTATCAAACTGTTACAATCAATGGCCACACTGTTAAGCACCTTCCCAAAATCTTACGTTAAACTCCATGCTTTTTGAATACTCTTGACGCACTAGTGGTTGCATTCTATACACCTCCACAATTTTTTCTCTTGGTTCTGAAGTGCCTGCAATTCCTGGCTTTCACCGAGGACCAGATGAAGGACGAGGCTTTCCCTTGATTGAATTCAAGTGCTGGGTGACAAATATGACTCCCATTACAACTATTAGACAACCAACCAACATGCTGAAGAAGAGAGCACCGGGTTGACGGGTCTGGACAAAGCCATACACTCCGCTCGAGGTTACAAGAATGAGATCAGTGAGCCCATCATTTGAGAAGTCCTCAGAGATCAATACGTGAGTTGGCGGAGCAGGTAATTCGATTGTAGCCAATATACTACCTCCCGGTGATATTACAACAGCTTCTTGTTCACCAGCTGCAAGGATCATTTCCTGATTATCATGTGATCGCAAGGAGAGAGGTTTCAGTGTGGGAACCACTTGACCACCTTCCATCATCCCTGATGGAGAAGGCATATTTGACCATGAAACTCCAGTTGATTGTTGCCATTGCCAAATAGCATCATGACCATGCAAACCAGGGGAGTATGATGTAATCTGCAAGGAAAAGTTTTATCCCAGTCCTTATATCAGCATCAATAATATCATATGGGTCCAGGTGAAGCTATTCAAGCATCATACAAAGCATGTTCTCCTATGACAGTAATCAGATGGAAGCATCACAATGCATTCGCCCAACACCAACCAGAACAAGGTAATTGAGACTTGAAACACTTTTGTGAACAAAACTGAAATTGTATTGGTTGGTGACCAAATAAAAAAATAATAGATGTTATATGGCTAGAGAAACAAAGTTGAACAATAGCATATACCTCGCCCCGGTTTGTCAAAAAGATAACATCACCATGGCTTCCTTTCCGATGCCTGTGGCCATCATTTCTAGGAATAAGAATAGGCGTTGCTACCTCTAAAGAAGCAATATCTGGACTTCGAGCGAAGTTTCTATAAAGATCTCCATGTTGGAATAAATTAAAATGGTTATAATGACAAATAGATACATTGAACAGTTGCTCCCTTATTGGTACACCTGATGTGGCAACAGCCCAACAAGGTCGAAGCACTTCCATTGACCCACTAACTACAGTCTGCTCAGCACCATTTCCTCCAACAGCCTAATAGTATGAATACTAAACATTCATATCATAGTCAAATTACATGATGGTCTAGCGTTATTTAAAAAAAAAATACAAAACATGCACCTGGACATGATCTAGAACTCCGTCACCATTAATATCAGCATGTAGACCGCCTTCCTGAAGATGAAGCTGAAAAAGACAAAGTTGTCATTACAGTGAAAATGCAATAAGATCAGCGAATAACATGTCAGAGCTTAATGAAATTTTAGCTAAAACAGAAACCAAGAGCAAAGGTTTGACAGTCGGATGAACCAAACATTCTCTTTAACTTTTTTTTAAATAAAAACCTACAAACACTAATACTTTCTACACTAAGAAATGATTTGCTCTGTAGACCAGAAACAGTATCAGTAGTTACAGCGTTACAATAGGCTCACAAATTACTTAGCAAACTTGTATTGTGACTTAATCAAGGTATGCAAATAATGACAAAAGCAATAATCAAATTCAAGCTGATTAGGGAGTCTATATAAATACCCTGCATATTGTTCGACCAGATGCCAGATGAATAGCTTCTATCCCTTCCTTCTGATGAGCCACCACCACATTAGGAACCCACCAAACCTGAGTGTAGTTGGTTATTGTTGGAACAAAAGGTAGATGCTGCATCCAAGGGGAAAACATCATTAGAACAATGAGGATCCCCCAAAAGTAAGGATGTGACTGGGGCTTCTCATTAGTACCGTAGAAAACTTTTCTCCTTTTTTTTTAACCCCCTTCTATTATTAGAAAACTCTAATAGATATTATTATTATTATTATTATTAGTAGTAGTAGTAGTAACCTTCTTAGATTTTGCTGAACCAGCATAATTTGCAGCTTTCCCAATTATGTTGGAAATTTTTTTGGTTGAGTCCTTCCCTGGAGGATGATTTTCCTCAGGCTTGTGGAAAGGGTAATTCGTACTCTTTCCAGGTGTTCTCTTCAATGTTTTCCTCTTGTGCCGCCTGAAGTGTGCCAACTTCAACAAAGTATCTTCCCTCCTATCCTGATAAAGTGTGTGTAACATCAAGTTTCTAGGGCATCTGAGATAAAGCTTTACCACAAGAGAGTAAAGTTTGACTAATATAACATACCCAATGATGTGGCATAACTCCCAGGATTGATTCTCTGAATTCCCTGCATTCAAACTAGAATTTCACATGTCACAGGAAGCTATCCTTTAGGGAGATACCTATGATACTGGATACAGATTTCACAATTACATCTAAATTAAGCAAGCCAAAGTGTTTCCACAGACAGAGGAAGGAGCTGATGAAGTTTCTCGAGTATACTTGGGTGAATATTAGATAGGATTCTGGCAATCCTTCTAAGCTATTCTTTGTTTTGATGGTTGATTATTTATTGAAGAGAGAATAAATTTTATATAAAATAAAGGAATGTTAGGAACACAATGACTATAAAACACGTAACACAGCTGAACTTTTCTTTGTTCGGATATTATTTAGGATGGGAAGGGCCAATATTACTTTTCCATTGTCTAGAAGTTGTTTAGAGAACTAATGAGGAAATATAAGAATGGAAAAAGCTATACATATAACAAACACAATCCGCACCAAAACGCACATACATAACCGAGCTGATGGGAAGAAGAACAGAAACATATTTTGTAAAAGAAAGACTATTACGTCAAAGCCCACAGGATGGATTACTGCTTCATGCAAATCCATTCCACAGATTCCACCAATACAAAGCATCTAAGACTCATCTGAACAGCTATAATGTAAATACCTCTCCAGGTTGACGACTATTCATAGCGTGAACATCAAGCTTGTAGTTATGCTGTGGAAGTAACTGTGAAGCATCTGAAGACTGTGCTTCAATGTTCTGAAGAATGAAAAGACAACACGATATTACTAGTAAATAGAAAAGACAATAATGCAACACGTGCTTGATGCTTGTTACAAAGTAGATGTCATAATAGCTTCATGACACATTTAACCAAAATGACCAACATGTAGGTTGTGACATATCTAATCCAGGTGAAACTGTTAAGACTGAATTTGGAGTTTGTTGGGAACATATTTCAGTTGTGTGATGGAGTGATTGATGACTTTTTCTTTTTAACTGTATAGTCACGAATTAAAATCCTTGTTCATATGCTTGAGTTCAGGTATCCCTCTCCATGGGAATAATTTATCAACACCAGGCTCTGGATCATTATATTCCTCATTTTGTGTTGTGTTGTGTTGTGTGTGTGTGTGATTGATGACTTTTTCTTTTTAACTGTATAGTCACGAATTAAAATCCCTGTTCATATGCTTGAGTTCAGGTATCCCTCCATGGGAATAATTTATCAACACCAGGCTCTGGATCATTATATTCCTCATTTTGTGTTGTGTTGTGTGTGTGATCATGACTTTTTCTTTTTAACTGTATAGTCACAAATTAAAATCCCTGTTCATATGCTTGTGTTCAGGTATCCCTCTCCATGGGAAAGCATGAGTGCATAACAAAGACCAGAAAAGAACACCAAACTTAGAAAGCATGAGTGCATGACAAAGACCAGAAAAGAAAGACACCTCATTTTTTCTCCTCCATCGTTCTGTGCCAGATCTACCAGCAAATGCATAAAATGCAAAATGGCGTAAATCAACAGTTCCAGAGTTGTCAGAAGCCTATTCAGAACAAGGAACATAATAAATAGTCAAAATTTCCACCAACATAAAGAGAAATTTAAAGGGGATGAGATAATATGCAAAGGGGGGAAGAACAGGGAGTAAGATGAATTAGATAAAAAAAAGAAGCGCAAAATGGTTCAAAACAATAGAACACTATAAAAAGGTCAATATTCTCTAACTATAACCTATTAGAATTACACTTTTGTCTTATATCACATCTTGTTCATTTCAAGTACAGTGGTCTTGTGTTCAGATCATTAAGGTCTGGATAAATCAATGTTTCTGGTACTCCCTTGCATGCTAATGGTAATAAAACAAAATGACAAAAACGTTTAGCAACCATGTGTATAGGCATACCTCCTTTTCAGTAGCACTTCTTCTCTGCTGCTCAGAAAATCTAGCTCCCATTCCCAGTTCTTCAAAAGGATCCATAAAAACCTGAGAGTGACAGAACAATTTGCTTGAGAAACCAATCAGCACAAACTATACCAAAACAGTTGATATGTACATTAAGACAGCAATAAGACACCACATAGTACCAAATACACTTGCTTCAAATTGAAAGATAAACTATTAGTTCTGATTACACACCAGGGATACACATCCAAAATCATTACCATCATGATAATCAGTAGCCTACGGAAATTTATGAAACTCCAAAAGTAGAAGGAAACCCACAAAATCATGCTTCGTTAAATATAGCTGACTGGGAACTTTCATGTTCATCCTTAACGTAAACAAAAACACTCAAAGCAAGGAGAAAGTCATGACCTTATGTTAATCTGACTCATAAATTGTTTATAGTTTTAATTTTTCAGAAAGGTTGATAAACACAATCAACTTTAGATAACGTGCTTTGCCATAGCTTGTAGAAACAAGCATACACAGCAAAATACAATAACAAAGTAAGGGATAAAGACCAGGGAAGGGACACATACATATGGCTGCATTTCCATCCTCCCACCAACAATGACCAATCCTGTATCTCCATGCTTCAAAGTATAATTGCTTATAGAGATTGCTACTTCCCTATGGTGAGCATTATGGGGAAAATCCTCCTGTTAATGGCCACTACAAGAATTAGTAAACTCAAGCGAACATAACAGGATTATGGAAAAAAGATACAGTGAAAAATTATATCCTGTGAAATGCTACAGCTGAAATACCATTCACACAACCAACCTGTAAATTATTTTCCCACAACTTTTGGAGGTTGGAATCAAAGCACATTATGGACCAACCGGAAGTTACTACAACCAAAACCTGTTTCTGCCGTTGCCCCATTTTGTAACGATCAATATAGCCGGTGGCCATAGCAACAGGGCGTCTCCCAGACGTAACACGAATCTTGTCGGGTAACAGAGACACCTCGGCCAACACACGTGCCTCACTAAATCCTTCGTCGACCCGCCTACTATGGGGCTCCAAAACCTGCGTAGAGACCCGCCATAATTACAAATCCCAGATGCTACACACTACTAGTAGTCCAGTACCAGTTGCAAGTTGCAACAAAGTTATGGAGCAAATAATAGAGCTAAGAAATGATCATTCACACTTAAATCACAAAGGATACCAAAATAAGCATGAGGCTATAGAAATGAATCAAAATTGGCACGAGCAAAAAATAAAAAATAAAAAAGAGAGGAAAAAATGGGAATAATGTACCTGAATTTTAGCATCATGGGTAGCAACGAGAACTTCTTTCTTGCCATCCCCATTGAGATCAGCAACCAAAGGTGGCGGAAGGCGTTCGGCTTCGTATTTGATTGGGTATTCATCGGTGAGGTGCATCCACGCGTCTTTGAAAGAAACACCACCTTCGTGCTGAACCGAGTTGCCATTGAATTAGCAATTCAAAACCGAGCAGCATAGTTTGGCACCAATCGAATATAAAAGGGACCAAAAAAATGGAAATTGAACATGAGATTAAATTGGGATTGAGTGTAAGGAGTAAGGGGTAAGGGATTAGGGTTTAACCTGAAGGGAGAAGAAAATGGCGAATGCGGAGAGCATGAGAATGGCCAAATCCCGCTTCCTCATGACAGCGTGTGTGTGAGTGGATCAATCACACCCACACTCTCTCTCTCTCTGAATGTTTCACTTCCTTCGTCGTCTTCTTCCTCAGCTCAAACTTTCAACTTAGCTCTGGTGTCTGCTCCGGACTCTCAAAAAGATAATAAAAATGTTTTGGAAATTATGTTGGAGAGTTTAATTTTGATAAAAAAAATAATTAAAAAATTTTACACAGTTATGAATTATCTAGTCACATTTACATAGTTAAGATGATTAAGATAATAAATTTAAACATTTTACTAATATAATAATAATAGTGTACAATTAAATAATTATTTTTTTCTTTTTCATTCAATGCCATAAAGTACATAGTGAGAAAAAATTCAGATATTATAATACCAAATTTTGTTCGAACCCTTCAATCACACTCGATAAAATGGTTGATAAAAATGATTGAGATAAACATTTAAGGTATTATAGTATTGTCTTCCTGAAGTACTGAAAATCCACCTCTATAGTATCAGAGCCTCAAGTTTATAAAAAAAAAAAGGTATTACTAGTAAAAGCAAGTAAGAGAGAATTACTAAACATGAACCCTAGACTCTTTAAGTGCTTCACAATCCATACATCATTCCACCTCCTTAAGTATAGACTGATTACCCTCTAGTTTAAAGAAAACCCTTGGCAATAAGATTGGTCAATTGGTAGAATTTATTCATGTTCTAGAAGACTTTCGAACCCCAGCCACTTAATACTCTCTTATAAGTCCCTATTCTTTCTACCAAAGACAAAAGAAATCAACCATCACCTTCATCCGCCATCTTATTAACAGAAACCCTTCTCCTCCTCCTAAAGAAGTCATTCAGTCCTCCCATCTACAATAGTGTGGTTTAAAAGCCACTACTGTTGAACAGTATATAACCCTAGAAATTCCACAAGAACTCATTTAAAATTACCAAAACCAAGGCTGCACTCATTTGCATCTGGGAGCAGTTTGGCTTATTCTTACTCTTCATGGAAGAATATCCCTTTCGATGACAGCCAAGGTTGCTCTTTTAGATACCACTTTCAAAGAATACCAACATGCCTTAATCAGAGCATTAGTAACTACACTCTCAAATGGAAGTGTCATTCTTACTATAGCTCCTAATTTCACCATGAGATTATCGGACTCAACGATATGTCAAAGGCTAAAAATCCAAATACAGCTAGTTGGAGTAATTCAAGACTCTAATGCTGAACAGGCCACCTTGCACCACCAAGTTCTCTACAGAGTTCAAGACCATGCTATTGATCTCAATCTCCCAAACACTACAGGAGAAGTATTATTCATGTTCACAGATAATACTAGAGGGCCAGCAATCGTAAACATTCCAAGAATGATCACTACTGATGAGCTTTCTTCTATCATTCCATTGGAATGGATTACTGATTATGAGAAAGCTTTTCCAAAGGAACATGTTGATATTCATACTACAACACCTCCAACTATTACTCATAATAGTGATGGAACGGTGACTACTGTTTTCCAGAGACCTGGAATAATCAAGCAAACTTCACTGCAAGGACCATCCTTCAGAAGGATTAATATGATCTCTCCTGTTCAAATGCAAACAACTCACGATCAAGATGATCCACCTATACATTTCTATGAAAATGGAAAACCTGTTTATGTTTCTCATATAAATGGCCACTTCATTTGGGATGTTTGATCCCTCCATGTGTGATTCTGACTGTGACTGTGCTAACCAATGGAGTGACACTGATGATGATGATTATGCTAGGCGACAGAGGAACAAAAAAAAAAAAAAAGAGGTCACTGCAAGCCGCTTGCTCCTATAAAAAGCCCAGCCCCCTGATGATACAGATGCGGCACCGATGCTCAGGAAGAAAAGATTGTCCCGCAAAGGTTCTATGGATTATCTTTATCAGCCAGTCAATTCAATCCTATGCATTGCCACCCTCAGATCTTATGAGGAAGAATTTCCACCTTTAGTGACTCAAACTGATGAAAAGAAAATCACTAGAATACCTTATGTAATTCCTCAGGAACTGTCGGAAGATTCTGATGATGAGAGGTTGGAAGTTTCAATAGAGGAGATACAAAAGTTTTATGAGAGTCAGAAAAAATTGCATGATGTTGTTGCACAGAGTGAGGGTTCCTCTATCTGGGGGAAAGATTATCCTTTTATGATTGCTGCCGACGAAGTTTGTCAGACCCTGACCGATATTATTTTGGCTGACGAGGTGGGAGACGTGGCCATTGATCAGTACATACAGGTAATGTTGTACTATTTGATTTGTTTGTTGCTTGATATATGTATTGGGGAGCATGTTAATGATCGTTTAGTTTTGTTGCTTTTTCTAAGGTTGTTGGTCTTCGACTTGCCAGTTTGGGGCGTAGCCGAGAAAAAAAAAACATCAGAAAAATTCCCAAGAAAAGTCGGATCCAAAGTTGAAAGAGGAGTTAGATTTGAGAATTGCTAGGATTGCTGAGCTTGAAACTAAGCTCACTGAATTAGAAAAGGAGTTGAAGCTCACAAAAGGAAATTATGCTAAGGAAGTGGAGGATATTAAGAAAAAGGAGGCCGATCTCTCCAGTATGAGTGCTCGTATTATTAAGGTTACGAGTCAGTTGAAGGAGATGGAGAAGAAAAGGCAGGGAGAGATTCTGGATTCTTTTATTGAAGGCTTTAAAAGAGCCTCCCTTCAGGCAAAGTTTCTAGCCCCTGAGGTGGACTTTTCTCAGATGGATCCAGGTAAAATAGTTCAAGACGGGATCATGGTGGAGGATGATGGTGATGCTGAGCAGGAAGATGAAAATGTTGAACAGTAGTTTATATTTTCGCTTTTGAATTTGGCTAATTTAAACTGCAGTAGTTGGTGAATTGATTTGCTCCTTTTTGGGCTTTTGACTGTTTTGGTGTATGCCCTTCCTAAAGGCATTTATATGCTCTGATAATTAGGTAATTTTGATGGCCAATTTGTATTCGTTTCCATTGTCAGATATTTTGAAGTAGGTGCTAATTTTGTACAACTTTAGAGATGCGTTTTGAAATTGTAGTGTTTGAACCTTAATTGAATGGTTGAATGGAGTGATGTATAAAACTGATTGGCTATATCTATGAGAGATATAGATGTACAGATCGGTTTATCTAATTTGATCGGTAATTGTTTTATGATCGGTAAGTCCGAGTATTCGGATTTGGAATAGAATTCGATTATTTGATTGATCTGTGAGGTCTGATAACTCTGATTTTGAACAGAGTTCCGGTATTTGTTTGATCGGCTGGTTCCGATTAATCGGATTCATAATAAAGTTTGCTTAGTTGTTGGATCGGCAAGTTCTGATTGACCGGATTCAGAATAAAGTTTGGCATTGTAATAGCCAAAGTTGCGAAAAGAAGGTAAAGATGCCCATAGTTTAAATAGAATGGATTAAAAGTGTATTGATGGACCTTTGATTACAAAGGTGCAGGTAAGCAAGTCTCGTTAAAACCTCTCCAAGCAAAATCCGTTTTGGGAAAAATCTTGGTAATAGGAAAAAGAGTACTTGCCTGTCCCTAACTTTTAACTGTAGTATAACTTTAAAGACGATACATTCCAAGTATTAGGCAAAGTGTTACCATCTAGGGTTTGTAGTCGGTAAGCCCCGTTACCGATGACTTGTATAACTCGGAAAGGGCCTTTCCAATTGGCTGCTAGCTTGCCGTGGTTTGATGGTTTTCTAACATTTTCGGTTCTTCTGAGCACCAGGTCGTTGACTTGAAAGGACCTTTGGTGAAGTTTCTGGTTGTATCGCCGAGCTATATGTTGCTGCATAGCTCGGTGTGTGATTGTTGTTGAAGATCGGAGTTCTTCGAGGATGTCCAGATCAAATTGGTGAGCTGTATCTATTATAATATGGTCGGCCAACTGGGTGCGGAGTGAAGTCTGAGAGATCTCCACTGGTATCATTGCATCGGAGCCATATACTAGTCGGAAAGGTGTTTCTTTTGTTGTTGAGTGGATGGTGGTGTTATATCCCCATATAATCTCTGAAATTAGTTCGGCCCAGAGGCCTTTGGCGTCGTCTAGTTTCTTCCTTAAGGCATGGAGGATGACTTTATTTGCAGCCTCTGCTAACCCATTTGTTTGTGGGTGTTCGACCGATGAGAATGTTGTTTGACTTTTAACTCCTGAAGGAAGTGAATTTTTTATTGGCAAACTGGCGACCATTATAGGTGATAATGTGTCGAGATATGCCAAATCTGCAGATAATATGTTTCCATACAAAGAAAACCATTGTTGTGAGGTGATTTTTGCTAGAGGTTGTGCCTCTATCCATTTTAAAAAGTAATCAATTGATACTATTAAGAATTTTACCTGTTCTGCCGCTAAAGAGAAGGGGCCGAGGATGTCTAGCCCCCTATCTGTTAAAGGACCAACTTACTTCGGAACTGTGAAGGAGTTCGGTAGGGAGTTGTGTAATCGGACTATGCTTCTGGCAATTGTCACAGCTTTCTATCTTTACTTTGCAATCTTGTTGTAATGTTGGCCAAAAGAAACCAGCCCGGAGGATTTTTGTAGACAGACTTCGGGCACCGAGGTACGTTTCGCAAATTCCTTTATGTCTCGGCAAGTGCAAGGTCGGCTTCTGACCTATTAAGACATTTCAGTAAAGGACGAGAAAATCCTCGGCTATATAGGCAGTTGTTATAAATAGTAAAAAACGAAGCTTGTCGGCAGAACTGCTGAGTATTGTCGACGGTGTCTGGTAAGATTCCTGTTTGAAAGTATTTTATGTAAGGTGCTCGCCAATCTTCGTCCTGTGAGACACTTAAAACTTGTGTGAGATCTATATTTGGCTTGATTAGCGTAGATTGGTAAAAGGAGGAGTTAGTTATTTGGGTACTGGCGATCCTAGACAGAATGTCAGCTCGGCCATTATTCTCCCGAGGTATATGTTGAATTTCACACTTATAAAATTTTGACAGTAATGCTTGAACAGTTGCTAGGTATTTGGATAATAAAAGATCCTTTACCTGGTATTACCTGGTATAAATCGTTTACCTGCTGCACGATGAGCAAGGAATCACAGTATACCTTGAGATCAGTGATGTTTAGATCGGTGGCGAGTTTGAGACTGGCAATGAGTGCTTTGTACTCACTCTGATTGTTGCTTGCTTTGAAGGAAAAGTGTAAAGATTGTTCGATGATGTTACCATTTCTGTCTTCAAGTATGATTCCAGCTCCACACCCTTGTGGATTAGAAGAAACATCTACATATAAAGTTCATTGGGTTGAGTCTTCGGTTGTGTCTGGGACTGTGAATTCGGCTATAAAATCCGCCAAATGTTGAGATTTGATCGACCCTCGTTCCTGATAACGAATATCAAACTCGGAAAGCTCAACCGGCCATTTAACTAGCTGGCCTGCTAACTCTGGTTTTTGAAGGACTTGTTGCAAGGGTTGATCTGTCCGAACATATATGGTATGGCTTTGAAAATATGGCCGAAGTCTTCGTGCCGAAAATGTTAGAGCTAAAGCCAGCTTCTCGATCCTCGGATAGCGAAGTTCGACATTTTGTATAGTCTTACTGACAAAATAGATCAGCAGCTGCTGCTTTTGTCTTTCTGCGATAAGAATAGAACTTATGGCCCAGTCAGTGATAGATAGATATAGATAAAGTGGTTCCCCTTGAAGGGGTGTTTTTAAAACAGGGGGTTTTGAAATGGTTTCTTTTATGGCTGTGAACATTTTTTCACATTCATCAGTCCAGTGAAAAGATTTTTTCTTTTTTAGTGTTTGGAAAAAATAGGAAGATTTGTCGAGATGGCCTTGCTGAGCTAGTCGCTCTAAAAGGTCCTTGGCGATGACACATTCATCGGTGGTGTGTCCGTGCTTCTGGTGAAAAGTACAATATTTCGATTTGTCTGCGCTCCTTGAGTCTAAATAGTTGCCGGCCTTCCATGGGGTTTGATTAATTTGGAATTGAGGATCTCCTTGATAATATTGTCGCGCTTTGTATTGAATTGAGTATATGACTCATAACGGGGAGTCGGCTTGAAGTTCTTCTTGCTATCCCGTGCTTTATCGTCTTCTTTGTACTGTGGTCTCTCGATTTTCCGAGCTTGTCGGAGTATTTCAATGTCAATTTGTCCTTTCGCCTTTTCACGAAACTCGGCCATAGTTTTAGGTTTGGCCACAGCAATAGTTTCCTGGAATTTTTCTGGTCGAAGTCCGCTTTTGATGGCCTGCAATTCGACTTCAGGGTGGAGATCTAGTATACCCATAGCTACCTTTGTGAAGCACGTCATGTAATCTTTTAGGCTTTCATGCTGACCTTGTTTGATCGTGTTCAAGTAATCAGAATCATGCAGGTAGATAGCTGATCCGGCAAAATGATCTTCGAACAGCTTTGACAGGTCGAAAATGAGAAATAGAATCTGTAGGCAAAGAACAAAACCAATCAAGTGCAGGACTGTCTAAATAAGATGGAAAACAACGATATAAAATTTTATCGGATGCACCGTTTAGTATCATTATGGAGGTGAATTTTTTTATGTATTTCTTTGGATCTTCTAACCCGTCATATGGGGTTAAGGTAGTCGGTAGAGTGAACCTCATGGGCAGTACAAAGTTCATCACCTCGGCCGTGAATGGCCCGGGCGAGTTTTTTGGGTCGTCATCTTCGTTCTCTGGCTGAGCTTCTTCATTGTGCTCAGGTTCTTCTTCTTCACGCTGAGCAGTTTTGGAGACGTGCGTCGGTCCAAATTGATGCTCGGCTTCTTCTGTTCGCTCCTGTCGATCATTGTTATTTTCAATCCGAGCATTAGTTAACTCGGCAATCTGGTTTACCATTCGCTGGTTCTCCTCGGCCATGCGCTGGTTAGCTTGTTGCAACTCAGCTACCGTCCGAAGAAGTTCGGCTGGTGTGGGTGGAAGTTGATCAGCCATGGTCGAAGGTGAAAATGCTTGGGCTGATGAATAAAGAAAAGATTATATCTTTGGCCCCACGGTGGGCGCCAATTGTTCTTGTATGGATGACTTGGATATAGCTCGGACTCTAAAAGACAGTGCCGAGTTATTCCTTCAGCGCTGATTGATGACCTTGAGAATTCCAAGCTTTCCGTCCAGGAAGATACCACGTCACAGAGAGTATCAACAAGGGGGGATATACCTGCAAAAGGCACTCCGATGCTTAAGTTAGTATTGTGAATACCATGTGTCTATTTAGGACAAGATATCATACCTTTATAGACTAAAAACAAAGGTCGGTTACATTGTCATTGGTCGTCCGAATTGAAGAGTAGTTATTGGGTTTTAATAAGCGATAACGCTTGATCGGGAGTTTTGATTCTGAGATGCAGTCCATTGAGTCTGGCTGTAATGTGTAACCTCCGAGTTATAGTGCCAAGTTATGATGTTTAATCCGAGTTATGACATCGGATTTGTAACGGCCATATCACAACCAAATCACAATATTTATAAGGTGAAACCCAGCAGATATATTTATATTTATTTTAAAAAAAATTGTTGATTAGTTTTATGTAGGTTATAAATCAAGACATTATAACATTTGATTGTTTTATTAGAATTATTTTAAAATTTTTCTATCAATACTTAATTTGTTATTTTTTAAAATTTAAAATAACAAATCATATTACTTCTTTATTCATGTGTATTTTTTTTATTTTAGGTTCTTTACATATTCAAATTACAACTTTATTATTATGTCTATACTTCAGCATATGTTTGAGGAATATACCAATAAATATCTAACTTTTTCTTTCTCATTCATTTTACTATTTCAACTCTTAGAATTTACAATTATTTTTTACTCTTTTTTATTCTTCCGTAATTATTTATTGACTATCCTGATATTTATACTTATCTTCACATAATATTTTATGTACATGTTGATTCACATAAGATTTTTAATTTTTTAAGTTATTTTTAAAGTATTGTTCATTTTTAAGTGTAACTAAAATTAATAATTTAATATAAATTGATAAATTATTTTACTTTATTAATTAAAATTATGATATAACCGATATTATTTCTCCATTCAACTAATTATAATAATACAAAAAGTTTTTATTTTTTAAAATTTTAGAAAATATGAATGCAATGATCTTTGAATTACATGACATAGGAGTCAAAGATATTTTTTAAATGCATATTGATTGGAACAAAAAAAAGATTGTAAAAATATTGCATAACTAATAGAAAATATGTTGATCATATACATACTAATTTAAATAGCCAAAATAAAATAAAATAAGTAACAAAAAAGATATAAATTTTTACCTTTTATTTTGTGGTACAAAAATAATATATAATAATATAATAAACCGTAATGCTTTGATATAAAAAAAAAGTAACTTTTAAGATAAAATGAAAAGATGTGATATTTTATGCATTAGATAATTTAAAAAATACTTATTATAGAAAAAATTAAAAATATTTTGACGTAAAAAAACTATTTAATAAAATTAAGAGAACAAAAGAGAGAGAGGGGAGATGTTAAAATTTTTTAACTAATAAAAAGAATCACCACCATCAACCTATTAAATTTGAGTAATTTCAAGTGAGAATTAAGAAACAAACACGAATGATAAATTCAAAAGTTTCATATCTTTCTTTATATAGTATTTTACTTTAAGTAATTATTTTTTATGAATAGTATTTAAATGACAAATAAATAGTAAAAAGATTCGCATTAATTATAAAACCTAATGTCATCCTTATAATACGATCGCATTATTTCAAAACATACAAATAAAATAATAAAGTATAATTTAATTAATGTGCACAATAAAACAAACGTAAAACTTATATAATAGCAGTCAAATATGAAAAGTAATGATAACTATTTGTTTTAAGGTATTATATTAAATTGTAACTTAAATTTATAATTATTAGTTAAAATTAATATATTTTGATATTAGTGTTTAGGATTATTAACATTAAAATTTTGATAATTTGAACAAAATTTTTTAATGCTTTTTGTCCTAAATTTTTTATTAATAGAACAATAAAATTACTTAACACTCACGTCAATAAAAAGTTATTATTTTGATGCATCTAAATATTTAAAAGAGACAAAAACGAAATCTTTTAATAGAAAGTCTAGCGGCCAGCACTTTTATTAAAATCTGGCCAGCACTTAACCAGCAAAAGAAAAGTGAGTAATCTCACACCATTAGATAAAATCTCACACCATTGAAAACATCAATGATGACTAATTAATGGCTACAAATCACAAAACTTGCTGGTTTCCTAGCACTCCTCTTCTTTTAATAACACTTTAACAACTCATAAAAATTAACATAATGGATGATTATAGATCAAAGTGATAGATCAGATTGAAAATTGTGATAATTAATTACAATCGGGTGAAGAAAATGTGGAAGGAGAAAAAAGAAAAAGAAAAAGGAGAACAAGACAATATAACAGTTGCGCTGAGACAATGACAGATATCTATATAAAGAATAATAGTAAGAGAAATAATAGTGTGTGATACAATGAAGGAATATAATAAAAGTATAAATTAATAATTTAAAAAAAATAATAAAATTAAAGATAATTTAATAAATTGAATATAAAATTTAAAATTATTCATGAAGATAAAAAATGCTTTAAATATAATATTTTATATTTGCTTTATAACTCAAATGATATAATCTCCTATTCTCACCTAGAAATTTTGGATTCGAGTCTCAAAATCTTAACTGTTGAAAAAATAAATAAATAAACTTATATAATGTTTATAAATAATTACTTTATAAATATTTATCATTATTTTGTTACACATAATAATAATATAATCAATTTTTTTAATAATTTATTTAATTATTTTTATATTTATTTTTAAATAAAAATTTTTATATTTATTTTTAAATAGTATTTATTTTAAATTTTTAAAATATTTTATTAAATTTATAATTTTAAAAAAATTAATCTATTAAAAACAATAAAAAAACGACTGAACCTGTTAACCCGCTAATTTCATTATATAGTTATTCAATTTGGACACACCCCCGAGCTTACATCCCTTAATTCAAAGGGCCTCTTTCTTTTTGGTCGCAGTGTGTATTTCTAGGAGTAAATATCCATAGTTGTCCTTGAGATTCACGCAAATACCCATAATAATCCCTAAGATCCCGATTTTTCTGTTGTAGTCCTCCAGATAGAGCTCCGAGCACTCAAACTGGTCCCTGACCATATTTCAGGTGATGACTCATCACCGGAGCGCTGACGTGGACTCGAATTGCCACGTGGGAAGGGTCCAAAACGTCGTCGTTTTGGGTTTGGCACCCTTGAAAGCCAAAAACGACGCCGTTTAGGTGTTAGTTAGTACGAAAAACAGTTTTCTCCCCCAACACAAACACTTCACTTCACTCGTCTCTTCTTCTTCTACCCTCTGACTTCTTCTTCATCTCCCCATCAATGGTGTAGCCATATAGGGTTGTATTCGCTGGGTTTAGGAAAATTTGAGAGAAGAAGTAATCCGACCAGAAGTTGTTATCGTTCTTCCCCTCCTTCACCATAAGCACGAGGTTCTGACTTTGTGATCGAACTCAAGGTAACCTTCCTTTTTTCTTACTTTGCATTTTCAATACAGTATTGGTTGATGATATGCAAGTTGTTAGTGTAGTTGAGGTTCTGGAGTTTTGATGTCATTGTAGTATCTAGGGTTTGAAGGCTGCTGGGGTTTGTGGGGTTGCTCTATTTAACCCAAATGAAACAGGAATGAAAGAGGGAGTTGTATGCAGGATTGAAAAATATGTTTTCTTGTGGTGATTAATTTTTTTTAATGCATTAGTAAGCTTTCTATACATTTTGTCTTAATACATGTTCCCTTGTATTTTCTTTTTGTATTTTCTGTAGGTAGCACCTTATGAACGTCCTGCACTAAGCAAGACTTACCTTTTTCCTGAGTGTGAGTTGTGATATTCTCTCTCCCTCTATGTTATAATTCCTGATTTCCATATTTGTGTTGGAAGTGGAGGAGAAAGATTGCTTCCTGAGTGGTACAATGAGAAAGGTGATTATTACATTTGGTTCAGCACAATTATTGGATAGTTTTAAGAACAGCTAGGCTCTCATGCTAAGTGAAAACAAGAGTAAATTAACAAAATGGTCCTTAACAATGATTTTCCAAATACAAATTTAAATATTTGATTGCAGGTATAGAGTTGATTCTTAGCATAGAAAAAGTGAAAGCAGACCTTGCCGCAAAATCTCTGACAAGTGCAGGAGGAGAAACATTCAGTTACCAGATTTTGTTGATTGCAACCAGCTCAACTGTAAGGATCCTTGAGGATATTAGAGGATATGTCTTGCATTGTGCTCATTTCTTCATTTTTCTGGTCTTGCTAATAATTTGTATTTGTTTGCAGGTTATAAGGTTGAGTGATTTTGGTGTTCAAGGAGCTGATGCCAAAAACATCTTTTACTTGAGGGAAGTTGATGATGCTGATAAACTATACGAAGCAATTAAAGCAAAGAAGAATGACAAAGCTGTGGTTGTCGGAGATGGATACATTGGTCTGGAGCTTAGTGCAGCGTTGAGACTCAACAATCTTGATGTTACCATGGTCTACCCAGAGCCTTGGTGTAGTAAGTAGATAGTTATAACTCTTTCTTTTCATGCCATACTATTTTATTTCTTTATATATTTTTAAAGAAGTGCATTATAATATGATGTTGCAGTGCCAAGACTTTTTACATCTGGCATAGCTGCTTTCTACGAGGGATACTATGCGAAAAAGGGGGTCAATATTATTAAAGGAACAGTTGCTGTTGGATTTCCTTTTAAATTTTAAATCAAGCTTGTCATGATTTCAACCCACCATTAAGGTGAAAGAAGTCAAACTAAAGGATGGCAGGGTCCTAGAAGCTGATATCATTGTTGTTGGTGTTGGAGGAAGGCCACAAACAACCTTATTCAAGGGACAGATTGAAGAAGAGAAGGGTAGAATCAAGGTTGAAGAAGAACTGAAGATTTTAGATACAGTTACTTAGGAGTTTTGTTTTGTGTTATTAGTCTTTTTCATCGTACAATGACTAGATCGTGAATTGTGATCCAAAGGCATTTTTTATATGCCTTGGCCTTGCTTTTGATGAAACTACAGAGTGCAGCATAATGGTTTCTAGGCTGCCTTTTACCTTCATCTTTTGTTCTTTTTTTATAAACAATGGAATTTATGTTAATATACTATGCTTTGTGGTTTACCATTCAAGCAGCAGTTTTTTTATTTTTTTCATAAATAATAGAATTTATCTTAACAATAGTTTTATAGTTAATAGCATTTTTCATTCTATCAAGAAGCAGTTTTTTTGATAAACAATGGAGCTTATCTTTACAACAGTTTCATAGTTAACAACATTCTTCATTCCATCAAGAAGCATTTTTTTACATTTGATGCTAACAGAGAATCCTAAACCACCAACTAATTTATCATTTACAATACAGGATCACCAACAACACTATCAATACAAACACAGCTAACACTAACATCTGGGTAATCAATTTTTGCATTTGGACATCCTCCTCCAACCTTCAAAGCCTCCAATCAAAGTTCATCTTCACTTCATCCCCACACAATTCTGAATTCTCAACTTGTTCCTCACTCACAGAATCTGCCCACACAAAAAGTCCACAACATCTCTTCCCACTTGTCTGTAACCAAAAAAGGATCAAAGTTCAGAGAGGAACAACACAAGAACAGTCAGGGGAGGAGAATCATAACAACACAAGTAATTATTCTAACCCATATTATAGTTGGGGCAGCCATAAAACGGTTTGTTCGGATTCAAATCTGTGCCAGACCATCTGAGGACCGGCCTGCAGCCATAGCCGCACCATTCTGGCGGGACCAATCTTCTGTTCTTCGTTTGCGTTCTAGTCCGGTTCCAGCTAGATGGGGAACGAACAGAGCTTCCACCTGCAGTGCTACCACCACCACCCATTATCAACATGAGTAGCTGCCCCAGGTGGAACTATGTGAGAATATGAAGAAGTGTATGAAAGAAGAAGAAGAAGAGATGAACAAGATGAAGGGATGAAGTATCTGAGAATTTGGGGATTTAAGGTTACATATAGTACGAGGGACTAATATGGGTACAAATTACAAATTAGCCAGCTCAGCTAGCCGTTGGGAGCCCTCCAGCGTGGCAATCAGAGGCCACATCAGCGCTCCGGTGATGAGTCATCACCTGAAATATGGCCAGGGACCAGTTTGAGGGCTCGGAGCTCTATCTGGAGGACTACAATGAGGAAATCAGGATCTTAGGGATTACTATGAGTATTTGCGTGAATCTCAGGGACAACTATGGGTATTTACTCGTATTTCTAGTCTATTTTCCAAGCTTTCATTCCCTCCTGTTGCTAGTCGTGATCTGCAGCTAGTTGCACTTGTTCCACAATCTGGTTATAAACTTATAATTTCAATTTTATCGTTAAACCTAGATGTCATCAAACTATAAAAAAGTGTTAAACATTCTAAATTAGTAAATTAACGAGAAAATTTAAAAATATCCTAAAATTAGAATTAAACTCTAAAATAGTCATTGAAATTAACGTCATGCATTAAAATTGTTCTTGAGATTCTAATTGTACTAATCACGTTCGTGAGATTGAAAAAAATGCACTATATTAGTCTCTGACCTATTTTCCATTAACGACGTGATGACATGGCATGATGACGTGAACTGTAAGTGACACGTGTCACTTCATGATTTGGCCACGTGTAATGGTATGATGATGTAGTGACCAGTGACACGTGGCATGCTGACGTGGATGGTTGTGCCACATGTCACAATCCACGTATCTGTTTGTGCCAAGTGTCGTAACAGTATTCGTCCACGTGTCATCAATTATGTCATCATTGTATATGCACTAAATTAGTCCCTCACTTTGCATTAAGTGACTCATTTTAGTCCCTGAAATTGAATGTCGTGCACCAAACTAGTCCCTTCACCAATTTTTTCTCATTTTTTTAAATTTAAAATTTTAATATCTTAGATACACTAATTTCAATTCTATTTTTCATATATCGTTTAAATACAAATGCTTTCATAAAAATTTTTAAGATTTTACTTTTTAGTTTTAATTATATAATTTTTTTAATAATTTAACATTGGTAAATTTTGTAATATATAAATATGTTATTATAAAAAAATAATTATATGATTGATTAGACACATTTTTTTTCTTATGAAATACATGTTTTCGTTATATGTAAATGACCTAGATTGAAGGCACTTCAAGCACCCTCACTACCATCTTTGACCTCTGCAGTCTAGACGAAAGAGGTCGGAGATGGTAATGAGGGAAGTTTGAAATGCCTTCACGTCAACTCCAAGACGGCGGTTATTAGGGGTATCCGCAAGAAAAAAAATATTTTATAAAAGTACTGAGAGAGGTCGGAGATGGTAGTGAAGTTGCTTGAAAAGCCTTCACGTTAACTTTAAGTCGGCGGTTAGAGTATTCGCAAGAGAAAAAATATTTTATAAAAACACTTTTATTTAAAGAACATGTAAAAAAATATAATTGAAATTAATGCATTAAAAAATATTGAGAATTTTGAATTTATAAAAAAAATGAGAAAAAACTGGTGAAGGGACTAGTTTGGTGCGCGACATTCAATTTTAGGAACTAAAATGAGTCACTTAATGCAAAGTGATGGACTAATTTGATGCATATACAACGATGACATGTGGACGAATACTGTTACGAAACGTAGCACAAACGGACATGTGGCCAAATAACATTGTGATACGTGGCACAACTATCCACGTCAGCATGCCACGTGTCACTGGTCACCACATCATTATATCATTATGCGTGGCCAAATCATGAAGTGACACGTGTTACTCACAGTCCACATCATCATACCATGTTATCACGTCGTTAATGAAAAATAAATTAGGGATTAAATAAAAAATAGGTCAGGACTAATATGATACACTTTTTTCATTCTCAAGACTTAATTGTTACCATTAGAATCTCAAAAAGGATTTTAGTGCACCACGCCAATGTATCATCTTGGGTTTAGCTCCCTAAAACTATCACTCTTCATTCTTTATTTTCGTACCAAAAAAAACCTGGCAGAATCTAAAGCCCCCCACCCCATCACACCACAGACACACAGGCAGAACTGGGAGCTCGCCTAGTCGCCTCGGTTCACCGACACTGCATGCTCGCTGCCGTCGCTGCGCCTCTCGCTGGATCTTCCGCGTCGTGTGCTCCTCTCTCCTCCGTCTGAGCTCGGCTGCTGCGTGTCTCTCGCCTCCGCGTCTGCTCGGGCTGTGCTTCCTGCTCGTGTTGCCGCCGTGCCTCCCTCGCCTATCTCCCTCCTCACGTCTCTGCTCTGACTTTGCTTCCTGCCCGCGTCTCACCGCCTCTCCTCCGTCTATGTGGTGGTTGTTGCTGCTCGTCCCTCGTCGTCCGTGCCTCCGTGGTTGTTGCTTTCTGCACGCTGTCGTGCGTCATCTACTTTCTGGAATCGATTCTGCCTCTGCAACAACAGGTAACCATTTTTATTTTTTTTTTCAGTTATTCTAATATTTTATATGCTATATTAATTTTAAGTAGTTGATTCATTGATCTTATTGCTGTTAATTTTATTGTTGATTGGTTTATGATGCTGATTAGAATATGATCGTGGTCTAAATATTGAATTGGTTTATGAATTTGTTTATGCATATCAATATGCAGTGGTTTTGCTGATTATGAATATGCTGAGGTTTTGTTGATTTTTGAATTGGTTTATGAATATGTATATGTTGATTATGAATATGTAGTGGTTTTTTGTTGATTGTTGCTGGCTGCTGCTATAACGATTCTGATCGTTTTTTTTTTCTAATACCTGAAACTGTGTCGTTTCAGACGCCCCCTCCCCTTTCCCTTTGGATGAAACCCTAATGCCCAAATGCCAAATCTGAGACTCTGACTCTGAGAGTCTGAGTGGAACCCCCCCTAACCCAGCCAGTCTCTGTGCTCTCTCTGCCTCTCCCCCTCACCTCGTCACTCTCTCGTCTCTTCCCTCACCTCGACAGCCGTCACTCTCAGTCTCTCACGGCCTCACCTCGTGGCTCTCTCAGTCTCTCACCTTGTCCCCTCACCTCTGTCGTCGTCGCGGTCCCGTGCCCCTGCCCTCACTTCGCCGGCGGCAGAAGCAGACGGAACCGCATCTGGTCCCTTAGGTGGTGGTGGTGGTCGTCTTCTTGCTTCTCACGGTCTCTGTCTCGCACCTGGTCTCGACCTCTCCCTTCCCTGCGCTCTTCGTCGCTGGTAGCAGAGGCAACAGATCCCGGTGGGCTGGTCTTCGTTGTCGTCTTCTTGCTTCGAGCCTTGCCGTCAGCTTCTCCCTCGCCATCAGCTTCTCCCTCGCCATCAGCTTCCTTCGTGCAACCCGATTTGGTGAGTTCTCCTGTTCTTTGTGTTTCAATTTTGTTGCTGCATCACTGCACTTTGATTTTGTTGCCAAAATAATTTGTTGCTGAAAGTGTTGATTGTGTTGCTGAAATTTGTTACTGATTATCATGAACCTTGAATTTGTTGGTGAGTTTTCCCTGTTCTTTATGTTTCAATTTTCTTGTTTTTTTGTTGCTGCCTGAAAGTTATCATAGTTTAAGTTTTTGTTGCTGCTTGAAAGTTATCATAGTTATCATAGCTGAATTTGTTGCTAGAACTCTAGAAATAGAATTTGTTGTTAGTAAGTTGAATTTGACGCTGAACATATCATAAATGTGGTTGTTGCTGGAAGTAGAATTTGTTGCTGGATAACTGAGTTGAGTTGAATTTGTTAATGAACCTTGTTGTGTTGTTTAAAAAATGCTAAATCTTTTGTTGCTGTATGTTTAGGGATAAGAGATAAGAGTATTGGTCAATAACAAAATCAGTTTGGTGCAGTTAGTTAGGGTTTGTTATTCTGATATATGATCTTTCTCTTTTCCAACTCTGTTATAAATGAAGCTCTTGCATCCCTCTAAGAGGTGTGTAGAATTGATGGAAGAATAAGATGAAGTTAATTCAGTTCACTAGTTTCTTTTACCTCTCTCTCCAAACTCTTCTTTCTTTGTTTTTGATGTTATGCATAATGCAGTGTTTCTTATGGAAGATATAGATGCATATCAAAATGAGGAAAATGTTGATCAAGCTTCAAATTTATCCTATGAAGATATAGATGTCGATTTTAATTTTTAAGATCACTTGGACTTGATTTATCGATTGTGTTATCTTTTGCTTGCTCTTGTTTATTTAAATGGAGAAAGCATTTTGTACTAGAAACTAGTTTATTATCTCTTTTTACATCATTAGTTATGCCTAAAAATTAATTTTTGATTATTATTATTATGTGTGTTCAGACTTGCATTTTAAGTTTTAATACGTAATTTTAATTTTATTTATATAATTTATATTTTTTTAAATTATGACCGGGTCAACCGGGTGAATTAGTGACCTACCGGTTGAACCAATGACCGATCATATGACCGGGTTGATTGCCGGTTCGGTTCTGATAACTTTGCTTTATGATTGTTATTCTTATTGTGTCAAATTAAAATATTATTGTAGTAGTACTGACTAATTTTATGTCTATTTTCGTATTAGTTATTTTTAGAATTTGAGACTTAATTGTTGTTAAAATGTTAGTAAAGACATGTATTTCAAATTTTAATTTTAAGTTTTTGACTATTTTATATTTTTATTTAAATAAGATCGGGTCAATCAGTTCAATTAGTGACCCATTGGTTGAACCAGAGACCCAGTAGCCTGACCGGTTCGATCACTGGGTCGGTTCTGACAACTATGATTTCATCACATTTGGTGTCTTTTCAATGCGAATATTTAAAGCACATGTTGACAAATGAGGCCAATTCCTATAGCTACAGGAAAGCAAACAAAAGCATCAAGAAGAAGGATATAGTGACACGTGTAGCTCCATTCTGGATTTTAAGGAGATAAAAAAAAGAGTCAAGTCTGATGAATATGTTGAAGCAAGCAGTCGGAAGAATTTGGAAAAGCAGCAGTGGTTATGCTTCAGAAGGAGGAACAAAAATTTTGGCTTGGAGTTATGTTCCTTCATTCTATTTCCACAATACACAAGTAAACTCTCTTCTGCCTATCATAACTCCTTTTTTGTTTTCTTTCTGGGGGAAAATATTTGCTGGAATTTGAATTATTTATTCATTTAGAATAGCAGAAATCGGCTGAGTGACATGAAGTTGCAAACAGAGTTGAGTGGAACTGTGGAACTGAGAGACAGTGGAACTTGAATTTTTCAAAAATAAGGTGTCAATAACAAAAAGTTTCTAGATTTTCTAAGTTTTGGAGAGTGAAGCTATGGTGTATTGCCTATCATGAAGTTAGAGAGATCTCAGTTGTATAATCAAAATAGGAATTTCAGAGTGTTCTCGCATCATTCTTGGCAAATAGAGATACTATCGATAGTGTGAACTCACAAGGGCATGATTAATTGTGGTTAACTCAGTTTGTTTCCATATTGAGGCCACTTTTTCCTCGATTATTTCTGTCATTTGTATACTTCATGTAAAGCACTTGTTTCACAAATTCATTCATTCTACATGTAAGTCTATTTGTCTAGTGATTTTTACACTCTTTATTGCAGAATTGTGCATTTCATCAGGGAGGGTGAACAATTTGTAGTATGTGTGTGTGTGTGTGTGTGTATATATATATAGTTACCATACCAGTCAGATGAGTTGGTTTTAATCATATTCGATGTTGAAATCAAAACTCAAAAAGACGACATTGGAAATCAATAGCTCTCTGATGAAGATATAGTTCTCAAAATTATGAACTAAGAAAATATATGAAGTAAAAAAAAAATCTCATTTCAGTTCACTTGTTTTTTCCCAGGCTCATACAGCACCTAGAAGCTTTTTCGGTGTTGAGGATTTCCTTGATGATGACAACAGCAAACCTTACACTTACCAGAAAGGGAAGAAATCAAAGAATCCAGATAAACATGTATCATTCAAACAAAGAACTGTTGCATACATGGAGCCTTTTACTCTTGATGTGTTCATCTCAAAGCGTTTTGTGTCGGCTTCGCTCACCCATAGAGTGACAAGCAAACAGGTTGCAGTTTCTGGTACCAACTCCAAGGACATAAAAGCTGTTCTTAAATCTCGTTCAGACATACCAGCTTGCATAGCAATTGGAAGGATTTTGGCCGAAAGAGCAAGAGAAGCTGATGTCTACACTGCCTCTTATACTCCAAGGGATAGGGATAAATTTGAAGGGAAAATCAGAGCTGTAGTTCAATCACTTATTGATAATGGGATTGATGTCAAGGTTTATCTTGATTGAGTTATTAACATCTATTTGAGCAAAACTTGCCAACTAAATTATTGAGATTTTAGTTAGCGGAGGTATAAATATTTTTTTGTGTTTGAAAAATAGAAAAGATCACGTGTTTTTGAAAGCATGTAAGAGGAAGTTTTTTAAAGTTGTCGGTGTTTATTAAAATTAAAAGATCTAATATAATTTTATATATTGATAAATATTTAAATTTGTTTTTGTATTTATGTCTATACAGTTTTTTTAAATTTTAAAAATTATTTTATCAAATATAACTGTTGCTATTTGTATTTATTGAAAATTATTTTTAATTTTGTTTATCAAATATAAATGTTATAATTTTTAAAAAGTAAAACCGTTATCAAATAAGAGAATAACTTTCTTATGTGTTTTAAACTTTCATAATATGTCTATATATAATTATTGAGATTATAGTTACTTATCAAAATATCAAAATACTTATCTTGAAATTGAGTTTTATGAATATGAATTTGAATTATACGAATTTATCTCAATTGATGTGATTCATGTTAGGCCAGTAATTTACTGGTAACATTGAGATTCTTAAATTTTTTTTATAAAATGTGATTTTTTATTATACACTCTTTAAATAGGACCCAAAAAAATGTAAAAAAATATTAAATAATAAAAAATTATACTTATAAAAAAAATTAAGAAAATTTATTTCTATAAAATTGTGAGGTTGTTAGACATGTAAATGAATTTAAAAAAATGAATAATTGCATATTACGGAATTAATTTCACATAGTAATCCATATAACTAGCTTTCATAAAGTTTAAAGCCTTATAATTATGGAAATGTTGGTTTATCTAATAATTAACGTCAAGAAGTTATTAATTCAAAATTTTATTGGCAACATAAAGGTGCCAATTCATTTAATTTTTTATATGATGATTTTAGTAAATCTTAATTATGTGCTTGGTTTTGAATTAAGATATTAATTTTTGTATATTGTTAGTCTAAAAGATTTTTATATAGTCATATCAAATAATTCTATATGTAAAACTTAAAAAAGAAATAAGAATTAAGTCTAACACAACAATACAAGATATATTTTATTTTTATTCTTTTAAAAGCATATTCATAATAAAAAAGTTCACATAAATAATTTATATTCAACAAAAAGCTCTTAATAAAATTGCTGTAGAAAATGTGTGAAAGTTTATTTATTTAGCTCACGAATGTACGGAAGAAAATTTTTAATAATAAATTTTTATCGTTAAGAGTAATATTAGAACTTAAATTTAGACGCCAATTGATCTTATATATTTTTTAGGTACCTAAAGTATATTAAAAGAGTATGATAATAATTTGAAGAGAAAAATTAGTTTGTGTAAATTTAATTTAAACTATTTTATTTTTATTCTTTAAAAATATATCCAAATAAAAAAAAATCTGCAACAATAATTTACATCCAATAAAAAAATTTTAAATGAGATTGTGAAAAAATAGATAGAAATTTTGTTATTTAACGTAATTGACAAAAGTTACGTGAATGTGAGTCAATGAGACAAGAGAAAACTGTAATAAGAGAGAAGATGAGGTAGTAGAAGTTTTTTAACATGAAATAACTGACCTATAGTAGGATATATTATTTGAAAGGACAAAATTAGGGCTGCACATGAATCAGATCAGATCGGATATAGTCTAAAATTCTATCCGATTCGCACTGCATGGATCGGATCGGATCGGATATCGGGTATATCCGCATAATTAAAAAAAATGTTTTCAAATTCCATTTGGTTGTTTTTACAAAAAAAAAAAAAAATCATTTTTCACCTGTTTAAGCATATTTAATTCTAAAATATTATCAATAAAAGTTCTCTTGAATAACAAAAAAAATAATAACATAAGATTTAAGTTTAATTATTCTAAGTCGAAGTACAACATAAAAAATAAAAAACAAGATATCATAAAATTCATAAAACAACACACTAAAATTCATATCACATTAGAGTTTATTTTCTTAAACTATGCTATTTATATGTGATGTGCCGATATGCGGATTTGTGGATCGGATCCACGGATATCACTGTCAAATCCACAATCCGATCCTACCATAGTGCGGATCCGATCCGATGGCTCTGCAGATATCGGATACGGATAATTACCGTGGATATGTAGACATTATCCGATCCATGTGCAACCCTAGACAAAATTAAAACATAATTTTAAACACCAAAACATATTTTGTTATTATATATTATTATAGATAAGGTCACATTCTTTATATTTTATTAACCTTTTTATTTTTAATTTTTAACTAAAAAATTTGTCAAATAAAAAAGAAAAACGCATCACATTTTAAATATTACCAAAATTATATAATCATTATAAGCAATAGTTCAACTTGTAAAAATATCGTCAATCATTAGTTGAATTCAACCTAATTTCGAGATGTACATCAATACAAATTTTTAGTCATGTGGTATGATGCATGGACATTGACATGGACATGAGATATGACACGATACGGGACATGTTGAGTAAATTTTAAAAGAGTAAAGTATTATTTTTGTACTCAATGTTTGAAGTAAGTCCTATTTATATTCCTAACGTTTAAATCGTCCTATTTGAATCCTTAACGTTTATAAAAGTGATTCAATGTTATCCTACTATCAATTATACTAACAAATCAGATTATATTTTTAAATTATTCTCACTTGAATGTATTCATTCTCAATTAGGTCTTACTTGGATGTATTCGATTTTGATATTATATCCACTATTTGTGTTTAGATTCAATTATGTCCCTAGAAAAGTGAATTATGTAAATGTTGTAGGAATTAGTTTCAACATTTGATGAGCTATTTTTCGGAGTAGATCATCGATTCTATTCCAGACATTTGTATTCTAACTTCAAGAAGAGATTTTTAAAATTCAAATTAAAGCGCTCATGATTGAATCACTTTTACAAACGTTAGGGATACAAATAGGACGATTTAAACGTTAGGGACACAAATAAAATTTACTCCAAACATTGGAGACAAAAACGATACTTTACTCATTTTAAAATTTTATAAGATACGGGATACACATATATATAAAATATAAAGTATATTTTAGATAAATCGTAATAATATTTTGATATTTTATTGATATTAAAATATAAATTAATTTTTTTTATTATTTTTAATGTCTTATTTTAATTATATAAAGTATTTAAAATATTTTTTATTTTAATAAATAATAATATATTATATCTAAATTTATTTCAAGAATATATGTTAAAAATAAGATCGGACACGCTGACACGTGATGGTATTTATGTGTGTCCAAGCGTGTTCAGAGAAGAATTTTTTTATTTTTTATTAAGATACGATTGGACATAGCAGACACGCGTATCAGACGAGTGCCGGTGAGTGTCGTGTCCAAAATGTGTCTGACACGCAGACACGACAACTCATCAAAGTGTCCGTTCATAAGTCATGTGTTACCGACTAAAAATACTACTTAAAAATCAAATAATTCAATTATCAAAATCAATTATTATATATTTTTTTATATAAATATATGTATTGTCTAATTTATTTGTAATATATATTTTATATTCTAACATATTTACAACTAATTTTAATAACTACTTTTATTATTTTAATATACATTTAGCATGGTTGCTACTTGCTAGTTATTGGCTCTCTTTAGTCTTTATGATTGAATCAAATGTGCAAATCGGTAGGGGTGGCAAAGCGGGCCGGCCCGCCCCAACCTGCCCCGTCCCGCTTAGGCCCGTCATATAAACGGGGCGGATCGGTCCGCCCCGCCAACTAAAATGAGTTTAAAATGCTAGCCCGCCCCGTTTTATGGCGGATTGGCGGGTTGGCGGATTAGCCCGCTTTTTTTTTTAAAAAAAAATAAAATTTATTAAAATTAACCAAAAAATAATAATTAAAAAATCAAATACAAATAAAAAATAGTCAAATTATAATATAATTTTTTTACTATATTTTTTTAAATTTTTAACTTCAATAAAATTGTTCAAAATAATATTTGTCAATAGAATCGTCTTTATTTTAAAAAATAAGTCACATAATTTGAGCATATATACAAAATTGTAAAATAAAATAAATAAAGTTAATAACTAAAAGAAGAATAAAAACAAAAAATGAAAAAAAGTGTTTAAAAATTCTATAATTATTAATTTTATAATAATAATCACACTTTTATTTAATAAAAAAAATAAAAAATAAAAATCTTCGGCCCGGCGGACCGGCCCGCCCCGCCTCGCCAAAACCCGCCAATTTGGCGATGCGGGTTTGTCGGGCTTTTTTAATTTGGCGGGCTCCAAATCCTAGCCCAACCTGCCTTTTTTAGCGGGTTTAGCGGATCGACCTGACGGGCTCGACCCGTTTTGCCACCCCTACAAATCAGCAGAAGGACAAGCCAATGAAGCCATGTAGACTGCTGTAGCCACACCCAGAACACTAGATAGAACACTAGAACACTAGCTTTCTAATATATATTTTTTTAAATACTACTATATATATATATTATAAAGGTATTTAAATATAATTTGTGTCAACTATCAAATAGTTCTAACAAGTAATTTTCTTATACAAATAAAAAAGAGAACACAATAAAACAAAATTCGTGTAACTTTTTACTCCATAAAAGTAAAACCTCCTATCAACTCAAATATTGAATATTTCGACAACTTTCAATTAGAGACAAGAAACAAAAAACAATTTGATTAATATAAGACACAGACTAGAATACTAGATAAAGACAAGAAAGACAAGTTGACAATCACATGCCAGTAGATTGCTAGCACTAGATATGAATCCATGAACATATTTTAATTTGGAAACACAAATTTCATTCCAGATGGTAAAGAGCAAGTTGGGAAGTCCACATATATTTCGTTTTTCCTTATTTGGGTAGATGAATCACTGTGACCCAGATGAGAATATCACCCTTTCCCTTCATCTTGGTCAACCAGTTCTAGATATGAAACCTACCACAACCACAAGACCATCAATAACACTGAACTCTCACTCCTTCTCATCCTAAATCAAGCATCTGCACTGCTTCTCTTTGAGGATCTGAAAGCAATGAATATGGTGCCTGAGAGAGCTAAGCTACACTTAGCCTTAACCTTCCTACAATTTTGTCATGCTGGACATCATATAATAGTGAGAATTGCTCTCAACATGGGTTTAAGCAAGCTAATCTTCCCAGTATATAGAAACATTACCGCCCTCGTTCTTCTGGCTCCTCTTGCTTATTTTTCAGAGAAGTATTTAGTTTAATTAGCATAATACTCAATAGCTTATATGAACTACTGTTGTATTTTCTCTTCTTCAAATGGTCAACTATCTTACTCCCTTTATATTGTTTTCATCTTCTTGTTTTCAATCTTTACAAGGAAAGACAGGCCACTGCTAACCGGTTATTATATGATGCAATTTTTCCTACTTGGACTAGTTGGGTAAGATCTCTTTATCTATAAATTGGCAACACATATTTGAGTAGTGTGATTCTAAGATCAAAAACTTCTGACTCTGGCAGAATAACAATAAAAGAAGGATGTTACCTAGTGGGTCTAGATAACACATCGCCCACGTTTGCATCTGCTATGCAAAACTCAGTTCCAGCCTTAACTTTTCTGATGGCTGCAGTACTAAGGCAAGTTACAACCCTTAACCCTCTTAAGCTTGAAAACCTGTGATGAATAATTACAAACATGTTTGTTCAACTAAATATGTGAAGTGCAGATATGAGAGTGTGCACTTGAATAGGCTAGATGGTTTTGCTAAGGTTCTTGGAGTAGTTGCTTCTGTTGGAGGAGCATCAATCATCACTCTTTACAAGGGACCTACCATCTATGCTCCATATTCAACATTGAATCATAAACAATCATTGTCTATGTTGGGGGATGCCACAGGAAAGAACTGGAACTTGGGTTGCATCTGTCTCTTTGGTCACTGCTTATGTTGGTCTGCTTGGATTGTAATGCAAGCATCTGTTCTCAAAAAGTACTCTGCCCCACTCTCAGTTTCTGCCTTTACTTGCTTCTTTGGTATCCTGCAATTTGCAACAATCGCAGCGTTTTTCGAGAGAGATTACAAGGCCTGGCAATTCAATTCTAGTAGTGAAATCTACAGTGTCTTGTATGCGGTTAGTAAATCAAACCGTGTACTCAATCAATATGCACCTTGCATTACCATTTTCAAGACAACTATTCTTTTTTTTTTAGCTAATGATGAAAGTTCTTAATTTAACTTTAACTGTTTTTTCATTGGTTTTGTTTGTATTAGGGACTAGTGAGTTCAGGGATAGCAGCAGCAATACAGATATGGGCTATTGCTAAGGGAGGACCAGTGTTTGCTTCAATTTATCTACCTTTACAGACATTAATGGTAGCCTTGATGGCATCCATTCTTTTAGGGGAAGAATTCTTCTTGGGAGGGTCAGTTATTATAATCCATGCAGATTTTATTTCATGTTGTTTCCTTCAAATAACAAACCTTGCCTATGGTTTATGCTCTGAAAAATTTTGTCTTTCAATTTTGTGGTGTAGGATTATTGGAGCTTTATTGATTATAACAGGCTTATACCTTGTTGTGTGGGGAAAAAGTGAAGAAACAAAATATGGCAAAGAGGTCATAGCCCCTATGGAGTCCAAGAATCATGGTGAAGGAATTTGTGACAATGCTTCCATCATCCAACCTTTGATTCTTACCCAAAACACTTAGAATTTTACATGGGAAAGAATATAAATCCACAAGGAAAACTGTAATTGTTTCATTTAGTGAAACCAAATTTTACAATGTGTCTTTCTTACAGTCATAGTATACCATAAATATAATCACCTCTTATTAATAATAATATAATATAACTATTGATATGGATAATGTATTAATAGAATAGAACCCAATATCAGTAACTCAGATGATTGATTCATATATGTTAATTGAACTATATACATGGACTAATGGCAGATGAACTATCTATAGCAACATTTTCCACCAGTTTTTGACATGCAAAAGAAGGGGCATGTGGCATATATGCTCTCTCTTGTTCATGTTCCCAGTTTTCTACAACGAGTTATCTGTGCAACCCAATTCAATAATTTCTATCAGTGTCAACATTATTAGAGTTAAAATAATCCATCTTTTGGTGCTTAATCCATCATGTTTAAGAGCAATGGTATTGATCAGTCTTAACTCTCATTCACCTAAATTCTTTGTAACACTGCATAGTCTCAGGCTCTGGGATCTCCTAAACATGAGAAAATCTTCCTCAAGAGTCAAGACGATGGTAAACAACAATGTCAATATCGTTGAAGTATATAGCAAAATTGGAAATTTCATTATGTATACCATTTATTATGTACGCAAATAATAATAATAATAATAATAATAATAATAATAATAATAATAATAATAATAATAATAATAATAATAATTCATTTGATTGATAAATATGAATTTTAAAGTACAAGGGGTTTTGTTAAGTTTGCTTAACATTGAAAGTTTAAGTTTTTAAAATAATACATATATTAAAAATAAAAAAAAGTCTTTCATTAAAAGCCTTTTACAAATAATAAACACCTTATTTAGACGCACTTTTCGCTACACACAATTTTAAATTGTTTTCAACTTTCTAAAAGAAAATAAAATGCATTCCCGTACGTGCATTTTAGATTATATTTTGTATATGGTAAAAACTCATGTGCAGTAGATTATATTTTGTATATGATAAAAACTGATGTGCAGTCAACTTTACGTAAAGTTGATAAATAAGAGTCGTTAAAGGAATTGAATAATTCAACTAAATTTTTATTTAACCGCTCTCAATTATCAACTTCAGATAAAGTTGACTGCACTTGAATCTATATCTTTGTGTAAATAATTTTTTAAGATTTTATTTCTATACATGATGAATATAAGAAAAATAGAAAATTTTACACAAATAATTATATATTTCTAAAAAATATATTGATCGTCCTATTAGTCAATAATCCATTAATATTAAACTACTTTACATATATAAAGAGAAAAAGATATCGTTAAAAAATAAAAATAAAAAAATTGTCTAAAGAAAAAAGAAAAAGAAAAGAAGCATGAAGAGAAGAGAAAAGGAGTTTGACGTTGATTACGGTTTACACAGTTATGGCTGAAGGTGAGAAGATAGAGAAGAAGCAAACTCTGAGATTGTAGGAAGCTGCACACTGCACACTTACACTCCTTCCTTTCAATCTCAATTCTCAGGTTATTCATTTCTCATTTGATCCGATCTCTCTCTTATCTCTTTCTGCTTCAACTAGGGTTTGTAATTCCATCATGGATCGCAGACATTATTTAGATGCAACCAAATTCGATCTAATGGTTTCAAATTCCATATCCATATACGCTTACATGGTATAGCATACTTAGCGCGCTACATCAACATTCTCGTTGTTTCAAGTAGCCAAATCCTTTTATCCTAGAAGCTTTATTTTCTTGTTAATTTAATTTCTGCCCCTCTGTTCAGAAAAAAATTATATGGTTGTCTAGAAAATTGAATTAGCTACGTTTGGAATGCCCATTTCATGTATGAAAGTATCTTAGCTTTGGGATTAGAAAAAAAGGTGATTGCTTACCTTTCTGCAAAGGGAATGACTGAATTACATCATTGATTCGCTTAATTCATGCAAATATTTATACCAACTTACTTATTGTTTCGCTTGATTATAAATTCAGACTTCAAAAAAATTCAAATCATGTGTAAAACCTACTTATATTGTTGTTTATAGGCAACTCAGTAATTTTCTCCCAATTCTGCAATGGAAGCAGAGTTGGATCCTGAGCAGCAGCAGCATATGATGCATGGAAGTTTTCCCCAAACTATGCAAATTGACCCTAGAAGGGCTCGGTTCCCATGCTCCATCGTGTGGTCACCGCTTCCTGTGATATCGTGGTTCATCCCTTGCATCGGTCACATTGGCATCTGCAGAGAGGATGGGGTCATTTTGGATTTTGCAGGGCCTAATTATGTGTGTGTGGACAATTTCGCATTTGGATCTGCCACTCGGTATTTTCAAATAAGCAGAGATAAGGTATATGCTATTCTTTGTCTTTCTTTTTGGGAAGACTGCACAGTGCACAGCACTGCGTGGTAAACCGGCTCTACGATAGTTCATGGTTTATTTCACCCTTAGTAAATGCATATTTGCTGAAAAGAAAGTCCATTGTTGCTGTAGGCAGGACAAATAGAGAGATGGGAAGGCATGTTTGGATTTCAATTTGAAGTTCTAAAACCATAGTTCAGGCAAGAGTTTTCAAATGAGGAGTATTCACCCAAATTATGCTTTGAAACCATTCAAACAGAAAATCAATGCTAAAATCAATACACGATATACCATGAAACTTTGCTTCTTTGCGAGATGACTCCAAGTAAATTGCTTTTTGTGCTTTTGGTTTTACACACCATGTTGGGATTTACACTAGAGGGACCCTTTTGACTGATAAGATTCTATAATGAACTATGAAATTATTAATCCGTCCAACTTGTTTAGGCAGTTGTTTCCTTCTCCTGATTTGTTTCTCTAATTTTGTTTATAATAACTGCCAACAGTGTTCCATCCCTCTATGCCAATCTCCAGAGAGTGGTGAGGAAGACTACTTGCAGGGTGAAAATGGAGGAGGAAGAGAATTGAGGACTTGGGATGATGCTTTGCTGAAGAGCACACAAGAATTCCAACATCGATCTTACAGTCTCTTTACATGCAACTGCCACTCATTTGTTGCCAATAATCTAAATAGGTTGGGCTTCTTGTCTCGTGGATGGAATGTGGTGACCCTTGCAATTTTCATTCTGTTCAGGGGACGTTGGGTCAGCACAGCATCTATGCTGAGATCTGTCTTACCATTTATTTTTGTATTTTCTATTGGAGTCATTTTGGGGGGCTTCACCTTCCTAAAATATTGGTTCCTATTCACTTCTGCACTCATTGGTTGGTTCATTATTGGTACATACTGTTTCAAGAATCTGATTCAGTTGTAGTAGGTGTTTACATTGTCTGGAACCTGTTCCACTTTGTATGAAACTGTAGTGCATTCCGAGTTTGTGATACATAGCAATATAGCATCTAATATCTATATATCATTTAGATGACACTCGTTGGTGTTGTTGTCATAGACATGTTGATTGAATAGGACTCCTTATGTATGCAATGTCAAGTTGGTAGTTTGTGCTGTTAAGGGGCGTGTAGCAGTTTCATGTTCCTTTGTTGACGATTTGATTGAAGATTGAGCAAGATATTATGGATTTCAAAATTTATTTTGTTTAAAGTTTGTGTGTCAATTGTCAAACTAGAGCAGGGGAAAATACTTTTCAGAATATACTAATATCCCTTTTGAACATTGTTAATTTGTTATTGAGGAAGTGATATTCGCTTGTCAAATTGAGAAATGAGAACTCATAAAAGGATGGCCAAAATTAAAGCTCAAATTATTCTCTAACATGATTCATTGAATGGGTATATAATATGGGCCTGATGGCGAATGTAGCTGAAACCGTATGTCCCTCGTTGGTTTTTTTTTATATATTCTATGGTATTTTCTGGCTTGATAAGATAACGATTAATTTGTCAAAAATCTAAACTTTATTCAAAGGTTTGTTTTGGACTAATAAATTGTTTTATGCGCAGAATAAAATTTGAACTTACATTTATCTAAATAGATAAATAATTTTTTTTTCACGGTATTTTCCAACCCGATAAGTTAAACACTAATTCGTCGCGGATCTAAATTCCATTTAAGGATCTGCTGCTGGCCAATGGATTGCTGCATGCACAAGGCGGGATTCGAACATCCGACACTTGCTTAAGCGGACGAGTGAACTGACCACTTGACCAATCCAAGTTGGTTTAAATAAAGGTGAAAACTCAGGTGCAGTCGACTTCACGTGAAGTTGATAGGTGAGAGACGTTAGATGAAAATTTAGTCAAATCAGTCAAATCATCTAACGGCTCTCAGTTATCAACTTCACGTAAAGTTGACTGTACCTGAATTTTCACCTTAAATAAATTAATTATTTGACTAACTCAAATTAGTTTAATCTTCTTTTTTTTTTGGTCGATGGATTGAACAACTCTCAATCATAGGTTACACACTCACACACACTACACTCATATACACATGATATTCCCTTTTTTCTTAGTCAAATTTGCACTAGAAGAGACTCGAACCTGAAACCTCTTGATAAAAAAAGAGAACATATACCACTTGAGCTAAGACTCATTGCCAGTTTGCTCTTGTTGTTGACAGCCAGCGTCAAGAGATTCCGTGGGCCATTTACGGTTTACCTCTGGTTAGGCCCAATAAGCAATAGCCAATTTTGGCGTTTTCATTCACATGACGAGACATGACGTCCTTAACTCCTTCTGATTATGCGCTAAGCAATGAGCTTGAGTCGCTTCGGAAATCAAATCAAACTCCTTAATCGATTCTTGACAAAAAAAAAAATCCTTAATCGATTCAAAAGCAAAGTCAAACAAAATCGACATCAGTTTAAATAAACGGTTTAATTAACTTTTAAAAAAATTAATAATAAATATTTATATTAAAAATAATTTATTTATTATCTTATATTTAAATTTTTAATTTTAAAAATATTTAAAAAATATAATAAAAAAATTTTATTATAAAAAAATTATTTTTTAATTTTTTATAAATATTTAAATAATTTTTTAAAATTTATATTTAATATTAATATTATTAATTTTTATAAGTCAAAAACTCAAAAAAATAACTTATAAAACTTTTCAAAAGAACCAAAGTGATATTAACAATGAGACTCGTTACTTCAGGCAGAATCTGATCCTTCCAATTCCAGAAAGTAATAAAATACTAGTAAATACTAAATACAAGAATCTTCCAAACCGAGAAAAACTGGGCAAAATTCAAAAGCCTTTCGCCGCGAGATAAACAAAAAATCATTTGACGTTGACTTGAATTCAGTGCGTTATGGGTGATTTTGTTTTGTAGTTAGCTGCACGGCGAGAAAGCAGCTTATTATTATTATTATTATTATTGAGGGTTTTGCTTATTGATTAAGTAAATAAAGAAAATCTGAGTAATATTTAAAGTAAATATTTTAGTAGATAATTTTTTAAAACTTTTTTCTTAAATAGTATTGTGATTAAATGGTTCTCTTTTATTCAATAAAAATATTTATAAATTAAATTGAATCAATTATAATTAAAATTTCGATTCAATTTATACTAAATTTATCGGATTAAATATTAAATTTAGTATTTACATTTTTTATGTTCGAATCTATTTGTATATTTGTAGATCAGATATTATAAAATAAAAATATATTAAAAAAATTATTTCTTAAAAAAATTGAATAAAATCTTTTTTTATTTCAATAAAATTTTTTTATTTTTTTAAATATATTTATTTTTAAAATAAAAATAATTTAAATTTTTTTAAATAATAAAAATAAAATAATATAATATATAAATAAATAATAATTAAAATAAAATATATATTATTTATTTATTTATTTATTTATTTATTATTTAGTGCGAATTTGCGAATTTAAATAATACGTAATTGGATTAAATTAGAGTATAGATTAAATTGGATTCGATTATCTTACAAATCAAATCATATTTATAAATATTGCCAATTTGAGGATAAGATTAACACACTTATTCAGCAGTCATATATAAATTAATTAATTAACATTAATTATTTATTAATTAATATGTCGGGCAATTCAATTTTGCATGGGATTCTCCGCGTGAGAAGTGAGAACACGTTGCGTTTGCACATTAAACTTTGATGGCAAATTCGTAAAAACGGCAAAAAGAGGAGGGTTTTTGGGAAGAGGATTGGTACCCGTCTCGCATATTTAAAGGCGGTGGCATGGTGACAATCTTGCGTTGTGTGTTTGTTGTGGTTTGTTGGTGCAGTATTTTGTTTGAGAAAGAGAAAAAAGAGAAAGGGAAAGGGCGAGTTAAGAGAGAATGGCTGGTTCATCAGAAGAGGGACAGGTTATCGGTTGCCACTCCGTTGATGCATGGACCCAACAGCTTGAGAAGGGAAATGAATCTAAGAAGCTGGTTTGTTCTTCCCTTTCCTTTTTCCTTCCATTTATTCTTTTTCGATAAATCCCTGTTGCTGTTATGCTTCTCCCTTCGGTATTCACATCGGCCTACTAAATTAACTGTGATCTTTGTTTTTGGTTTTGTTTTCCTTCTAAGCTCTCATGTAATTGACTTTTTATGTTATTAGTATGATGATTTAACATGATGGTTACTCATTGTTACTGCTATCATTTCGTGTTTCTGAAACTTGACCCTAGGTTTATTTATCAAGCAACTTAGAGCTTAGTGGTTCCGTTACAAAACCAACTAGCCCAGCTAGGGGTTCCAATTGATCAAATTAAGAGGGTATAGAAATAAGATAATGACATGGGAACACTGATTTTTTTCCCCCTCGCTTCTCGTTGTAGTAGTTAAGGCTTTGTTTGGTAAGTCTATCAGGATAGGAATTGGAAATATAAGATAGGAAGTCGTGTCCCATGTCCTCAGTGTCCTTAATTTTTGGGTGCAAACAGGAAATTCGGTAAATTTTGTCCCAGATAGAGAAATGTTTGCTTGTTTCGGTAATTATCGTCTTCTCTACATTGATTTGTCTTCCAGTATCTTTGGATTTTCGTCACGAGATAGTTATCAAATTGGCCTAATTGATATATACAAATATACAATTGAACTAGAACAATACTTGGACTGAATTTTTGGAGTTAAATTGGAGATGAATTCCACTTAGACCAAGAGTGCGCTCAGTGGATTGACTAATGTTGGCTGTAATGAGCTATGGTTCTGTTACACCTGTTGGTTCTTGGGTCCCTGAGAATCTGAGATACCTAGATGCAAGGTAGGTGAGATGCAATAAGTTCTGCCCTACTATGCAGTGGTTATTTAATTGTTGCCATTGACAGTATGATCATTAGCTTGATATGTAAAAATAAGAATAGGAGCTTAAAGTGAAGGCTTCTAGCTTATTTGAAGATTGTAATCAAGAAACTCATAACCTGTGTCTTGGACTCTTTGATCTCCATTATTGGTGTTTAAAGGTTGAGATTTTGAAAGGAAAGCGAGGAACAATGTTTGAGAATAAAATAAACTCATGGTTACTCTTCAACCCTCTTGGAATGTTGTGACAAACTGTTAATCTTGGAAATAAGGGAAGAGTAAGAATTGCGTGTGTGATTTCTTGTCTCATTGGTGAAACAATTGCTCCACAATGTTGTTTTAGATATTTTGCATACTAGGATGTTTTGAGACATCTGAAGCTTTTATTTTTAATTTATTCTTAAGTATTATGCTAAAAATTGGAGGTGAATTTCCTTGAGGATCAGTTGAGTGTTACTGGTTACATATTTCATTGATCATAACCGGAAATCTTGGACATCATTGCTTTTTTTCACGCCAGATTGTTGTGGATTTCACTGCTTCATGGTGCGGACCATGCCGCTTCATTGCACCTTTCCTGGCTGAGTTGGCTAAGAAGTTTACAAATGTCATATTTTTGAAGGTGGATGTGGATGAACTACAGGTAAAAATATGAATTCTTATAATACCCCTTGATTGAAAAAATAAGAAAAGGAGCAAATATTTATTTGGAGACTAATCATAAATAATTTACTATGCAGTCTGTTGCTCAAGACTGGGCTGTGGAGGCAATGCCCACCTTTGTGTTTGTGAAAGAGGGAACTATTATTGACAAAGTGGTGGGAGCAAAGAAGGAAGAACTGCAGCAGAAGCTTGATAAACATGTGGCTACAGCCAGTGCTTAAACTTGCTGGTGTTACTTTCATGTTCAAAATGCCATAGACGTAGTGTGTGATGTTATCTCTTTTATACTCTAGTACCGGATACATATTAGGTATTTGTGTTATTTCACCGTACATCTTTGTATAGGTGGCGACTCTTGTCATCTATATTTAGTGAGTGATTTCGTCGTTTATTCTGTCTAAAAATAATGCTGAATAGTCTTGTACTATGACTTCGTGATTGCACATGAGAAATGGATTGATCTAATTTTACTTGTTAATTGTTCTACAGTATGTTTGGACCTTTGAAACATGGGAGGGAGAGGATTGGTTGAACATTAATGAAAATAGTTCTTGTAGGATTGCTTTTTGATAATGCGATTTTTAATAAAATAAAGAGAAATATTACGCGTTTTAATTAATATAACCATGAAATGAGTAAATCTTTCTTATTTTCATGAATAAATTCGGGTTTTGTATTTTGTATGTTCAAGCAACACAACTATTATGTAAAGAAAATGGCCACCAGAGACAAAAATGAACAGAAAAGAGAACTTAAATAAACTTTTCCATGGTAGTATGGTTACTGTAGGATCCGTTCCTAACTTGAACCTTGGAGTTTGATTACCCAGTAATACATACACAGAAAAATCACACAACTTCCCAGTGCCCATAACCTGTTAAAACTTGAAGGACGGGAACTAGGACTCTTAGGACACACACAAGGGTCCAAATTTTAGACCCTTGGTTCTAGATTCACCTATCCACCAAAGTGAATGACTTTATACAAACACTTCTACCCAAACCCCAACTACATAGAAAGAAAAAAAGGAAAGGAAAAAGAAACGAATTCATGAACCTCGTGCCTTTGGCACCACATTTAGAACATAGCTACTTCTCTTCCTAAAAGCTATGGAACTCAAACTATATTCCTTCAGCTACCACTAAATTTGCCTATGGTCCTCTCTTTATTATTAGTGTTTCATTTACTTCTTGTAAAAGCCACTTCACATTACAGATAAAAGGGTGTCTCATTGACCAATCAGCCCCTCTAATTGATGGCAGATGGAGAGCAAACAGCTTCAACTGATAACCGCTTCATCACATTGGGGCATGGATCTTGACCGAAGTTGCTGTTTGCAACTGTGATTGTGCATCTAGACTTTCTTATGCATTTCTGTCAAATGGAAAGATAAGTAGCATAAGCTATCTATTATAATTCAAATAAAAAACTCATTACTTGGGCTGTGATATGAAGAATAATTTGGTAGTTAGTGTACCTTCTCCAAGATGGCATAGGATTCAGGAGAATGACAAACTCCCTTCTCATAGTTGCCACAAGTGCCGAAAGGTGTTCCAAAGCTTGCAAATTTGATGGAAGTAATGGCCTGCCCAGGACTACAATGTAAGTGAACCTTGGGAGCATGGAACTCTTGAGACTTGCCATAGCTCTCAATGTGCCAGTTCTTGATATTTGGGTGATACTCTGACACATCAGCACACACACTGCTCACTGATCTCTTCACAAGTGAAATACTCGAAGGGTCGCCCCCGAGTTCCTCGAAAACAACCAACAGGTTATGATTTGGCTTTAACCAAGATCGAGGAACATGGTACCTGGAAATTAGTTAGTAGTTAGCATCACCAGCATCAACTACTAAAGAATCAACAAATAACAACATTTACCATCGCTGAGTCGGTTGGCCGCAACCGAGCTGGCACTTTGGAGGTCTGAAAGAGCCAGCATAGTTGCAGTCACTGCAATTGCCAGCAGCTGAAGTAGTCCAGTATCTTCCAATGCTTTGACCATTGATCCATATTTGACCTTTACCCATATCCTTCATGTCCAATGCCAATGGCTCATCTCCTTCAGGAGCATCGAAGTAAGTCTGCAGTTTACCAAATCAAATTTTATCATTCTTCAAAGCAAATGTTTGGTTTTTCAATCAACCTTAAGGACATTTGTGTCTGTTTTTAGTTTTTACCTTGTGCCATGTCAATGGCTGCTTTTTCTGCACCACTATTGCTGTCTCCATCCACTCAACAGAGGAGATTCCAGTTGGAGATGCAAGATTCATGGCCTCTCCTTGCAGACCAACCTATTTAAGAGAAGCATGCCTTTTAAGATTTTGATTTTGTAACCAAGCCAAGTTAATAAGCTTCTGAAGTGAGAAGGAACCTGATAAGTCCATTTCTGCCAAGACAAGTCCCACTTTCCCTGGTCAAGTCCATGGAGTGCAACTGGACCTAGGATTCCTGTGTTCCATGTCTCAAAATGTCCTCCCACATTCTGTGAAACAACAGAAAAAAAAATGGTGTCAGCCATGCAATTATTAATCATTGCTATTTACCAGAATTCAAAGTTCGCTGCCGTCGGATGTAAGAAGTAAGAGCTGTTAACTTACTGGAAGTCCAACAGCAATGCTGAGCAGTGATATTTTGTTTGTTCCAGCACGGAGGTTTACTTTCCCAATATATGTGAATCTCCTATCCTCTCTTGTTCCATAGGCAGAGCCTGTTTTTCAAACATTTATCATGTTTACTACTAATTGGATGACAAGAAGAATTATTAAAGAAACAAGCAAACTGCTTACCAGATAGTTGACCATTGATAAATACATGTACAGCGTGGCCTGTGGACTGAACAATGAGAGTTGGGAGTTCACCTCCATGGAGGAAAGACTCAGATGAACCTATATCAATACTGCAGACATGTTGCATGAAATAGATTAGCATCATCAAAAACTCAAGTGTGTTTCCCAAATCACTATCATATAGCTGAAACCTTTGGAGGGTTCCTTCATAATGTCATAGACTCGTAGTGATACTATTATACACACAAGACTAATCTAAAACATGTAAACCATGTAAAGATCACTTCCATACCCATACTTAATCCAGCCTCTAGAAATATCAACCATTTGTTTTCATGATTTATGCAAGTGACTTGTTGTTGTTTGTGTGTGTGTTTTGGAAGAGGACTTTATATTGCATATAATGTCAATGTGTGGTAGAGTGAAAATAAGGAACAACTCTACTTTTTTCTCAGTAAGCTAGGAATCTAAGTTGTAAGAAATTAAATCACTAAAAGGAGTAACCCAAAGCAACTTAGAAAACCAGGCTCACCTAGTTGTATACCAAAGGTAATCACTTGTATCCCGTGTAACATTTATTTGTTCCAAGAGACCAGAAGCAGTAATTGTGGAGCTGTCATCCATAGAAGAAGGATCTTCATCAAAACTCTCCCACAAGAACATTTGAGTGCTTGTGGGCATCATTTGCATCTGAGATGTTTGCACTCCAACCTAGTACAGGGAGAATATCAGTTCATTGGTTATTACAAAATTTTGTACTATTTCATTGAGTTCTTAAAGTCAACACATTTTCTCCTAGCATGCATAATTATGGTCCCTGAGAACAAAAGGCCACTAAGAATTCAAATTCCATAATTAGTACATACTTTTGCTGTATTAAAGACGACATTTCTACAATCGGGGAGGATGCTGACGGACCAAGGAGGTAGGTTGTAGTGCATATTATTGAACATGACTCTAACAGCAGAGTTTGAATCATAGTTTGAGAGAAAAGCAGCACAATCTCCTGATTCTGTAGAATATACAGAAGCCTGGAAATGGTAAATACCCACTGATCAGTAAAGAAACTAGATGCCTCATTGAAATCAAAATAGAAAATAATGAAAACTGTGTGTTTGTGTGTGTGTTAAACCTGTTGGAAGCTCCCTAATGATGTAACAACAGCATCAGTTGAAACTAAAGCTCGCTCACACATCTTGATAGCCTTGTGAAGCTCCTTTAGATGACCATATTTTGGTTGTCTGATCAATCCTGTCATGTTTTTCACAAAAGTAGGTAAGGCTTGTTTGGAAGTGATGAATGGTAAGCCTTTGAACTTAAAACTATTGATATTCATTATTTAGCCTTTGCATAATTCAGAAATTTCGGTCTCTCACCATATTCATCCAGTGGAGCATCATAGTCATAGCTGGTAGTGATGAAAGGGCCTCCGGCCGTTCGGCCAAAATTGGTTCCTCCATGATACTACATATAAATGCAAGGTAAGTCAATATGCAGTAGGAATCAGCATCGCCAAATGTTTTAACTTCTCAAGCCAGTATAAGTAGAACCAACCATGTAGTAGTTTACAAAGGATCCTCCTTTTTGTATAAATCGGGCAACAGCAAATGCTAAATCTTGGACAGGTCTTTGGTGAATTGTACCACCAAATTCTGAAAACCTTTATACATGACAGAAAAATTCATAGATGTATGTTACTCATTTTGAAGCAAATCCAATTTGTAAGATCAACAATAAAAATGGTTACCAGCCACTCCAAGCCTCGGTCCACATTGTAGGCTTATAGGGTCTATTGGGAGTAAATTTATCACAGTAAAAGCCATTGCAAGTGTTTATCTGTCACAAAATAAGGAACAAGAAACAGATTATTTAATCAATTGCATTGATGAATATGCAGTCACTTGTAGTAGTACACACATTACAAGAGGAAGAGAAAGTGTGCTCACCACTGGATCCGGAGCATCATCTTCCTTGCACATAATCCATGGGACCCCAGTTCCCATTTCGACAGCCATTTTTGCAGCCCAGTTCACATAATTTTGGCCAGCTGGTCCAAGCATTTTACTCTGTGCCCCATACTCATTCTCAATCTGAAACAACATATTTTTCATTGTACGTCATTATCGTTATTGAAGCCAGTTATTTAGAGGTAGAGTGAAAAGTTTGCAGCCACTAGTGCCTTTCCATGGAAGACAATTTATCTTATAGCAGCTATTGAGTGAGTACTAAACAATTTGGTGAAAATTGGCAGATTTTTAGGTTCTCAGAAAACAAAAACCAAGCAAGGCCACAGATTTTGACCTGAGAGAGTATGATAGGACCACCCTGAGATTCATAGAGACGTTCACTCTTCATCATTCCCACAATCTTCTCAGTGAACCCTTGCATTGCCCTCTGCAACATCAATAAAACTATCTCAATTGAAAGAAACAGAAGAAAGTTTTCTGCTTTATAATAATCAGTTACCATACAATACAAAGGCAATAATGTAAACCAAAAAAAGAGAGACCTTGAAGGGTTCATTGTCTGTTCTGAAACTTATACCAGGAACATACTTCAGCCAAACAGGAAATCCTCTGCACATTACAAGGTAGCAAACATCATTGAACAAGCCAACATTACCCCACAAGACCAACAACTAAACTTTCAAGTTACAAATAAAAGAATGAAACAATTAAAATGTAGTAATAAATAATTATGTAGCAGAAAATGAGTGGGAAGAAAGTGAGGTACCCAAAGTTCCATTCAGCACAGACATAAGGTCCAATGCGAAGGTGAGCATATAGCCCTGCTTTCTGTATGGTCTTCACGAACCTCACCAGATCATACCTTCCTTCGAAATTGTACTGAATTGCATTCACATAGCCAGAAAACACCACAGAACATAGCTCAAAATGTTAGACAGAAAGAAGGACTTGAGAGAGAGAGAGAGAGAGAGAGAGAGAGAGAGAGAGAAAAGTGAAATACATTGCCAGGAGAAGGCTCATGAACATTCCAAAAGACGTAGGTTTCAATGACATCAATGCCTCCCTCTTTCGCCTTCTGAATCAGATCTTCCCACATCTACACATAACCCCATTTCCCACAAAAAAAGAAAACAAACACCAACAAAGTGAGAATTTGGTAAAGATTTAATTTTTATGTGTTTTCTTTCGTTGAAGATAAAGAAGAAGAGGTCATTACATCAGGGGTACTTCTGGGATAATGTATGGAGCCAGAGAAAAGGATTCTCCTTTGGCCATTGATGAGAATGGCCTTCCTGTCATAGCTTACACTTGACTCAACCACCCACAATAATGCTGACCAAAACAACAACGAAAGCACCAACTTGGAAACCGAGCTGGTTTCCATGTTTGTCCCCCCAAGCACACTCTCCTTCACTGCAGGAAAGAAAGGAGAGAGAAGAAACCAAAAATGGAGGGTGCTGTTGTTGTTGCCTCACAGTTTGAGAGTAGCAGGGTGGTGTAGTCCTTGCTGGGGGCACCGCAGTTGTGAGCTGTAACTACTGAGTAGACCCAATTCCTTTGTATTTATATTACTCACTAATGGCACTCATAATCACAGGTGTCAATGCCCATTATTGCGTGGCTTCACTCTACATTGCAAATTAAACTACATCTATAGTTCTATGGCATGTATATATATATAGTGGCACTAAAAAAAATTAAAATTGGGCTAACTTTTATGGAGACAGAGTCACAGACATGAATTCATCAGTACAAGAATTGTGTAGTGTAGTGTGTTACCTTAAACACACAATCTAGGAAAATGTACTTACTGTCAATGAAATAGTATTATTATTGGATTTTATTGATTTAAAATTTTAAATAAACTTGTTTTAGAAAGAAGCTAAAGTGATGATGATTTCTTAAGTATGTTTATTGGGATGACAGTAGTCTTCAGTGGAACTATTTTCAAGCGGTGACATCAATTGAATCAAGCTATATTCTTGCATAACAAACTCTGTCTGTTAAGTGTTAACATTTGGAACGTGTCATAGTGCATGGGTTAGTCCACTGGTCCATCACAATTAATTTTAATATTTTGATATCTATTAAACTCTTAATAAGTAAAATAAACCTTACCTGACTGTGGAGTCACAACATTTTTTTTTATTGAATAGAACTAGTGTATATGGTATTATAGTTTATGGCTTTATGGGTTAGTTAATACATAATTCAGAAACACTGAGTTTTGAGGAGTGTTGTGAATGAATGCGGTATTTATGAGAAAAATGGTCCACACATGTGAACCCTACTTGTTTGTTCGTTACTCGTTACTTATCTTTACCGTTTCATTCACATCTACATAAATAAAAGGTATCAATATATGTATAGCGACGAGAGGACAAGCTGTCTTATTTATTTGGGTTTGGCTTTTTGGCCACTACGTATTTATTTTTATGTTATGACTTATTATGACTATCTATTGTAATGTGAACAAAACATAGCAAGGTCTTAAATATGCATAGTTGCATACCCTGGAGTTTAATTAATTAAACATTCTTACTTTCAATGGTGAAATCATATTGTTCAGCTCTAACACTACGTTAGTTGTGTTTTCAAAAATTAAGGATAGCTTAAATAGCTTACTAATCCAATATCGAGGGAAAAAAAGTAGAAAGATTATTATTATTATTACCAAGAGAAGGAATTTAGTTTTGTTTTAGTTTTAATTTTTTGAAGTAACAAAAAAAACGAAGAAAAATTAAAGTCTTCATGTAGCTTTTTTTTTTTTCATTTTTTTTCTTCGGATAATTAATTACTTTCATGCAATTTTATTTTTTTTTTTTCAACAATAGATTTTATAATTCTTTAGTGTACGTTACGTACTTACCGTGAGCATAATTTTACTAACTAGTGAACTGGACATTGGATTCTCACCTCTTGTATCTTGATGGAGATGGCTAGGTAGGCCATGCATTTTTCTTTTATCTTTTTCTTTTCGTTTCTTTTCCTTTTTCATTGTAATTTTAAGTGCAGTGAACCAATGGTTATAGGTTAGTTTGAGATAAAGAGCGTCATTAGTTAATCGAATATTCACTTTCTTTTCATCAATAACAGTAAAAGGGTACGGTGCAACTACAAATTACTAGCAAAAGATAAAGGCAAAGAAAAGTATAGTGTATGTTAATTGTAAAATGATCCTCCAATTTATTATAGTACTACATCTAGTCAAAAGCACTTGTTTCTTTTTAATTCATTATTATGGGGTTGAACAATTAATCACTTTAATTTGTGGAGAGCACAAAGTCAAAGGAGAAAGAATATGGTTGGTAAATCATAATAGTGATGATATCTGCCATAAGCATATATATATAAGGTTAATTAGCCCCCACATGGGGGCATGTTTGGTCGTGTCATATGAATGGACGGCACCTAGTGATTTAGTTTCATTTATGATGTTCTAACTTGTACTAATTGTTCGAATATAATAGCTTAGCTTTTGGACTTTGATTTCAGATTTGTTCAACACGTTTAACGGCGAGAAGGACGGGTGTAGATTGGAATTTTGGAGTAGTGAGTTGTTCTGATTGTGTGTAGGACACCACACTCAACTAATTTGTTTCTTACTTGAACCTTCCAAATCACGTTTACCCACAACTAACATATCTATCTCAATTCTCATGTGTTCATACATTAAGGAGTAATATAATGTTTCTTTCCCAAATATGAATTTAAAAATGCGAGATTCCCTCTTCAATCATATTTTCTGGCGATATTAGTACACACTACACACTATGTCTATATATGCCTGTTCTCTTTACAACAATTATGTGATTTAATAGGACTTAATCATATCAGTATGCTTCTAATATAATTTTTATTGGTGAAGTTGTTTTACTACTAACAATTGTAACAAGCAACAACTACATTATGCAAATTTACATTTTAGCGGTGCATATCAATATCGAGACACCCTATTCAGTTAGTGTTGTATCGAATTCTTTGACAAGTAATATTCGATAAGTTTAGACTTCGATCATTGTCAAAGTGCTAAAATAATATTTTGATCAACCTCCAAATACATATTACAATTAACTTTGAATTTGAGCCAATTAGGTACTTCGTTATGTACTCTCTCTATTAGTCGATTGACTTAAGTGTAAAACTCGAAGAGGCAGACTCGACGGAGGTCAACTGTGTCGAAGAAGAGGTCAGCAGTGCAATTTGTTAGTCGAAAAAGATAAACAAATTGTGAACTTCGAGGTGGAGAATAACTGTATTAGATTTCTTGAAAATGATCAATCGATGAAGAAGAGAATTCTGATTGATTAGGACTCATTGAGAGAGTGAAGCAATCAAAGGAAGTTACTAAATGAAGATAGTTGGCGGAAGTTACAGATGGGAACGGTTATTCAAGGATCAACGCACGTGGAAGTTATATTTGAATTTGATTGGTCGAGGACTTCTATAAATAGGTGAAAGCTCGAAAAAACAAAGGATGGAATCTTTTCAGAGAAAACATTCACATTCACTTACATCCCTAGCGACTTTCTGAGTCAGTCAAGAGTCTTTTTCTTTGAAGAGTTCTTTCCATGTTTTTACTTTACATTTAAATTCCCTGCAACTTTCTTTCCATGGAATTTTTCTTCTTTGCAATGTCATTTCGATTCCTTTAAATTCAGCAACTTTTATCCTTTCCCGTCTTTACCTTTCAATTTGTCCTTTATTTTTTCAAACACTTTTTCTTTCGCAATTTCATTTTCCTTTTTATTCAAGTCATTTAAATTTTATTGTTCATTTCGAATTTCTTCAAATCTTGGTTCCTTCTTCTTTATCATTGTCAAAGATATAGATTTTGATGCAAATAAAACTGGTACTCACAAAGAGGAGTAGGTTTCGCTCCCAGACCACTAGATATGAACCACTCTTGATTTTGCTAAAAATCGACAAAACAAATTGGCACGCCCGGTGGGACAATTTTAAAATTTAATTGTGTCAAAATTTGTTGCTTTCAACTGTTGCATTGTGCATGCAGTGTTGATATTTGGTGCATGCAATTAAGAAGTGATAGAATTGTTACCATGTCTGACGAAGTTTCAAATGGCAATGCAAAAATAAGTAATAATGTCCCAATAACTGCTACACAAATTTCTGCAAATTTGATTCCACATGCAGAGTATGATTCTGGGAAGAATATTGCAGTTATTTATGTAAGTATTGGTGGTAATGGACGAAATTCACGCCCTAGAATCACCCAATGACAGAATCAACTACAAGTAACCGCAGGTTGGCTTCCATTTGGCCTTCTTCCTGGCTATGCGCTTCCTATGGGCAGTTACACATTTTCAGTCAGATTTGAAAATGTGCCGGTTTCTAACCAACCTTCTTTCTCATATCCCGACGTTAATCGAGATTACCAAGTAGGCTCCTCGTCGAATAATTTAGGATCGATGGCTGAGTTTCGACAATATATTGACGAAAGCCTTCATGATTTAGTCAACCTGTTGACTCACCAGATGACTACTATTTCGAATCCTATCTTGGCTGACAATGAGTCAAAATATGATTGACTAGTTAAATAAATCGAGAGAATTGCTCGAATTGTCGATTATGATGATGGACAATCTATTCCCCAAGATTTGGTAGTAGACTAGGAGAACGTAGGATATAATGAGGAGAATGTATTTAACAATCCTGAAAGGGAAGAAAATATCCCTTATCTCGTTCGACGAGATCAAAATGCTGATGAAGTTTTAAATAGACTTCACACATAGTGTGGATATCACAACCATGTGACAAGGATTGTCGAGGATGTCCTCAATGTAATGGGTATCAACGTGGGTCTCATGCATCATCGACCATATTTTGTTTCTGCTTTTCCTTCTGCAGTGCAAATGATAGAAGTGCCAATAGGTGTAAAAAATCCCAAAATAATTACAAAATTTGCAGAAGAGGCTGGAGAGTCAACTGTCGAGCATATAGCTCGCTATATGGTTGAATTAGAAAATTTGACAGATTATGAAAATCTGAGAATGAAGCTTTTTCCTGCTTCATTAACAAAAAATACTTTCACTTGGTTTTCAAATCTGAGACTCAGTTCGATTTTAACGTGGGCACAATTGGAAAATACTTTTCATGCTCAATTTTATAGAGCAGAATTGAATATCTCGTTGACAGATTTGCTTGTAATAGAACGAGATGATGGAGAATCGATAGATGACTATATAATTCGATTCAAAAATACTCGCAATCAATGTTATGTGTCAGTCCCTGAAAGCGAGATCGTCAAAATAGCCATCAAAGGTCTTGGTTTATATATGCGTCGAAAATTACTCAATATGCATATTCCTGATTTAGCCTATTTGGCTGAAAGAGTTCGACAAGTTAAAAAAATAAAAGAAGAAAAGAAGAAAGAAAGAGAAATGGTTGAATATGAGTTTGTCGAAAATAATATTCAATGATGATAAGTATTTTTGCTTTTGTCCATCTAGCAAAAAAAAATTCATCATCAAAAATAATATTTTCGACAATATATTATTGAATTCTTCGACAAGTCAATATTCGACAAATTCAAACTTTATCAAGTTACAGGTGCATATTAGAATACTTTGGAAGGAGTTGCATACTCTGTTAAGGTATGTACAAGTATGTCTGTGAAAAGAAGTTCTTGAAAAGCGGTTATTGGTAGTTGTTAGATATAACTGTGGAAAAGAGAAAATTTTTTGTATTCAACTTTAAAACTCTATAAAGTTGATCAAATTTCAGAGAAAAAGCTTCTCTGTTCACTTTGGAAATTGTGAAGTTAGAAATTTGAAAAAAAAAATTGATTATGATATTTTCGAATCATCAAATATGACAACTCTTTGACCACAATGGTCCGAGAAGGAAAAGAAAAATTATCATGATTGGGTAATATGTTGTCATAAAAAATTCGATGAGGTATCAAAAATGAATATGGCTGAAAATATTCAACAAAATGTTGAAGATCCAATAGTTCGACAAACAGCCACTTTGCCTCAAGATGTCAAAAACAAATACTTGGGGGCATTTCTTATATCAAAGATAATTTTTCTTCGATAAATTTAAAAAAATTATTATCCTTGGCTCTTCAAAAATGGCATGATGCTTCACTAATATTTTGTCATGCACTACAAGAAAATATTTGTGAAAATTTGTACAATATATGAAATTGATCAAATAATTATTTGGGGTCAGTTTCAAATTGATCAAGCCATCGAAAACCAATTTCGACAAAGAAGAGCAAGTTAGACAAAGAGGCAAGACGTCCAGAGGCTCCATCCTCTCAAAGTCCACATGACAATTATTCATCTTAGTTTTGTCGATAGGTTGGATGGATCAAGAATTGGCAAGAGTTTGGTGATAACCAAAGTGGTCGATAGTTGCATCATGTTCCTTCTACTTCAACCGATCGAGGTAAAGCAGTTGAAACTCCATTCCTAAAAATGGATTAATTATGTCGAGAAAAATTTTGAGGAAGAAGATGAAGAAATGACTGTTACCGCCAAAAAAATATTAAATAATAGTAAGTATTTAAATTTTCTTCTTTCTAGTCGAAAAAATAAATAGTTAGGGGGCATTTGTGGTATCGAAAAATAATATTTTCGATCAAAATGTTATCGAATTCTTTGACAAGCCAATGTTTGACAAGTTTAGACTTCGATCATTGCTAATTGCCAAAATAATATTTTGATCAACCTCCAAATACATGTTACAATTAACTTTGGATTGGAGCCAATTAGGTACTCCGTTATGTACTCTCTATTAGTCGATTGACTTAAGTATGGAAATCGAAGAGGCAAACTCGACGGAAGTCAACTATGTAGAAGAAGAGGTCAGCAGTGCAATTTGTTAGTCGAAAAAGATAAACAAGTTGTGAACTTCGAGGTGGAGAATAACTGTATTGGATTCCTTGAAGATGGTCAATCGATGAAGAAGAGAATTCTGATCGATTAGGACTCATCGAGAAAGAGAGTGAAGCAATCAAAGGAAGTTACTAAGTGAAGATAGTTGGCGGAAGTTACAGACTCAAAGAGCGGGAACGGTTATTCAAGGATCAGCGCACGTGAAAGTTATATTTGAATTTGATTGGTCGAGGACTTCTATAAATGGGTGAAAGCTCGAAGGAACAAAGGTTGGAATCTTTTCAGAGAAAACACTCACACTCACTCACATCCCCAACAACTTTCTGAGTTAGTCAAGAGTCTTTTGCTTTGAAGAGTTCCTTCCATGTCTTTACTTTACATTTAAATTCCCTACAACTTTCTTTCCATGCAATTTATCTTCTTTGCAATATCACTTCGATTTCTTTAAATTCAGCAACTTTTATCCTTTCCCGTCTTTACCTTTCAATTTGTCCTTTATTTTTCCAAACACTTTTTCTTTCTGCAATTTCATTTCCTTTTTTATTCAAGTCATTTAAATTTTTTATTGTTCATTTCGAATTTCTGCAAAGTTTGGTTCCTTCTTCTTTGTCATTGTCAAAGACATGAATTTTGATGCAAATAAAACTGGCACTCACAAAGAGGAGTAGGTTTTGCTCCCAGACCACTAGATATGAACCACTCTTGATTTTGTTAAAAATTGACAAAACAATTAGTTTTTGAGTTGTATCTCATAAATTCTGAATTCGAATTCCTCTCCATGTAAATGGAACGAGAAATTTTTTAAGGAAATTGTTGTCGGTTTAGTAAACTCACCAACTAAATAAGTGGGGACCTCGATCGCTCATTGCCTATTGATTGAAGATATATACCTGTTAAGATACTCCGATATTTCAATGAATAAAATATGATTTCGAAAATTAAGTAAAAACTTGTGTGTATCCTCTTTAATTTTGCCTTCGCGCCTCCTCGGTTTATAGTATGTGTACTCTCATAACAGTTTTTTGCCTTTATAAGTTTCAATAGACATTAAATATTGATTATCAGGGTTATGCGATTAACCGTTTTGATGATTTTATATATTTTTCGTGATTTCTATCATATTTTTATATTCTAAAAATTTACTGGATTTAACTAATATGTGTTTTTAGGACACATAATAAATTTATCATTAATAGAGGATTTTAATTTTTTTTATTTAATAAATATAAAATAAATACATTAAAAATTTAAATTTTTGTAAATTTAATAAGAATTATTTCAATTTAACTTATTTTCTTAGGAACACAATAGATAAATTCAAATTTAATTTATACAGGCTAATTTTAAGATTTGGTGTTGAGTTTAAACAAATCATTTAATCAATTTATGGGCATAAAGTCCAATATGAAACAGAAACATATACAATTACACGTGAACATGTGTAAAAATATTTACAGTATCCACTTAAATAGTTATAAACTTGACCCTAAAACTAAAATAAATGACGGTTTCGTTAAGGAACCAATTAAAGATATAATCAACTAGTGTGAAAATTATGAAAAAGTGAAAGAGTTGAAAGTAATTGAAAGAAAGATAGAGTAGAGATTAATTTCTGAGATGAGTAATATTGATCTAAAATTATTGTAGAGTGATTCTTTGTTTACACTAAAGGTTCTATATTTATAGTGATAGCATGCCCTATGTAACTTCACTAGTGTCTATATTCTCTACACCCCCCTCAAACTAAGGGTGGGATTTGGTTGCACCCTTAGTTTGTCCATGAACACAGTAAATGAGGGAGCTGGTAATGGTTTCGTCAAAATATCAGCGACTTGAGCATAAGAAGGTATGTGAACAATGTTTAGCAATTCTTTTTGAATATGATCACGAACGAAATAGAGATCAACTTTGAAGTGCTTGCTTCTGCTATGCATTACTGAGTTTGCAGCAAGAAGAACAACACCTAAATTGTCACAAAACAAAGTGGGAGCAACTGGAGAAGTAACACGAATTTCTCGTAGAAGCTTTTGAACCCAAACTAACTCAGCTGCTGTGTCTGCCAGGCAACGGTATTCTGCCTCAGTAGATGAACGACTTACAACTTTTTGCTTTCGGCTGCTCCAAAAGATTGGATTGCACCCCAGGTAAATACAGTAGCCACTTGTTGAACGTCGATCATCAAGGTCCGTGGCCCAATTGGCATATGAAAAGGTAAGAAGACGAAGATCAGAGGATTTAGAAAATTGAATACCATAATTAATCTTACCTGAGAGATAACGTAAAATGCGTTTGACTGCCTTCCAATGATGAATCATGGGTGAATGCATGAATTGGCTAACTTTGTTGACTGAAAATGTAATTTTAGGATGAGTGAGAATTGCATACTGAAGGCTTCTTACTATTGATCGATAGAGACTAGGATCATCAAAGGAATTTGAACCCTGCAGTGTTAGTTTTTGAGAAGAAAGCATAGGTGTGGGCATTGAATGTGACTTATCCATGGATGCCTTTTTAAGAAGATCACAAATATAGGTAGTTTGTGAGATATGTAAGTCTCCTAAAGGCAAAAAATTAAATTGCATGCCTAAAAAATAATGCAGTGTCCCTAAGTCCTTTAAAGATAATATTTGATTCAATTGAGAGATAATAGACTCTATTTCAAAATTATCATTACCTGTGATGACTATGTCATCAACATAAGCAAGAAGAAAAAAAATAGAAGAAGTTGTAAAACGAACAAATAAGGAAGGATCAGATGAAGTATTTCGAAAACCAAATATGGATAGAGTACTGCACAGTTTAGAAAACCAGGCCCTGGGAGCCTGCTTGAGACCATAAATGGCCTTATCAAGTTTACATACTAAGTCAGAATCAGAATTGAAGAGGCCAGGAGGTGGTGCCATGTACACGTTCTCAGTTAGATCTTCATTGAAAAATGCGTTGTTGAAATCAAATTTTCTAAGAGACCAACCTTTAGATAAAGCCAAAGATAAAATGACTCTAATCGTTGTTGGCCTAATGACCGGGCTAAAGATTTGAGAATAATCGATGCCCTCAATTTGATGGCATCCTTTGGCCACAAAGCGAGCCTTATATTTTTTAATAGAGTTATTAGGTCCACGCTTAATGGAAAACACCCATCTAGACCCAATAATGGTGGAATTGGGTGGTGGATGGACTAAATGCCAAGTTTTGTTTTTCATGAGAACAGTATATTCCTCCTTTATGGCTTGAAGCCAATGAGAGGAGTGCATAGCTTGAGAAACTGTCCTGGAAACATTATTAACCAAGTCAAGATGATTAGAATGTGCAATAAGAGCCTTAGGCTTAAAAATACCAGACTTGGAACGAGTTACCATAGCATGAGTATTGTGAGAAGATGAAGATTCTATGATAGGTAACTTTGGAGGCTCAATTTCAGAACCAGAAATTGATACTGGTACAGAATTTCTAGTAACCGTCTCAGAAGGTAATTGATTAATAATTGATGAAGCATTGTTAGTTAAAGGAGGGAAATTTGTATTAGAGGTAGGAAGTATAGTTGAAGTAGGTGGAGCTGAACTTTGGATACAAGGTAACTACGATGTAGGAGAATTTGAAACAGAAATCTGAGATAACATCTCATGCTCATAAAAAGAGGTTAGTGATGAATTAGAGACAACATTCTTATGAAAAATGAGGGAAAAGGAAAAATATTCTCATAAAAAATAACATTATGTGCAATAACAACTGTACCATCTTGTTTTAAACATTTAAACCCTTTTAAGAAAGGAGCATAACCAAGAAAAATGCATTGTTGATACTTATAGTCTAATTTATGTTTATTAAAGGGTCTTAAGTTTGGATAACAAGCACACCCAAAAACCTTCAAAATAGAATAATCAGGGGGCTTGAAATGAAGAACCTCAAAGGGTGATTTCATATTAAGTATCCTGGTGGGCAATCGATTGATAAGAAAAGTAGCAGTCAAGAAGGCATCCTCCCAATATTCCATTGACAAATGTGCAACAGCAAGTAGGGTAAGTCCCATTTCACAAATGTGTCTATGCTTTCTCTCTACAACACCTTGTTGCTGGTGAGTATGAGGGCATGACAATCTATGAATGATGCCATTAATATTGAGAAAGGTTTTGAATTCATTTGATAAGAATTCTTTAGCATTATCCGTTTGAATAGATTTAAGAATTTGACCTGTCTGAGTTTTCATCATAGATTTGTATTGTTGTAAGATGGTAAGCAATTGAGACTTGAGTTAATAAGTAAATACATGTGTATCTAGTGAAGGTATCTACAATACTCAAATAATAACGAAAATTAGAACGAGATATAGATAGAGCAGGGCCCCAAACAACCAAGAAAACCAATTGTAAGGGTGTAGTATAAGTGGTTTCAGAATAGGAAAAAGGTAAAGTATGCATTTTTTCTTTACAACATGCTTCACAAACAAAAGATGCTGAATCAACTGTATTAGAAAATGGAAGATTACATATTTTAAGAATAGATTCAACAATAATTGGAGATGGATGGCCTAGGCGTTTATGTCACAACTCAAAATTTGTCCTACAAGTAGCTAAAAAGGCCTGAAAGTTTGAATTATCATAACATGGTTTTGGAATACAAAATTGATCAAACACATATAGCCCATGTTTAAGTTGTCCCTGAAGAAGCACCTGCTTGGTATCCTGTGATTTAACCACACAATGAAATGGATGAAATTCAAAGAAGACATTATTGTCCAGACAGAATCTTAAAACACTAATTAAGTTTTTAGTTATTTGAGGAATATACAAAAGATTCTTTAAAATGAAAACATGATTGTTGGATGAATTCTGAATATATGAATAACCAGATTTAGAGATAGGCAAACCTGAACCATTAGCTATGTATAATTGATCGGGTCCTGTGTAATCTGAGGGTGAAATCAAACTGGATGCGTCATTAGTGAGGTGGTGAGAGGCACCAGAATCAAGATACCAAGACATATCTGAATTTTGAAAAGAAGATGCAAGAAATAATTGTGATTGATGAAATGAAGCTGGTGGAGGAGGTGGTTGATTGATTGATGGGGAGGAGTTTGACGAATTTGTAGTAGAAACTCCCTGATAATTATGATCAAATCGAAAGAAGCATTGAAGGGTGGTGTGTTCAATTCTACTACAAACCTGACAAAGCTGCCTATTATTGAGTTGCCAAGAGCTTCTACCTTTACGAGAGAATCTGCCACCTCTAGCACCCCTTCTACCTCCATAGGGACTATTAGAGTTTCTTGGATTTGGAAAATTTGTTTGAGCAAGATTTGCTTGAACCATTGTTAAAGAATTCTGTTTGAATTTTTTAATGGTATCTTCATGAGATACAAGGAGATTTGCAACCTCTCCCAAGTTAAACAATTCAGGTTTAGTTTGGATGAGGTTGATGCAGCTAGAAAACTCTTCTGGCAAGCCTTCACAAATAGTCTCAATGTAATTTTCATGGCTAAGCTGAAAACCAATTGCTATTAACGAGTCTGCAATTTTCTTTGATTTTTGACAAATACTCAGATATGCTAAGGTTCTTTTTCTTGGTGATCTTCAATTGATTCTTCAATTGCTTGATCTTTGTTTTAGTTGATTTTGTAGAAGTCTTAAAGTTTCTGCCAAATCTCCAATGCTGATTTACAATGAACAATTCGATTCTTGAAGAAAGAATCGACAGATGCTAAGAACCAAGAACACAGATTATAGTCTTGTTGCATCCATTCTGAATATATTGAAGAAACCTTGCCAGCAGTTTTTATTTCTTCATATTCAAATTTAGCTGGCACCTTCCCTTTAATGATGTGATCTTTCAGATTCTGTCCTTTGATTGTGAAGAGTGCTTGTTGCTATCATATTTTGTTTCTTCAAGCTTATCCAAGATAGGAGCAAGAAATTTTTTTTGATTTGCTGAATTCACAAGTAAAGCCATGGATCAAACCAATGCTCTGGATACCATGTGAAAATTATGAAAAAGTGAAAAAATTGAAAGCAATTGAAAGAAAGAGAGAGCATAGATTAATTTCTGAGATGAATAATATTGATCTAAAATTATTGCAGAGTGATCCTTTGTTTACACTAAAAATTCTATATTTATAGTGATAGCATGTCCTATGTAACTTCACTAGTGTCTATATTCTCTACAACTAGAATCAATGTAATTAATTTTAAAATAGGAGGTCTATTATAAAATAAAAAAAAATAATTTTTACTATTCTTAATTTTTAAATATTAATGCTAAAAATACAAAAAATTAACTTAAATTAGTTCATGATATAGTTAGTTTCTTAGATTTTTTTAATAAATAAATAACCTTACAGAGAGTTGCTTATTATATATACCAAATATTGTACACTTTCAATTTGCAATAATGGAAAATATACAATATCCTAAAAAAGAATATATCTTATTTTTGCTATACATCAAAATGATATATATGGGTCATTTCTTCTTGTCGATAAAGCATGTTGAAAAAGAAAATATATTTTTTCCATAAAAAAACTTTATTTAAAATTGTTCAATATAATACATATTAAAAGATCTTTTGGTAATTGGTAGAGTTAAATTTTAATTTAGCCTCTGAAATTTAGCTCGATACTCAGAATGATCCCCATAATTTCGTTGGCCTCAATTAGAACTTTAAATTTGTAATTGTGGCTCCAACTTGCCTCTGCGATCATCTTTGTCACCAGAATATTGATTTAATGCAATTGTATGACACGGTGAACACTACTTAAACGACGGCGCATTGGTTTCGCACCCAAACCTTTTGGAAACCACGTCGTTTCAGTTTTTTGTGGGTTAAAACTCTCTTTCTTTCCACTACGACGATCATAAGTTGCCAAAAATCGAGAAAACCCTTACACTACGTGATTTTCAAAGAATTTGCGCGCAAAATTAATACACCATTGTTTAAGTAGTGTCTATCATGTCATGAAATTGCGCTAGATCAGCATTCTAGTGACGGAGATGATCGCAGGAGCAAACTGGAGCCACAATTATAAATTTAAAGATTCTAATTGAAGCCAACAAAATTATGAAAATCATTTTGAGTATTCGGCCAAATTTTAAGGCCAAATTGAGATTTAACTCGTAATTGGTATGAATAACCACTAACCACTCGGAAAATTGATTCTAAGTGGTTGAAGAAAGAAAAGAGGAATACAAGACGTGAGTGGCTAAGGGATGGATGTTAGTGGTCCACGTCATAACGGATTCATGCATTTGTGGGGCCCACCACTAAGAAAGTAGAGCCCCAGCACGTGCCACGCATGAACCAAAGCGGGTTATTAACACCGTTAGGGTAGTGGGCTTGTGGCTCCTGGGATCCTGTCGCCGTTAACGTCGGTCCGTTGAGCTTTGGGATCACGCGCAGGAAGGTGGAAGAGAAATGGCCCTGGTTCACACAAAATCACGAGGATCTTTGTGCTTTGTGGGATTATATACACACATTATTATCTCAATTAATGCCTATTGCCTCATAGCTCATATCCTTGTCCTCTACTACCTTGTACCTTTACTTGCTTAATATCATAATTTATTTTTGATATATTGACTATTATCATAAAAATTATATTTGTATTTAATTAACAATACTATAGAATCAGCAAATATTATTATTTAGAATCAATACTTTATATTTATAAAAATTTACATATATAAAATATATAATTTACACTTATATTTATCAAAATTTATATACCTAAATCAATATAATTTTATATTTATTAAAATTTATACACGTGAATTAATATTAAAGATAATGGACTTAAGTATTTTAAAGTATACCCTGATACAAAGAGTAAATTCAAGTAAAGCTTGTTTTCCTATGAGAAATTACAATATTATATTTTTATTCAGTATAATAAAAACATTTTTCTAACTCATTCTCCATGCATAAGGCATTAAAGCGACAAATGGCGGCGAAGGTGGCTAGCAGTGCGACGAAACAAGTGTTGTATTCGTTGCTGTGTGATGTGATTATGTATGTTCTGAATGATATTTTTACTTTTATGAATTTATAGGTAGCATGAATTATTGTAAGCCGCACCTACTCTGAGTGAATTTGGCATGACTCATTTGGATCTATTGTTATTTCAGTGAATTTCTTTTCTATTAACTAATTAAGATTTTATATTACTAACAGAATTTGACTCTTGAAATAAACAGTATTTTTGCTACGTGAAATCAACTAGGAAGCATAACTTAATAATGTAAGAGTTGTGGATTGAAACTAATGAGAGCTTGAAGCTCTATAACAGAATGCAGTGAAAGGCTCTCAAACAAATTAAAGTACAGAAAAATAACTACACAAAAATATTATTTGTATATAAAATTTAACTATTAAAATCAGTTATTTTATATTTGTGTATAAATATAATTATTATTTAATTTATTTTTAATATATATTTTATATTTTAATATATATTTTATATTAGTAACTTATTTTGATGTATATCTCACATAGTTGATAACTGAAATACAAAACAAAATTAGGTAAATAGCTATATTTTAGCCAAACTTTAGTGAAGTGTCAAAAACACCCATGGCTTTGTTTTTTCTTTATTTTCTTCTGTATTTTATTCCTCACTCTCAAATTTTTGTCATTAAAGGAAAATTTACTCAACTAATTAAAATTTAAAGAGAAAGATAGAGAAGAAATTATTCTCGTATGCATATTAAATGGAATAATATATAGTTGGTTTTTATGAAGACTTTGTATACACAAGTACACTTCAGGTAGCTATCGAATATGACAGCAGCTAATAACGAACTCTAACTACTTCTTGAAATACGGAATTTAATCACAACTAACTTTTTTTAACCACCATAACTTAATCTATTCATTAATTAGTAGATGTTGTTTAAAAGGTGTGGTTGTATTGTAAACCCCCACGACCAAACATGCTGAATATATACTTGGGAAGAAAAAAAAAGGGTTTCATTATTTAACATTTTGAATGAGCCTGCTGGCCTCCATGGAGATTCCTTCGACTGTAAGATATATTTATTCAAAACGGTAAGTATAGTGCACTATTCTTTTCTGTTTAGTTATTTCAGGACCCTTTAGAATATAATATATGTAATGGCAGTATATATAATACTATGGGGTTAGGGTTAGGCAGCCACTACTATTTGACAAAGCTAATGGAGTAATGGGTTCTAATTTTTATATGGCGTAAAGTTGCTCAACCTAGAATTTGGTCCACATATCGTATTGATATTGCGTTCGCTTTTTCAATAATTAGACCAATCGGACTTTATTCTCCATTTTGGTTTTGGCGGGAACTAAATGAATTCCTCTCTATACATGGCGCCACAAAAAGCTTGTTTTTGCAATATCTTTTCTTTTTCTCTTAATTCTTCGATCTAGAATTAAGCTAATCCTTTTTGCTTCGATAATGTTAATATAAGTAGTTATTAGGTTGGCCTAATGTTCTTTATATATATATATATATATATTATTATTGTTATCTTTATGTCATAATAATTTTAGTAGTGGACGATTATAATAATACTCTGGAAACTAATCTTGTAAGGAGACAACATTTGAATCAAATCCATTCCAACTTCGTATGTCACTCCTTTAGAACACGGGGCAGGTAAAGGTAAATAGCAACCGCCAAAATTATGTTGTTATATATAGTGTGTCATAGGAAGGACAACGTAAATGAAGCTATGTATAAATCATTGGCATGGGAAGTAAACCCAAAAGCAAAGCAAAGCAAGGAGCAAGGAACAATTATTTTGTATTGGGAAGGAATGGTCAACGAAAAGTAAATTAAAGCATGCATTCAAAGGGACTGAGAAGAGCGTGGCTGGCATACTTGCCATAAATTATGAATTAGGAATTCCCCGTAAGCTTTGTAACAATAATTGATTTGCTCCATGCTTTGTTCTCAAGTTCTTTCGTTTTACTTTAGCCCCCAGTTGTCCCCCCATTCATGAATAGACAAACTGACAAAGTATATGGCTCCAATCTAATTTGCCATCATCTTCAACTACTCAACCCTGCTTGTGTCCCACAATATTTATACATAATAATGAGTACGTATGCCTTTTATCCAATTCACTCTCACTACTTGCTGATGCTATCAAATATGGTACGCTGACTTATTAGTTTATTGAATGATTACAAATATACATTTGACAATAATAATCCTATTACATCTCCAAGAACATAAGAGAACAAACTATTTTTGCATTTGGATAAAGAAAAAGGAGAAAGGTATTTGTTTGGGCCCAGATACAAAGAGGAAAACTATATGGGCTTGAATAAGATTGTTTGGACTTCAATACGGCCCAATCAAGAGAAGATCTATGTCCAACGTCGCGAAGAAGCAAGCAATGGTACCTGACCATGCTTGGAGCCCCAAGGCGCGTCCTTGGGTTAATCCCCTATAGTCTACAAAAACTGTCACCGCGGCAACTCCACCACCACGATGTCAACAATGGTGGCGGTGGCAATAGTGAAAAAGAAGAGAGCTTTCGTTTCTACAAGAGCAGAGGTCAACACATTCTCGTCAACCCTCGAATTCTCGACACCATCGTTCGGAGGTCCGCTATCAATCCCACTGACACTGTCCTCGAGATAGGACCCGGCACCGGCAACCTCACCCTCAAGCTTCTAGAAGCCGCCCACAGGGTCGTCGCCGTCGAGATCGACGATCGCATGGTACATGTACTCGAGAAGCGCGTCCTACAACACGGCCTCCGCCACAAGCTCAACGTAACTAACTAACTACCTAACTGTAAAAGTTTTCTAACGTTACTTCTTTTAGTCATCCACGTGTTCGATGAAATGCCTCAACGAAAGTTTTTATTTTTCTCCTTGGGGGTTTCAGGTTATACAAAAAGATGCGTTGCGAATACGATTCCCACACTTTGATCTCGTGGTGGCGAACATTCCTTATGGGATTTCGTCACCTCTTCTGATGAAACTGGTGTATGGGGCAAGCCCATTTAGGAGTGCAACTCTTCTGCTTCAGAAGGAGTTTGCTGGAAGGTTACTGGCTAATCCCGGTGATTCTGAGTTCAACCGATTGGCGGTGAACGTGAAGCTTGTGGCTGACGTGGAGTTTGTCATGGATGTTAGCAAGAGGGACTTTCTGCCATGCCCCAAAGTTGATTCCTCTGTTGTCATAATCCGCCCCAAAGATCAGGTTCCAGATGTGGATATGCATGAGTGGAGGGCCTTCACCAGGACTTGTTTTAGCAGGAAGAACAAGACACTTGGGGCCACCTTTAAGCAAAAGTCCAAACTTTTAAGCTTGTCCAAACTGTCCAATGTGTCTGGTTTTGCTGAAGAAGAAGAAGATGATGAGGATGATGAGGATGAAGGGGGGTCTCGGAGGTCTTTTAAGGAAAAGATTATTGGGGTGCTTAAAACGGGAGGGTATGAAGACAAACGGCCTTCCAAACTTTCTATTGAGGAATTGCTGCATTTGCTCTCATTGTTCAATGGAGCTGGCATATATTTTCATGACTGTCGCAAGAACTCTAATGAAGATAGATTTGATGAAGATGATGGCTAGTGCCCCCTGGTTAGCAACTGCTCCATGGAATGCAGGCCTTACATATATAAAGAAAAGAAAAAGAGATTCATATTGAAATCAATGTGAAGGTCTTGATGATATTAAAACCTTTGAATTTTTGCATTAGTGAAAGCCTGAAACTGGGTAACAAATTCATGCAGAGTTATTTTGTTTATAACGATTCGCTATGTTTATTGTAGGCCTTGCATAATTTATTGTAAAGCTTAACAAATACTAATAGTTTCTTCTTTATAAGCTTCTGTGTGTTTATGATGAAGCATGTGAAAGTTCCTAACAAAGTGAGAGATAACATGCAAATTTTGCTGTTCATACCCCTAAATTTAATTCTCAGACGTATATTAAAATTTAAAATTAGTCACTAATATCGGGGTTAATTCACCAGTTCACTTAAGTAAATTTTGGGATTCAAATTCCGTTTTGTGTATGCAGCAACTAGGGGTGGCAAATGGGCCAAAATCTGCCGGATCGTAACTCGCCAAAAGAGGCGGACTGAACTATAAATTTAAGACTGCCAGTTTAACTTGCATCGCCTAACCCAGAGTTTTGGCGGGTTTTGACAGCGCGGGGGTTACCCAGCAAGACCGCCATTCTATGATTTTACTTCAAAAATCTTGGTTAATAGTTATGTTTATTAGATATTTAAAATTATAAAAATTTTAGTGTTTATAAATTTGAAAATGATAATTTTTTTGTCTTTAAAACATAGTTATCAGACCCGGCTCGACCCGGCCGGTTCGACTGGAAACCCAGTCACCCGGTCACTTGTCTGGGCCGAGCCATATGTTGAACTGGACTTGTAATTGACCCGGTGGATAGTTCGTGTGCTTCGTATTGTGGATAGTGAAGATAAAGCTGCAATGGGTTTTCTTTATCAAGCTTTTAATATGGCTAGAGAAGAGATGGTGAAGAGGTTTCGACGAAGAAAGAAGATTGTGGAGCCTTACTTGAAGATTTTGGATACTCGTTGGGATTCACAACTTAAAAGAAATCTTCATGCTGCTGGCTATTGGTTAAACCCTGCTTTTCGATTCAATGCTGCTGAATTTGAAAAACATATGCAAACCACTTCTGGCCTACTAGATGTAATTGAGAAATATTCATATGATGATCCAGAATTGAATACTAAGTTGACAAGTGAGAAGAGAATATATTCTAATACTGAAGATGATTTTGGAAGACAATCTGCACTGCGTGAACGAAGCACAGTGATGCCAGATAAATATTTTATTTGGTTTTATCTTTCTTTATTCGTTAATTTATTTAGAAAAGCTATTTGTAATGCATTGCCTCTTTTGATTTTAAGACCAATGGTGAGAATCTTATGGAACTGGAGCACCAAATTTACAAAAGTTAGCCATTCGTGTTTTAAGTCAAACTTGTAGTTCTTCTGGTTGTGAGCGAAATTGGAGTATTTTTGAACACATCCACACAAAGAAGAGGAATCGGTTAGAACACCAAAAGCTTAATGATCTTGTTTTCGTTCATTATAACTTGAGGCTACAACAAAGGTATCTTCTATAATTATTTATCTAATTTTAAAAAGTATTGTTCATTAAAATTTAATCTTTAGTTTAGTAATTACATAACTTGATAACATAGGAATCTAATGAGAAAGCAAAGCTATGATCCAATTTGTCTTGATACATTTGATGAGCATTCGAATTGGATATTGGAAGATTCACCGCCGTTTTTAACTCCTGAAGAGGTTGATGCTCTACGAAATAATTTGGCAAATATGTCCATTCAACCAACTTTGGATGATCTAGGTAAATTCTTCAATTGCTTGAATATTTTAATCGTCAGTTGCTATTATGAATTATTCTTGATATTGATTTGTCAAAAATACACAAATGTAGATCAATTAAATTTGGAAGATGACCAAGATAATGATGGACCAAGTAACAATGCTATGGAAGATATGGATACAAATCAAAATGAGGAAAATGTTGATCAAGCTCCTAATTTGCCCTATGAAGATGTTGATGCCGACTTTGAGCTCACCCCTTGGACTTGATTTAATGATTGTGTTATCTTTAACTTGCTCTAGTTGATTTAAATTGAGAACATATTTTGTACTAAAAACTAGTTTATTAACTCTCTTTAGATTATTAGTTATGTTTAAGACTTGATATTTGATTATTAATGTTTGTAAGACTCGCATTTTAAGTTTTAAGACATTATTTCAATTTTATTAATATAATTTTATATTTTTTTAGTTATGACCGGGTTAACCAGGTGAATTAGTGACCCACCGATTGAACCAATAACCCGATGACCCGGTCATATGACCGGGTTGATTATCGGTTCGGTTCTGATAACTATACTTTAAAATTTATAAGTTTATTAAAATATTTGTGAAATTATATATTTTTTAATATTTAATGATTTAAAAATAAAAACAAAAATAAGTAGGCTTTGCCGTCAATCTACCATTAGACGGGGTGGGGTATACATTTGGGATTGTCTCACTAGACGGGACAATGTGGGCTAACCTGTATGTCACTCATAGCAGTAATTCATTGGCGAGTAATAAATCCTTAAATGAAGTTTAGTATTGTAGTGGATTAATTCTTGATTTACCGCTGAAAATTACCGTAAAAAAAAATAATCACTAATATATAATATATATTAAAATATAAAATATATATTTATACACAAATAAGATAGTTGATTTTAATATATAAATAGTAGTTATGAATTTAATTAAGTAATACACATTTTATGGCGATAGTTTGTCCTATTTTCTTTCTCGGCGATAATAGTCCCTAATTCCCATAGGTATAAAATAGTTTAAGCTGCATGCATAAGCGGAGCATCTTCACTTTGCGCTAATATTGAAGATTTTTTTTTTTTATGGTATTGAATATTGAAAAGTTTTAGTAGCCTGTAGCAGAGCTCGAGCTAATTTCACGGCATGGGGCCGAAAGCAACGCAAAACCCACAGCAGATATGAGTTAACACTCAAAATCACTTCTGAAATTTGTATCATGTCTTAGATTAACTCATAAATTTTCAATTAACTCAATTTGGATTCTTAAATTTCGATTGGTAACTCGCATTAGTTCAGAGTTTACTTCATTAACAATGAGCTAAATTGACACATTAGGTTGCCAACTTGCCATGATATGAAATGATATCATTTTATGGTTGTGTAAATTCACGAATTAAACTACATCTTTTTAGTTTTTACAGGAGAAATCATTCTTGCGCAAATCACTCGACTATTACTTTCTCTTCGTGTTGCCATTCTAAGCAACCTCTGTTGCGATTACCGTCGCTCGATCAACTTAATGTGCCAACTCAACTCATTGATGGAGATAAATTCAGAGACTAAATACTAGTCACAAATCGAAATTTAAAAGTCTAAATTTGGTTAATTAAAATCTAAAAGATGAATTTAAAGTACAATGAAAATTTCAAAGAACAACCAAGTAGAGAAAATTTTAATTGATAGAAGACAAGGTATGATTATAGCTATTTAATCATCCCACTTGCTTGCATTCAGTACTAGTACCAAGATAGAAGGAGGGCCCAAAGGCAGCTCTCTCCCCCGCAAGATGATGCGACACTAGAACTAAATAAATGCCTGTAAAGCTAGCAAAATAAATCAAAGAATACATGCATGCATAAATGATAAATCGTTTTCTCAATAATGCGCAAAGAAATAATAAAAAATCAGCTAAAACAGTCCAAATTTATCTTATTTAACATTTATTAATTCTAGCAACAATTAATGAATGTTAAACAAAACAAATTAAAAAAATGTGGCTAATACTTTTTCATTACTAAACATTTCAGTTCTTGAAATGTCCCTTTTTGTTATAAGATATATTATTTGTATTCATTATGTCTTCTACCCAGAACGAACACAAATTCTTTTCTTATTGGATAAACATTGAAATTCCATTCCATTCCATTATAAAGAGATGTCTATGGACTTGATGTACAAGAAGAAGTGAATACATAAAAACATTTCCCATTGTCTTCCTTCAATTCTTATTTTATTCCCCATGTTAAAATAAATATCCCTCTGTACACTACTGGGATTTATTTATAATCTAATTCAATCATGCATTAATGGGTTCTACACTAATTGGCAGCTTTCTTTTCATCTTGACGGTTGGAAAGTATATTATTTCATCTGTCTCAGCTACCCATCTGCTTGAAAGAAAAGATTACAGAATGAAATCGCAAAATCATTATTTTCCTTTAAAAAAAGAAAAGTTCATATACTATTTACCTGTAAGTAGTGACAAGATGGTGAAGGAAAATAGAAAGCTCTAGCCTAGAGAGTTCTAACCCAGGGCATAATCTCTGTCCACCGCCAAATGGGGTAAAACAGTTGTTACTAGCCGCAGCTCCAATTTTCTGCAAGTTTTATGTGATTATGAATTATATATGAAATAATCATGATAGATACGTTTTCATATATAGTTGTTACCTCCCATCTCCATGGATCAAACTTAAAGGGGTTTTCATAGTTGTTGGAGTCTAAGTGAACAGAGGTAAGTGATGCCATAACACACCATCCCTTAGGAATTAAGTACCCTGATGAATTATATAGCCAAAGAGAATTAATTAGTATAGATAAGTAAGTTTGTTATACATGCACAACGAAACAACTCACCTTTAATTTCTACGTCTTTGACTGCTTTTCTCCAAATGCCGTTGACAATATTGGCCATTCTAAGAGTTTCACTTATGACCTTATAGAAAGCAAAATAGTAAGATTAAACTACATGTAAATTGCAGATAGAGTTAGACACTCACATTCTGAGTAAATTGCAGTGACATGTAATCAGTCCATGCATATTCATCTGAAGAGTTAGGACTACTACTCTTCTGCCTCTTCAGTTGCATGTTCTCCTCCTAGTAATAACAAAACAAATCCAAATCAGACATATAAACCAAACTTTAATTAGAGTAAAAAAGTGAGGCTTACTCGGAGTTTGGAAAGAGCAAGAGGGGAGTTAGAAAGGAAGAAGAGAGCGATGGTCATGGCAGTAGGAAGGGTCTCTTCACCAGGTATCATCATCTCTATTATGTTCGAGCTCATCATTTCCAACGTCAGCTCCGGATTCCACTCATTCCCTAACACCACGTCCACCACATCCTTCTCCTCTTCATTACTACATTTTTCCTTCTTCTTCTTTTTCCTCTCCTCTATTATCCTCTTCACAATCTTCACCATTCTTTCTTTCGCCTGCATGCATGCATGCATCTCATCATTCAAACTAAACCAATTCCAAGTAAATTAAATAATTAATAATAAACCTTCAAGGATTTGTATAGCCTTGTTCCTGGAAACTTGAGGGGCAAGCAAATTAACCCTTTGATGAACTCTTCAAATTCTTTCTTCAACAACTTGAGCTCTTCACCAGCACCAACGCTCATCAAAACTTTAACCAATACACTAAACGTAATCTGACATATACATACATACATACACTCATCAAAAAGAGTAATTAATTAATTGATTTATGTATGTATATATAGATATAGTATACCATTTTGACTTGATCTTGAACGTATATTGATTGGTGCGAGGTCCAAGTGGCCAAGCATTGTTTGACAGCGCGTTCAATGTCAGTGGTGATTCGAGCCTTGAGCTGCGGGGATCGGAGGAAGCCTCCGATGAGTGCATGCATCTTCCTGTGGAGGGTGCCGTTCATGTTGAGTATGGAGTGTTCCCCCATGAGTTCCCTTATTGATTTGGGATAAGCAGGGACGAACATGTTCCCTTGGTTCATCAGAACCACCTTGTTCACCTCCACCTCCGTCGACACTATCACACTGCTTCCCAATATGCTCGTCTTGAACACATTCCCATACCTACAAACATTTCAATTTCCTTTCTATCTTAATTAAAAATATTTAAATGTTTTAATTAATTAGCTTGCTTCATTAATTCCTTGACCTAACTTTGCATCGGTCCCATTTTGGAACTAGTGATGCCTCAATTATAGGCTATACCTAAAGCTAGCTAGCTAGCTTCTTTTTCTTTATAGCAAGAAAAACCTTAATTATTGAAACTTGAAAGGATCCATCCTTCATCGTTGTAAAGCTATAGTACACTCATTAATTCTCTCGTTTCGTCTTTTCAGTACTTTTCATAGGGTAAAACGTACAACTCTACAACTGAACTCACCTTTGTCTTTCTCCCTCGCCACGCAAATTATAATAAAAACTAGAATTAAATAAACTCCACAAGTTATTAATTAAAGAAAAAAAAAACTGAATCTGCTTAATTTTTCTAGTTAAGCTATAATTAGTGTTAGTAGCTAGTGTATGTGCGTTATTATTATTATAGTAGATAACTAGATATAGTACATGAGTGTGGACCAGGAAGACAAAATTATTGTGAGCAACACATGGGAATGGTGAATGGAAAGGACCATAGTCATATCATTTTCAAAAATAAACTGGGCCTTCACATATAGAGGAGAAAGATATTGGTATGATGGATAACGAAATCTTTTAGCGGTTTTCAATTTTTTAGTTATCCTGAATACATATTATATTATTCCAAATAAAATATGACTATGACTCATCACAATTTCACATACAATAAATACTTTGCTTTTCTCCATCGAAAATTGAGAATTGACTAAAGTTTTTTGTGGTGGGAATAATAATCACACTTGTATGTGCATTAATTAATAGTATATAATATTGGCGGAGCATGCATGTCATTATTATTGCCCTAATGAAAAAGAAGCATGATGAGAATGGAAATAATAATGATGATGATGATGCGCATGCAAAGAATGAGTACTTACATGGACTTGCGCTTTTCCAAGAAGGTGAGAGGTTGCGGTTGAGAAGTGTAGCCAGAGGCAATGAAATCAAGGGTCTCTCCGATTATAGGCCAACCCCACCGCCCTTCTGGAACCTTCCCCCTTCTCACCTTCTTCTTCTTCTTCTTCTTGTTATTTTCACGGAGAAGCCACCAACAAAGACTCGTGATGAAGCTGATTATTACCCCCGTCACAATAATCCATGCCATGTCTTGTTGGTTATATATACCAACCACCAAGTCATAAGCAGTGACTCGTGGCGGTTTTGGGTTCATGCAGGTGTTAGATGAAAGAAAGGAAAATGAATAGGTAGGGAGGGAAACAGAAAGTGAGGTGATTAAGGGAGAAACCTTTTTCTTGTTTTGGAGTGAAGAGACTCATATATATATCATGTAAACGAGAGACGATAGACACGAAGGAGATGGATTGGATATCTATCATCTATATCTAAATACTATATATCTAGAAACAAAGCTTACTAAACAAGTGAAAGAGAGTAACCCAACTATTTTAGTCCCAATAAAAATACAGTGGTGCTAGGTATCAACAAATTTTGTAATCTGTAATTATTAATTAATTATTATTAATATTTTTAATGATATAAAATTATATTTAATAGTATAAAATTATACGCTATTTTTTTATTAATTAAATGCTAGCTAAATTTTAATAAAAATAATGGCTTTTTAGATTTTTTTATAAAAATATACACTTCAAATTAAAATAATCTAAACTCTTTTTTTTTTTCGAGAATTACAAAAGACTCTTGTACATTTCAAAGTTTATTTTTTTGATATAATTATTTAATAGCTTACTTTAATTTTTCTCAAAAAAAAAATGTATAAGTTTTAGGGTGAATCTTCACAAGAAAATGCTTTTATGTAAAAATATTAACTAAAATATTAGCATATATTACATTAGATAATTTTAATTAAATATGTTAAATTATATAATATTAATCAAATAATATCTTTATTTAAAGATACTTTTATACCAATAGTAGTCACCAAATTTTATTTTTCTCTTAACTACTTAGAATAAAAATCGACTCTTGATCTTTTCAGAAACTAAATTATAATCATTTAATTAAAAAATAAATTTTTTATTTTATTTTCCTTTTTATTCCTCTCATGTTTAATATATGTTTTATAAAAATATACATATAAATAATATTTGTTTGGCATTTAATATGAGATGAGATGACCAGTATTGGGTTCACCTAATTCGCCATGCTCCATTATTATTTTGTCTTCACTCTATTTAGAAATGTAAGAAACCCAAATCTCGAAGCCCACCCACGCTTGTCCTTCCCATATTTTTGTTTCTCTTCACTTTTAAGTATGGAGCTTTAAGTCATGACTTAGTTAATTACTTGGTTAATTTGGTTCAATCTTGTGACGTATAATAAACTCAATAGAATACCATAATCATCCTAGGCTATACGTACTGCTCTAAGTGTAGTACATACCAAGAAATAATCTTTGGACCTCAACTTGACAGCTATCCAATATACATTGACCAAGTTGATAACCAATAAAATAGTAATATATTTCTTCCAAATTATCCCTTGCCGAATAACAAAAGCAATTTGATTTTTAATAATAACGATAAACCCTAAAGTACAGTTATGAAATTAAACTAGAAGAATGAAATAGGTTGAGATAAGCTTGTTGTTTTGCTATAAAGATAAAATAAGACGGTTGAAAATGTGCATGAATGTTGGTTTATGATAATGAGAAGGTGTCGGCCGTGTACAACTTGAATGGGGATTGGGGGCGGCTACGAAACTCATTAACACAAAAGAATGGTAATTACGACCGTAGGTGGACTTTCCAAAGAGTTGAAAAACTTGCTAAAGGGACCTGTCCCATTGTGACACGTAGAAAGTGTTACGTTACTCTGAAATATTGACATGGGAGACGATCAATCTGAATTCTGAATGTTAGTAGTATTTCACATTTGTGATTAAAATTACATGTTCTACAATAGAACGTTTTGGGTGTGTGGCACGTGAGGGAAGAGGGGAAGGGGTGCGGTGCATTGATGAATGTTGATGGCCCTTCAATTGGAACGTCTTGTCTTCATCCTTCTTCTGTTGCTACACAGTTATCTACACACACTATACTGCTCTCTCGTCTGTCTTTGAAGGCCTTGGCTTTCTTTACGAGACAGGACCACTGTGCACTGTTCAATAATGCATAGCTTGCCTTGCTTTTATGAAGGCTTTCAATGCTTCAAAACTGCTTCAGATCCCTTTCAACTACTCTCACTTTAGCCTACACCAATCATTATACATATCCTATTTTCTCCTCCATATTTCATATCAAATAATAAATCAATCAACAATTTATAAACATACGGGCATACATCTTGTAATAGACCTTAATTTTTTGCTTAGACTTCAAACCCCATGATGATGCCTATTTAGGTTCGTGGTGGGCCAAAAACCATGTTCCTTCCACATGCTTCCTCAACCCTCACTCACTTGTCAACATATATACACTCCATTCTTTCCTATATTACTTTTTTAATATTTAGGGTTTAGGATGAATTTGAAACTGATTGATTTAGTTTAAAACAAATTGAATTAAAAATTAATAAATTTTAATATTTAGGGTTTAGGATGAATTTGAAACTCAATTGATTTAGTTTAAAACAAATTAAATTAAAAATTAATAAAAATATTATGTTACGTAAAAAATCAGCCACCAAATTAGTTATTATATATTTATATATAAATATATGTGTTATTTTATTTAATTTTAGGTAAATATTTTGTTCAGTCTCTGACTTTTTTTTCGTGATTTCGCACCTTACTCATTCTTAAACCTCAACCTGGCTCCCACCTATTAATAAAATTAGACAAATTGACCCCTGGCAGCAGGTTGGGTATGTACCAGGTGTCAACTCCAAATAGTTACAAGGACTAAAAATCTTTCCCCTGCAAAAAATAAGAGTCACAAAAAAAATATAAATAAAAAATATCCTCTTCTCTTCTCCTCCTCCTCCCTTTTTCTTCCTCCTATTCTTCTCCTTTCTCTTTGCTAGTCACTATCATCTCGATCACCATCAATCTTCTCGACGTCACCAAGATCTTCGCTGTCCTTCGCGCCGCCGCTAACAACTCCCCCTTTCCTAATTGGTACTATGTCCAGAGTCATTTATCCATGCCTCGTCCTTTGCAAGCGTTACAAGAGTTCCCATGTGGCATCTGGTGAGGCATTCAAGCTCTTCGCTGAGGTCTTCCAGTTGTCCCAAATCTTATTAATGATATATGGATTACTAGCTTTATAATTTTGTTAAGGTTGATACGTGAAGAGTTTTAAGATTGTGGAAGTAGATAGTAATGATAATGAGTCTGAAGAAGAGGAAAAAGAAGAGGGAGAGGGAGAGGAGGAAGAAGAGGGAGTGGTTATTCATTTGGAGTTGACACCTGTGTCACTTGACATTGACACATCATATTTTACCTGACATGTAAGATTGTCAACTGGTTATAAGGGTCAATTTGTCTAATTTTATTAAGGAAAAGTATAGGGTACCAACATATTATCTGTTAATTTATTGTCAACAATAATTAATTATTATATTTTAAATACATATATAAAGAGACATATCCAGAAAATATATCTATAAAGACACTTCTATTAAACACAACCATAAAAAAGACATTTTTATTAGACACATCTATGAAGACACTTCCATGAAACACAGTTATAAATAAGAGTTGATAGAGGTTGGCAGATATGTTGTTGGTAACGTAACGGGACCGTTTTATTAATGGGTGGGGGCGGATTAAAGTTTAAGGATGATTAGGGTACGATATATCTCACAGAAAAAAAGTCACGAACCAGAAAGGTATTTACCTTTAATTTTAAAATAAAATTAATATTTTAATATATATTCTATACAAATTATTAATTTGATTACTATTTTAATATACAATAAGAAATGAATGAAATTTAACGAAAAAATAATTTAATTTAAATTGATAATTTTACATTTTTACCCTTTATTTATATACAACAAAATTTTTTTCCACCCCCGGTTGCCAAAAAGTGATCGTCACCGGAACTCTTCCATCGATTGCCAAAATGGGACAGACAGTTGCCGAATCATAAATCATGGTTTTAAAGGAAAGCTACAAGAAATAAACTCAACCATTATTTGGAAGTTTTAAACAGACAGCTAAATATGCAATATATGCTACAAAGAGATGATTTAAAAAGAATACAATTTAAAGAGACTGGCAATGCACAATCCACTCCCTTGCTGTATCTTTCTCTAACATAAAATGTGTTGTGTAATAAATGAAAACAAGGTAAAGGAAAAAATTATGATGGATTTATGCAAAGATTTCCATGTCAAGCTGTTCATGCTGAAAGGCTCTATACACTGCAGGCAACAGCTTCTTTTTCCAGATTATTGTAAAATGAACTCAACTTGGTGATAGCAAGCGCTTCACCAAAGAGTGATGCTCTTGTAGATCTTGATATGCGCACCTCAACATAATCGCCAACCACAGGATTTCGCCGTGTCTTGACATCTTCCCTGTCTGGTATTGGCACATTGACAAACAAAACCCTGTGGCCCTTGTCGCTCTTGCCCATAAGCTCGGTATCCGGAGCTCTCTTGTTAGGTCCTTCAACCAACACAAGCTGCACGGTTCCAACCTGAGAGTCAAAGCACTTGCCCGTGCTCTCACGAAAAACCTCAATGAGTTCAGTTAGCCTCCTCTGCTTTGTTTCCTCAGGAACATCATCGACATAATTTCGGTGGGCATGAGTTTTCTCCCTCATGCTGTAAGCAAACATGAATGCCATATCATAACCAACAGCTTTTACGAGACTCAATGTGTCTAAATGTTCCTCCTCTGTTTCCCCACAGAATCCTGTTCGAATTCCAAACATAGAAAGAATTGAATCAATCTGCAGTTAAATATTGGTGTGGCAAAGAAAACCCTAAAGCCTAAAGTTTTGGGTAGCAATACCATACAGTCATACACAAGTAGCTAAATTAGCAACGTGCTTATCTACCTTTTGACTTTTGTACTTTCAACAAAATACATCTGTTCCATCATATATTAGGAAACAAAATATTTGACAATGATGATGCTGTTGCCAATTAAGAGGATTATATATATGATAGCACATGATGGCATCACTTTATCTATGTAGCAGACTCCATCTAACAAAAAAAACAGAAGGCTTAATTGTTGATGCTGATGTTTGGTAATGCAGATTTTATTCACCACTTCCATAGACCTTTCTTAAGGAACAAGAATCTCTTCTCTATCAATTACTCGTTGTAGAAAGTTAACGAAAAAGTGTTCTCAAGGGTTTCAGCTGACAAAATTTTACACCTCCTAAATATGCTGGATGGATTCATAACTGTTGAATTTGTGTATTCCGTTCCTTTATGAAAACTAAAAATCTAGATGCCTCAAGAATAGAAGGTCAGCATTAGATACAACATGATTATGAAATTAAAGAAAAAAGTGACAAACGCAAAACTTGATCTCTCATGCAGAAATTTTATAGAAAGCCAAAAACTAACGAATAGAAAGGGAGCAACTTGAAAGGCATATTACCACAGATGAAATCACTGCTCAAGGCCACATCTGGAATAATGCTGCGAATTTTATGTACAAGCTCCAAATAAACTTCTCGGGTATATCCTCGTCTCATCCTCTCAAGAACTGTACTACTTCCAGTTTGTGCTGGTAAATGTATCAGTTTGCATATATTATGTCTTTCTCGCATAAGATAAAGCAATTCATCCGGAAAATCTTTAGGGTGTGGAGAAGTGAATCTGAATCGCATCTCAGGAAATTCCAAGGAGAGTCGGTCCAACAGATCAGAAAATCTTAAACCCATTGTTTTCACCTTAGAAATGCTGGAAAACCCATCACTAAATTTCCAGTTGGAGCCTGGTTCAACCTCTTTCTCAATGCCGGATGCATCATTATAGCTGTTCACATTCTGCCCTAGAAGTGTTACTTCTTTCACGCCTTCTTTCCAGAGCTCTGCCACCTCTTTCACAATGGAATCCACAGGGCGTGATCGCTCTCTGCCTCTTGTGAATGGCACAATACAGAATGAACACATATTGTTGCAACCCCTCATCACAGAGACAAAAGCACTAATCGAGTTCTTGGATATCCGAACTGGATTAATATCGGCATACGTCTCCTCAAGGGAAAGAAGAGTATTGATCCCCTTCTGGCCATAGTCAACCTCCTCCAGCAACCGCGGCAAATCCCTATAAGCATCAGGACCGCAGACCACATCAACCATTTTGTCTGCATCAAGTATCTTTTCCTTCAACCTCTCGGCCATACATCCCAAAACAACCACTTTCGGAGGGCGCAAGGACTGCGACCTTCCGGTGGCAACATTGCTCTTCCAATGCCTCTTAAGAAACCAAAAATAGTTAAGCCTCTGCCACACTTTCTGCTCAGCATTATCTCTAATGGCACAAGTATTAATGAATATTATTTCAGCACTCTCAGGAACACTCACTATTTCGCCATAGCCGGCATTGTTCATGATGGAGAGGACAATCTCCATATCATTAACATTCATCTGACATCCATAGGTCTCATGGTATATACGACCTTTCGAAGCAGCTTCGTTGTCTGGTACAACACTATTCGGAAAAACACAAAAAATAAGCAAACTATTTCCATTCCTAATCCCTATTCTTATTTAAACCTGTAATTCTACAATTGGGGATACAAAAACAAAAATTCCTCTTTTTTTTTACACTATGCTTATAGTTGTCGTGACAGAGATATATGCGTCCTACTATTAATATTCAAATTCAATTCGACAGAAGTAAAAGGCAAAACAAATACCCAGAGAACTGAAAAAGAAAAAGATTGAATTTCGAAGAGAAGTAACTCACAGGGATTGAGGTTGGGAAGAGGTAAGGGTAGCTTGAGGTAGGAAGTGAGGGAGTGAGGGAATGGGACCCTCTAATTTGGTGGAACGAGAGAAGCTTCTCGAAGAGCTTGCGACGGTGAGCTTGAAAGTAGAAAGTGGGAGTGGGCGTGGTGATGAGGTAGTGAAAGAAGAATGGCGGTGGAAGTTGAAGATTGTGAGAGTAAAACGAGGACGATGAAACTTAAAAGGTTGGTTCATTATGGATGAAAATGTAAGTAACGACGCCATTGAGTTCTCTCCGCCGCTGCAGGCTGCCGCCACCGGTATATGGTGGATAAGGTCTCTTCCCTGCTACTTCTACTGCTCCGCTTTGTGGATTACCACCATAACGCTATCCCTCACAACGCAACATTTTCTTGTCGTTTCGTATCCCTTATTGTTAAAAATAAAAGTCTTGAATATACTCTATTATATAAAAATCGGATTTCTGCACTTAATGATGGAGTTGATGTGGCATGCTTCGGAGAGTATTTTTCGATTTAATTATTTTAACTCATTCAATACAATTTATTCAATACAGTTTAGGTTATATATATATATATATATATATATTCCAACAAAATGTAATAATGTAAGAAAAAGGTTTTATAATAGAAAAGAATAGAGAGATTTTGACAAGAATTAAAGGAGAGATATAATTTTATTGAACAAATTTTTAAGGAAAAAAGATACAATTACTAATTTTTTTATTGTCAATTACATTTCTATTAAAATTAGTAGTATCAAAAAAATATTTTAAATTTAATATTATCAAGAAAAAATAAAAAAAATTATATAAGGACTAATTTGATTAATTTTTAAACTTTTAGGGATGAAAATGACTTACGTCTGAACTTTCAAGGACTATTTTGATTATAAATAACTTTTTTACATATCAAGTGCCACGTGGCATGCCACGTGTCACTGACATGTGCCACGTGTCACCGATCTGACATGTCAACCAATCATATTGTGACACGTGGCATTAGCCCTCCACGTCATCATCCAACTGACGGAAGGACTAACTTTACCAATTTTAAATTTTTCGCGGACAAATTTTATTATCTTTTTCTTACGGGGACTCGTTTGAAGAATGGGTTATCTTTCGGGGACCAATTTGACTATTTACTCAATTGATTTGATTAAATATTTAAATATCTATATAATTTAATATAATTTATATTACTTAATTAATTATACTACATTAATTGTAATTCGTTATATTAGTGAATTGGTTTTTTTATTTATAAAGTCTAAAATAAAATAAATAATTTATTGTTTATTCTAATTAAATTTATTAAATTTAATTATATATTATATATGAATTAATGTTAATTTATAAATTATTTTATATTATAATATTCAATCAAATAAATTGTAAATTACTTTAAATTATATGCGCACGGAAAAATGGATTTAAATGTGGTTTATATAGTATAGATAGTATTTAATTAAGAACGGTGTATTTTTAAGTGTTTTGATATAACTTAATTATATCAACTAATTAATTTGATTAGATATTTAAATATCAATGTAATTTATTATAGTATATAATACTTGATTAATTTTATTATATTAATTGTAATTTTTTATATTAGTTAATTGGTTTATTCATTTATAAAGTTTGAAATAAAATAAATAATTTGTTGTTTATTCTAATTGAATTCATTAAATTTAATTATATTATAGATAAATTAAAGATAAGTTATAAATCACCTTATTTTCTTAGCTTTTTATATTCCATAGATTGTTAAATTTTAAGTTTTATATTTCTGTAAGCAAAAGTAATATAAGGCAAAAAAATTTTCATTCTAAACGAAATTATTCTATGTATTATTAACTAATTCATTAGATTTGATTTATTAAAATATAAAATAATTTTATATAACAAATTATTAATTAAACTCATTCTAAAACATAAGTAAAATAAATTAATTTTCTAGGTGGCCTAATGTAAATTTATAATTTATACAACAATCAAACAAAGCATAGAACTTGTGAATTATAATAAAAAGGAATAAAAAAGTAGGGCCTACACCATGTTGGCTTGCTTGCCTCCATTGCATCTTAACAAAACATGGGCCTATGGAGACTAATCCCGATTCCAAACTGGACAGATAGAAAACCTACCCGGATCTCATACAATTAATTTCAACTCGCACCTAAAGTCCTCTTTTAGTCTTTTTGGGTCTTCTCTCTCTCTCAGCAAGCAAGCATATACGCCAGTAATGGAGAACGGTATCTTGGCACTGGCAACTTCAGAACGGCAAAGATGAGAAGACTGGTTGCTTATACGGCGACGGGATGATGATGGAATTGTGCCGGTGAGGAGGTCTATGAAGATGAGAGATGCTAATGTGACCAGAGAGGTTAGATAGCGGACCGGCAAGAGGAGACTTTCACTGATATTATTGTCGTTCAGATCGCTATCGCACCGGGATGCTTCCTATCTGTAACTTATGGAGGTGAACTGCTGCAAGGAAGTCATGGATTCAGATCTTATTTTAATTATTGTGTTAATATATAATTAAATTTTTGTGTAAAATATAATGATATTATACATTAAAGTATTAAATATTTGAATCTATTATATGTATATTCTTCCTTTTGGGTGAATATAAATCTGTTAGTTAATACTTAATATTTAATATTTTGGAATTAAATCATATTTTTTATTTATTCAGTTATTTTTGTTGAAAGAAATATTTTATATAAATTTTGTTCGTTTATTTAGTTGGACAATGGTACTGTGTGTAGAAAGTAAATAATAAAATATTTTATTTTGTAAAAAAAATAGGAAACAACTATGCATATTTCTGTAGATAAGGATCTGATATCTGTATTCGAATCATTGATATCGGAGGGGGCTATGTATATTTTTACATACTTTGGAGATAGCAATAACTGTGGGTTGTACCGCACAACATCACATCATTTTCGATTATTTTTTTAAAAAAGAACTACTATCTTATCCTCTTTTTATGATGCAATGCCGTTATATAGTATTAAGTTGGTTCCTTTTAGAAAAATTATGGGATACTCTCCTCAACATCCTTTTTTGTTTGGTAAGTGTATGATTTATGACAAGTACATAAGTTGATTTTTCTTTTGTTTTTATGACAAAATATCACTAAGACGGGTGATTTGTGCACAATCTTCTGTTTGATATTTATTTTAAACGTTGCTGGAGTTATGACCGGTGTAGAGGGTGAAAGAAAATATGTGAAGGATGGCAAACTTATTGACATGTTGGTCATTCAAATTGAGAATGAGGAGTGTATTTTTTCGATGCCCTTACTCAACACTTAATATGTTTATATAAGCAATTTTTTATTTTCTAAATAATTTACATTTTCTTTGCAGTTTAAAACTTAATATTGCTGTTCTTGGAGAGATAGTGGATCAGATCAAGGGTCTTGTGGCAGCGGATGAGCAACAGTTACCGGTAGTTATTTTTCAATTTGCAAGAGTAAGAAATTTTTAGGTATGTGAGGATTTTACCACTATCGAATGGTTATATTTTATTGTAGCTATTTCTACTAATTATTGGGATGCGATTCAATAGGTATTTTTAGTTTTAAAATTTTATGGTATGATGTTATATATAATAGTAATTTTTTTATTTTTAAATTTTAGAGTGTGATACTAGATGTCGTGGAAGCAAAATTATAAGTACTGTGTTTTGTGTTTAAAACTTTTGATCATGTGGAATTATAAGTGAAATTATAGAAAATAGTAATAACAATTCCGGCAAATGGCTGGCGTTCTAGAAATTAAAATTTGAAATGATAAAAAATATTATTATATACACGTGGATAAATTGTATCACCAATTTTTTATTTTTTTTTATTGTAAATTCTATATTAAATTACTCAACAATTAATTAATTAATATATAATTTCAAGTTATATTTTTGTTATTATATAATATTTTTTATTATTTTATATTTACAATAAATATTTTTTGTATAGCTCATTGCTAAAATAAAAAATTTTTACTAATTAATTAGGTTTATAGTAGATTATAGTTGGTTTTTTAAATCTAAGGACACTTTTGGTTACTTTTCATTCGATAATTTTTCTGTCATGTATAATTGTACAACTCATTTAAGCAATAATTATTGTATATAGGTACCAATATTTTACAGAACATTATGTATGGTACCAGGCTCTTGATAAATCCAGATGTTCCTGAGATTGTGATGCTTCAAAAAAGATATTGTACCAATATTGTGAATTATTTATGGTTGTGTATATTGACTGTATTTTTATGGCGTTGTGATTGATAAGTAGCGTGTACTATAAAGAGATCTCGCAGTATCTGTCTGTGCTTTCTGGCAAACCGGTGTATATTAATGAAGATGAGGTTTTATATTCCACTGAGAGGAAGACAATAAAGGAGTTACGTGCGGCTGTGGATGTGAGTGCCTTATAGAAAACTACTTTTTTATGTTTGGTTCATTGTTTTTTGGACTTTCAAACTGTTCCTATGTAGGTTGGATTCTATGTTGTTCTGGCCACTATTTTTAATGTTAGAACCCGTTCTAAGTTGGTGGTATAAATCTTGTGTTTGCAGCGTGAAGGAATAAGCTAATGCGGATACATACTTCAACGATGGCTGTAATAAGAACGTGAATAATGTGGTTGATAGGTACAACTATAATTGGACTTATTTGTGCAATTCTTTCATAAAAAGCAATAAAGTTATGTAATTGATTATGTCTCTTTTTAATTTATTTAGTAATATCTAGCTTAATACCAACAATTAGTAGACAATAAGAGAACAATTTATTAAAAACAAAAACTACTTTGATCGATGAAAATATTGTCTATCCATATAAAAAAATGGCAAAATGAGATAGAGTGCATAGAAAAAATTCATATACCTACAACAATTTTATACCAAAGTCTCCTCTACTAGACTAAAATCTAGAAAATTGATAAGCCTAAAAAGATTGTGTTTGAGCATTTAAATTGTGTTGAATATAATTTTTATGATTTTATTGTAACTAAAGGGTGACAGACCAAGTGTTAATTGATGTTTTTGAATAAAAAAAGCACATAAGTTGAATTTATTAGTTTTTTATGGTACTGCTACAATAACTTTTATTGTGTTCGATAAGGAGACTGCAGCTCTATTCGGACGGACCTGTACTGAGATTGTGAAAGAGTTAAATGTATGTGGTTTCTGCTGTTGAAACCATTTGAATGGTTATGATATTCAATGTCGGATGTGAATATAGAAGATAATTTTATACCATCCTCAAAAACTTTAGACGGTATGTAAAAATTTTATCTATATGTTTATTTGCATCTTTGTGTACATCCTGGACTAAATTGCATCGGTATGACAACTGAGTATCTAAAGAGAGTTCATTCGGCAGATGTGTGGGATATAGAAAATCCTATTTATCAATGTCAACACTGTAAAGCATAGATGTGGTCTGAAGAAAGGCTTGCTGAATTCAAACAGTCGCTCCAACCAAAGTTTTCATTATGTTGTATGGAAGGAAAGATCGAGCTTCCTCTACTTTCTGTGCCTCCTGATGAGCTCATTTAACTTCATACTGGTGGAGATCAAAGAAGTATTCATTTTCTAAAAAATATAAAGGCATTTAATTCAATGTTTTGTTTTACATCAATAGCCAAAAAAATTGACCGTGGGGTGAACAATGGGACTGCTCCTCCAATTTTTAAGTCTGGGGGGGGGGTCAAAACTACCATAGTATTGGTAGCTTACTTCCTCCGAATAATCTGCAACCAACATTTGCCCAACTATATATTTATGACACAGAAAATGAGATTGATATTCAGATAGACACACTTCGATAATTTTCATGCAACCAGTCAAATATTTTAGTTATTTTTTATCTGTGAGAGAAAATAACATAAAATTTATTGTTTTTATTTTGTGCAGTTCCAATGAAGCTATAAATGAGCAGGATAAGAAAATTGTGGCAATATTAAGAAACATGCTAGAAAAATATAATAGTTTGGTAAAGAGTTTTTGCTATGCAAGAGATAGGTACCAACAGAAAAATTGCACAAATATAAAGCTTAAGTTGATTAGTAAAAGGACTACAGATGACAGGACATACAACTTACCATCTGCATCTGAAGTGGCTGCATTGATTGTTGGTGATGTCAAACAACTAAGCAAAGATAGAGATATTATTATAGAGAGTCAAACTAAAAAGCTCCAACAGATTAATATTTTTCACCCATCTTATTTAGCCTTGCAATATCCATTGTTGTTTCTGTATGGGGAGAATGGATTTTGTTTGGGTATTGCAACATCAGATTCTATCTCCGCTAGGCCTACAAAGAAAAACAAAACAATCACTTTGTAACAATTCTTTGCTTTTCAACTACATACAAAAAAGGACGGGTGAATCTCTGTTAATTCTGATATCAAAGAGATTATTCCAACAGTTTCTAGTAGATGCCTACACAATAGTAAAATCAGAGAGGTTAAAATTCTTTAGGTATAAACAACCACAGTTGAGGGTTGATAAATACAAATGTCTGCATGAAAGTCTTATAAACGGGGATGTAGATGCTGCAAGGCTTGGCAAAAGAATCATTCTTCCCAATACTTTTACCGGTGGACCTAGGTACATGATGAATAATTGTAAAGATGCATTTGTAATTTGTAGATATGCAGGATATCCTAACTATTTTATCACTATGACCTATAACCCTGAATGGGATGAGATAAAAAGAGAAGTCACTCCCATTGGATTGAAAGTAGAAGACCGCCTTGATATATTGTGTCGAGTTTTCAAGATCAAACTTGATGGTTTGATTGATGACCTAAAAGAGGAAAAAATCTTTAGCAAAATTTTGGGATGTAAGTCTGTGTTTATACAACACCTTATTAAAATCTTATGTTGTAATGTTTTTCTCATTTGTCTTTTTCAATTTTCAAATATTTACACTATAGAGTTTCAAAAGAGAGGGATTCCGCATGCACATATTCTTTTATTCATGAGTATCAAGTTCAAGCCACAAACACCAAATGACATAGATAAACATATAACAGCTAAGATTCTTGATGAAAATGAAAGGCCAAATCTACATGGAGCTGTTCAAAATTACACGGTACATTGTCTATGAGGTCCGTACAACAAGAATTCACCTTGCATGAAGAATGGATCCTGTTTAAAGTTTTATCCCAAAGAGTTTAGATAGCGAACACTCATTGATGAAGCCGAATTTTCCAAATATAGGCGTACTAATAACGGTCGAACAGTGAAGAGAAGGGAATGTGTACTAGACAATAGGTTCATTGTTGCTTATAATCCAGAATTGTTGCTCAAGTTCGGGTGTCACATAAATGTGGAATACACATGCCAAACAAGTTCTATTAAGTATCTGTTTAAGTATGTACATAAGAGCAATGACCGCGTAACAACTACCCTATACAACGCTGGTGATCCGTCAGAAGCCACACAAGTTGTTGACAAAATTAGGAATTACTACGATTGTAGGTACATTTCGGCATATGAGGCAGTCTGGTTTATTTGGATACGAAATCCAAGAGAAAAAATCATTTGTGATTAGACTTCCATTCCATTTGGAGGATGAGCAACCTGTGGTTTATAGTGAAATTTCTAATGTGAATGATATCGTCGAAAGAGCAATATCTCAAGTCTATGTTTTTGGGATGGATGGCGGCGAACATGTCATATCCCTATGCTCGAGGTCTGACTTATGCTGAGTTTCCAACCAAGTTTGTTTGGAAGGACGATGCTTCAAAGTGGTTTCCTCGAAAGCAAGGCTTCACAATTGGAAGGTTGACTCATGTACCTGCAGGTAATGACGAGTTTATATTCAATTTCGATCTTATTTATTTGACGATTTAAATTTAAAATCTTAACAGCATGTACCCCACGTCTATTTTATTCGATTTATCTACACTAGAAAACAAATGTTCAAATAACTTTTAGCAGTTATAATCTGTAGATTACACAATTTTAGAATTGTTCTATATTTTTTAGAAAAATTAATCTTATGCGGATGTGTAGCTACATAATAATTGAAATCGCATAGCCTAATCCATTTAGCTATTTAAAAGTGGGATTTTAACCAATTTTTTTGCAGTAAATACCGAAGAATATTACCAACGACTTCTTTTGAATACTCAAAGAGGATGTATGAATTTTTGAGATATAAGAACAGTAGGAGGAACAATTTATGGCTTTATGCTACGTATAGAGATGCATGCTTCGTCCTTGGACTCTTGCAAGATGACAGAGAATTCATGGATGCAATTAAGGAAGCAAGCTCGTGGGCCTCAGGATCATATGTTAGAAGGTTATTTGTTATTCTATTAACATCCAACAATATCTCAAGACCAGAACATGTCTGGAATAGATGTTGGCATGAACTTTTAGATGATATTTTGTATCGAAAGAGAACCGTGATGAACATGAGGGGTGGGTTTTTATAATTGTAATTATAAAAGTTCTTCATTATTGATCATTTTTAGTTTGATTGAATTTTTACAGTATCGTATAATATGCAGAGTTAACCATGTCAGAGGATGAGATTAATCAGTTGTGCTTAATGGATATAGACAAGATCTTACATTCTTATGGTAAAACCTTGAAATACTATCCTCCTATGCCTTTAGCAATTGAAGTTGATAGTTCATTGTTAACCGAAAGGGTTATCAGGGAAGAGCTAAACTTTAACAGGGATGATTTAAAGAAAAATGCCTCAAACATGTTAGCCATCGCAACACCTGAGCAGAAATATGCATTCGATAAAATTGTTACAGTTGTGTATTATGATGAAGGGGTTTTTTCTTTGTGTATGGTTATGGGGGTACTGAAAAAACATTTCTCTGGAACCTTATGTCTGCTGAGATTCGCTCAAGGGGTGATATTGTGTTAAACATTGCTTCAAGTGGTATTGCATCTTTACTTCTTCCCAATGGAAGAATGGCACACTCAAGGTTCAAAATACCGCTGAATATAACTGAGGATTCTTTATGTAACATCAAACCTGGTTCTCTTCAAGCAATGATGCTGTTGAAAGCCAAACTTATAATTTGGGATGAGGCTCCAATGGTTAGTAGGTACTGTTATGAAGCGCTTGATAAATGCTTAGGTGATATCATGAGGTTTTCTCCAACATATAACAAAGATTTGCCCTTTGTAGGAAAAGTGGTTGTACTAGGTGGAGACTTTAGACAAATTCTTCCTATCATTTCACGAGAATCAAGATAAGATATCGTTCATTCAACCGTGAATTCGTCTTACCTTTGGAAGTTTTGTCAGGTGCTCAAACTAACAAAAAACATGAGACTCTCTGTAGGGACGATTGCTTCAGATCAAGATGAGACAGAGCAATTTGGTGAGTGGTTATTGAAAGTTTGTGATGGTCTAACATGTGACAATATGGATGGTGAATCTGAGATATGTCGTCAAGGAGATATTGTTACTCCTTCTTCGGACCAGGCATTTGATGAGTTGGTTCATTTTTCTTATCCAAATATTTTAGATAACATGTCCTCAAAGGATTTTTTCAAAGCAAGAACTATACTGGCTCTCATGCTGGACATCATTGAAGAGGTCAACAACCATCTGATGACTATCATTCCTGGAGGAAAAAAATTATATCTTAGTTCGGATTCGATTTGTATGGATAAAAGGAATATGGAGAGTCAACTAGATCTCTATGATCCTAAATTACTGAATAGCATAAATTACTCTACTTTGCCTCCACATAAATTAATACTCAAGGTTGGTGATCCGGTGATGTTACTGAGGAATATTGACCAATCCAGTGGTCTTTGTAATGGTACAAGGCTACAAATTAGGAAGCTTGGAAATCATGTCATAGAATGTGAAGTCTTAACGGATAACAATGTTGGTCATATTGCTTTGACTTCAAGAATAAATATGGTACCAACAAATGAAACCGTCCCAGTTAGATTCCAACAAAGACAGTCTTCCATAATAGTATCGTTTGCCATGACAATTAATAAGTCTCAGAGACAAACTTTATTTCATGTTAGATTGTACTTGCCCAAACTAGTTTTTACACATAGCCAACTATATGTGGCACTTTCAAGAGTTAAGAGTAAGAGAAGTTTAAAAGTTTTACTTATGAATCACGTAGGAATGTCTGCAAATTCAACCATCAATATTGTTTATAGAAAAGTATTTAAAAAAATAGAATTCTAATATAAACATTTTGATTTTATTTTAAATTCTATATCAATGTATAATTATTTTACTTTAAAAAAGTGTAAAATAATTATTATTTACTATTTTTAAGTTAAATTTTGATTTTGATAATAATTTTATAAATTTCTTAACATAATAATTATTTTGTGTTTTTTTTAAAATATCCAAAGATATAATTTTTTTTTATTTTTATAATTTTTTTCGTGCTGACCACGGATTCATATACTAGTAATAATTTAAAAATTGATTTTTATTTATTTTTCAATCATTGTTTAAAAATATTACGTACACGGTACACCTACATAGACTGATACACATGATATGAATCGTGTTTAGCTGATAACAACGATCTGCAACAGAAGCTGAAGTTCCAAGATGGTAAATCGGAACTGCAGAGCCACACTTCGCCTTGTTACCTTAATCAATCGTCAAGGCCACCCACACCCACCACTCTCCTCTTCTCCTTCTGGTCACATTTCTCATTCATATATAATTCTCCCGTTTTCAATCGCTTTTGTTTTTTTAACGGTGCTCTGTTTTTACTCGGGGACAGGAATTGATGCATGCTGGAAGCAGCTACAGCGCAACAATGTTCACGGGGAGCATAAAATTGTGTCCTTTTTCAGCCCGTTAGCAAGTTCCCTGAAAACTAGGCAATGGGGTGTTAATATTCAGAGTAGATGTTATGGTTCAGCTTCTGTGTTGGTTCAGAGGAACCCCAAATTCTCAAAGTTGAATGATGAAGATGTTAGATACTTTGAGGGGATATTGGGTGCCAAGAATGTCATTCAGGATGATGAAAAGCTCATCACTGCAAACACTGATTGGATGCGTAAATACAAAGGCTCCAGTAAGCTCCTTCTACAGCCACGCACCACTGACCAGGTTCTTCTTTTAATAGAATCAACAATTACTTTGGTTCATTGAAGCATATCCAAATTGTCATGGCTATGTGTATTTGCTTCTGCAGGTTTCTGAGATTCTTAAATACTGTAACTTCAGATGTCTGGCTGTCGTTCCCCAAGGTGGTAACACTGGTCTTGTAGGTGGAAGTGTACCTGTTTTTGATGAAGTATGATGGAGTTCATTAAGCATGTTATTCTTTTTTCCCTTGAAAGAATGATGGGGCTCATCGTACTTAGTACACTGACAACTTTTTCCTATAATCTATTGCTGCAGGTTGTTGTCAGTCTTAGTGCTATGAGTAAAATCATATCCTTCGACAAGGTAGACCATTTATTTCTTGGGAGACATATAGGCTATGAGTTCCCTTCTTCTGTTTGTATATGTTTATCAATGTGCCTTTTTCTCACTAGTTTTGCGGGCATTTCAGCATTAAAAAAGAAAATCAGGCTGTCTTTCTTATATCTATTCGCTTCCTACCAAGATGAAACTTCAGTTTATGGTTTTATATTGGGATAGCTTATTACGTGTTCAGAAAACTCCATAATGAATGCTGCAGATAGATTGCTGCAAAGTTATTTCTTGTGAAAAGATTTTGAAAACCCAAGTTACGGATTTGAATACTTAACCTGAGGTTTTTGCCAATGCATGTTTCAGGTTAGCGGTATATTGGTATGTGAAGCAGGGTGCATATTGGAAAATATAATATCATTCCTGGACAATGAAGGGTAATAGTTTTCATGCATAAAGTCACTGTCATTTGTAACTTATATATTAATTTCATAGCAGTCTTTGTTTTTTTTTTTTTATTAATATTATTTAGACACTTATGTTGGCTCCTCTTTCATGAAGAATTTAACCAAATATGTTATCTTGATTCAATATTTTACATTAATATTTCTAAATTTAGTTTTGGGTGTTTGCTTGACAAAATTATGCTATTAGTGGAGTTCTCCAATCTCAATGTTGTGCAAATGCAGTGTCACAGCCTAGGTCTTGAAAGTTTAGATGATTGATTCCCCTCTCTGCCTATTTGAGTTATTAGCTTATAACCTTGACATATGCTTTCTGTATTTAAGTGGTGTACACTTTTCATTCAGATTTATTATGCCACTAGACTTAGGTGCAAAAGGGAGTTGCCAGATAGGTGGAAATGTTTCAACTAATGCTGGCGGGTTGCGTCTTCTTCGATATGGATCCCTTCATGGAAATGTACTTGGTAAAAGGAATACTTGTAACCTGTTAAACTCCACTATTCAAAAATGTTCATCGTTGCATGTTATTTGAGTTTTATACTTCCAAAGTCAATGTATAAATCTGGATGAATAAATGGAGTTCAGTTGAAAGGTGAAACCACCAATGATTTTTACTGCCTAGCAGGTATTGAAGCTGTTCTAGCAGACGGTACTGTACTTGACATGCTTAAGACATTGCGCAAAGATAATACTGGATATGATTTGAAACATCTATTTATAGGTATCTAGTTAACAATTATGCAAGTCTGGAACCTAATGATAGATGTATTTGTAACTTAACTTACAAATGATGTAGGAAGTGAAGGTTCCTTGGGAATTGTTACTAAGGTTTCGATACTTACCCCACCAAAATTATCTTCAGTAAATGTGGCTTTTCTTGCTTGCAAGGATTATAGCAGTTGCCAGGCATGATCAATGTTCTTATTTTTAAATTTATTTTTCTTACTGAATTTTTTAACTTATCATTGTTTTGTTCTTGTTTTTGCATTCATAGATTATGTTATCCCATGCGGTTACCTTAATTGATTGCCCTTTTTTGAAATTGGCAATTTTATATTCAGGAATTGTGAGGCTCTGATTTTTGTTCATTATTCTTTATCTTTTTTACCTTTTTCATTGAGGAAGCTTGTCGAAATTCATTATAATTTTCTTCTCATGTTCTTAATGAATTTCTTCTTTTGTAAGATAGAATTTTATAATGAAGATGAAGGGTCCTGAATCTGAAATCATGAATTGCTTTGTTTTGTGTGCCTTGATATAGGCAAGAGAAAAGTAGGTCTCCATTGACAAACTGTTCTGTATAAGCTTAATGTTACCAATTAGGTGAAATTCTTGAATAAGTTTACCTATTGTATTCATTTTTTTTAACTCATATATACTGCTAACTATTATCTGATGTTTGTATGAATTTTGGTGACTAGTAGACTCTTTCAGTTGATTTTATATATATATATTATATATGCTTCCCTTTTGTGTGAGTTTGAAACAGGCATACATCTGACCAGATTATTTCTGGTTCTTTTTGCATTTCAGAAACTGCTACAGGAAGCAAGGAGGAAACTTGGGGAGATTTTGTCAGCATTCGAATTCTTAGATAGCAATGCTATGAATTTGGTAATCTTTATAGATTTGTGACTGTCTATGTTGATTGCTAATTTGCTATTAATAAATGCATTATAGCTGTCCTACTTCTGAGAAAATTATTAGGACTTAGTGATTGCCTCTGTTTGTTGGATCCTAGTCGTGCTGATTTGATTTGGTTTCTAACAGGTTTTAAATCATTTGGAAGGTGCTCGCAATCCATTACCTACGTCACTGCATAACTTTTATGTGCTAATTGAGACAACTGGCAGTGATGAATCCTCAGACAAGTGAATTTCTCACCCAATTATTTTGATTAGTTTTGCTTATATTAGTAGAATAAATTATATTGGCATCCTTTGTTCTGAATTTTCATCTATAAAAAGCCTCTTTAAAAATTGTAATGTAGGTAATCCATTCCTCAACGGAATTCATTCAATTTGCAATGTTAGTGTATCTTTTTAATGCTGAATTTTTCTTCCTTCTCATCTCAGGCTTCTGCTGATCAACCTAATGAATTCTATCTCTCTCTCTCTCTCTCTCTCTCTCTCTCTATATATATATATATATATATATATATATAGTGAAATGCAGGGTTAATTGAGTGACTAACCAAAGGAGATATATTTTAAATGTCCTATTGTCAGCTTAACATCCTTGTGTTATCCTAATAAAGAGTTCTATCCATTAACCTCTGAATGTGTTTCGCCATGTTTCTTAACATTTTATTTTATTTTATTTATTTTATTACTTAATATGTCTGTTTGGTTTAGATGTAAATTCTAAGTGTGTAGTCTATGTTTTAATCATCCACGTTTGATGTATGTTTCAGTTTTATTTTGAATTTGAATTTTTTATATTTCCAGACAGAAGCTTGAAGCATTCCTACTTGGCTCCATGGAAAATGAATTGATATCTGATGGTGCTCTTGCACAGGACATAAACCAAGCATCATCTTTTTGGCTTCTGCGTGAGGTCATTTCTCACTCCATGATTTTCCATTTTGGTGGAATAGATTATGCTGTTCAAAATTAATGATAAATTGTATAGTCGTGCATAGCTTTTCTTCTTATTGATGTTATTCTATGAGCTTGTTTTACAAACTTTTGTGGCAGTGCTTTTACCTCTTTTGAATTGTATTTTTTAGGTCAGCTATACAACTTGCGTTTCGAATTTGTATACCGATTTCATATAATAGAGTCACTATTGTGAGATTATATATGTGCCTGTCCACTTATCCACTTGCATTCCTACAAAAACCATCTATTGGCTCCTTCATATTGTTAGAGCATATTTCAGTTCAAACTTTCCAGATGCTTTTACACTTTTACTCTTTTAAATGGTATGGGCTTCCTTCTAAATTGCTTGTCTTTATTCCTTTGTTTTTCATTGGCTAAGTTGCTAGTGTTTATTCTGATTTCACCAGTTGATTCTTAGCCCATGTGGATGCTTTCCAGCATGGCCCCTTAGTTGCTTCTTTTACTATTATTGGCTATAATGCTGTGGAAACTAAATCATTTGCTTTTATTATTACTATTATTATTTAAGGGGAAAAAATGGAAATTAAATTTTGGTCAAAAGAACTACTTTCTTATGCTTATTTAGCAAGGGTTTGTCGTCGGTAGATGAAATTTCAGTTTAACATCCCAGGGAATACCAGAGGCACTGATGCGAGCAGGAGCAGTTTACAAGTATGATTTATCGATACCTGTTGAAAAGATGTATAATCTTGTTGAAGAAATGCGCTCAAGATTAGGTAAGAGAGTATAAATCAGCAGAGTAAATGGATTACACAAGCATGTTTATTTTTATTTTCCTAGATTTTTTTCCTAAGAATCCGTATTTATAATTAAAGATTTTACACAAACAGAGTATGTTATCAGCTGTTATTACCGTCTTAAAATAATCCGAATTGTAGGTAATGATGCAAATGTAGTTGGATATGGTCACCTTGGAGATGGTAATTTGCATTTAAATGTCTCTACCCCTCAGTATGATGATAAGGTAGCAAGATCAAACACAAATGAACTATTTGGTTATGAAGTCCTTGTCTTCAATTTAGATGAATAATCAAAATATTAAAACTTTGCAGATTTTATCACAAATTGAGCCTTTTGTATATGAATGGACATCTAAGCATCATGGTAGTATCAGTGCTGAGCATGGCCTTGGACTAATGAAAGCTAACAAGATTTTCTACAGCAAGTCACCAGAAACTGTATGTATTGTATTGCATCTACTTGTGTTTTCTATTTGAGAATGTAAACTTAACTGTGCATTGAATGTCTTGTCTTAACTATTGGACAGGTGAAAGTGATGACTTCAATCAAGAAATTGTTGGACCCCAATCACATACTCAACCCATATAAAGTTCTTCCTTGTTCTTCCATTTCATGAGTCTTACATGTGTAACTTAATCTTGTTTTCATATTTGACTTCTTTAAATTGAGATGATGCAAGTACAGTGGAGCTGTCTCCTCATATTTGACTCAACAACACTGCTGCACTGTAAATAATAAATAATACTACTATACTAAATAAATTTATGGTCCATGAATTTGATAGAACATGAAACTAGGATTAGCATAATGATTAAATAATTGAATTTTTTTTTTTTAGGTCAATTGTGAGTCCTTAATTGGCTGTTTCGGGAATATTTTGTGCAAAGTCTTTCCTCCTAGTATAAATGTGGAACCTTTCATTCTAAGGTGAGGTATAGAAGAATTTATTAAGAGCAAGAAAAGCACTTTGCTATAAATCTCATGGAAAAAGAACGGGAGCAAGTTAATGCGAAGGGAATCACTTTTAGTTTTAGAGTGTTTTGAGATTTAGGGTTTAAGACTAGATTCATTGCTTCATGCATTACTTTATATAGAGAATTAGAGACCTTTTGGTTAAGCTTGAGATTTGTTAGTGTGTTCGGTCAAAGAAAAGATAATTAAATAAAGGTGAGAACAAAGATGAGTATATACCTTTTATTCCAACCTATCATCTAATTAAGTTTTTTTTATAAAGAAAATTTTCTTTTCTATTGCATTACTATCTTTTCTCCTCCAACAGCATGTTCTAGAAGCCACAAGTCCATAACATAGGGCAGACCATTAATTACTTAGTTTTCAACATTGAGACTTTCATGCGGTGTTTCGCCTTTAATTTCCCTATGAACAAATGTAGATACGAGCTTTCCACTAAACACGCCTAGAATATATGCTTATCTTCTACCCTTAATTGCCTTAGAAATAAGCCAAATTCAAAATGTTAAAGTCATTACTAACTTTTTATTATTAGTGCTCAATCCACATATGATAGATAGTGAGAAAGTAAAATAAATAAATTACTAGTGTTAGTTCTTTTTCATTGAAAAAATGGGGTGGTGTCACTGGTGTCCCAGTTTTCTTATTACCACTTCATTGATTTGTTGTTTGGTCAGTTTTTTGCTCCAGGGAACAGATAAGAAGAAATAGAGGCTACTTTCTACTTTATTCAAAACTCACCCTGCCTTATGCAATTCATTGATGCTATATTTTCATTAGTAAACCTATACAATTTTATATTGATTGGTTTAAGTAATATTTCAGTTTTGAATTTGGTAAATAATAAGAAACTTAGCCCTAGAAGTGAGAGCTTTATTTCTATAGCAGGTCAACACAGTTTTTTCTTCTTCTTTTTTATGTATATTTTGGTCAACAGGTCAACTCAGCTTGAGCCTGAAAGTCTTGAACTATATTATTTTCAAGACCGACAAATTTGAGATTCTAATAGTTTTGGATTTATATTGGTGGGTTAGAATAAAAAGAACGCTTTTGTATATAATAACCAGACCACTTTTACTTTTCTTCTTTGATTTGTCACTTTTCTTAAATTAAGTTTCGCTCAAGTTAAATTCAGCTTTCTCGTGAAACTCTTGTGTGTCTGAATGTACTTGCATTTATTTAATGAAAAGTTCCAATAATTTAATTTCAATTACTTGTTGTTACTTTAGAAAAAAAAAAGTTTGGTGATTTTTATTCTAATCCTAATGATTGTGTAGCTAGCTGTATGTTTTGGGATATTATTTCACTTGACAACTTGACTGAATTATCATATATTCACAATCTCCATAGCCGAGGTCTAGTTTGAACTTTTGACGATGAATGAATGATAAGAGAGCGTGTGGTTCATGCGTGAAATACTTGTGGTTGTGGTTACTCATCAACAAATCTATACATGACCTACCATTATTGGATCACTCCTCCTATTCAAATCTCATGATGAACATCACTATCTATAGAGATCTCTTTTGATATGAATTTCCCCAGCTTCCTACCAATGGTTTAATTTGGAAGAAATTAAAAGGGTGAAGATATGAAATTATGGACTACAATGTTGCCTTTTCAATGCTTCCAAATTTGGCGCCACACTTTTGTCTGTTATGTAAGGATGATGTGTTTGTTTGCAAAATTTAAGATTAAAAAATTGGGATTCAATATCATGTTGGTGGTCAAAGATTGAAATTAAAATCGAAACACAAAATTTTAGTCTCTTCCGGTACTTTTAGAAAGTGAGGACATAGACAATTGAAATTTTTTGGAGTGAGAACTAAAACTTTAATATTTCTTTTCGAAAATGCTCTTATTCAACTTTTCAAATTCTAATTATATCCCTCTTTAAAAATAAATTAGAACTTCTCTCAATTTTGTACACCTTAAACCAAATACAATACATAAATTTAGTTAAATATTTGTCTTTAATTTTTGACTTTTTATTTCTTAATTTTAATTTTCCTTCCAAACGTAGCCTAATAGACTACTCTACTTTGCTGTAAATTGCAATGGAAAAACATAAATAAAAGAAAAGAATATTTTGTGCTGCCAATGCAAAATATAAAATATTTAGATAGATGCCTCTATTTGATTTTCAACTGGATAATGATTAATATTTATTTTCCTGAATAAACAGTAAACAAAATTAATAACATATAGTAGTGGGTGCGATGCTGGAGGCTGCGATGCACTTGGCACAGGAGGTAGGAGCGGCTGAAGAAAAAGTGGAGAGGCAGCTGTCAGATACACCCGTCAAAGATCCAAGTAGTAATGGATGGACAAAGAAGTTAGAAGTGCCAATAGCAAGTGAAAATATCGTCTGGCTACAGAGAAGTATTGTCGGAGGCACGAAGACGGCGATTGATTTTAATTCACTACAACAAAAGATCCATAGGGACTGGCCAGGTGTAACACAGGTAAGGGAGTTGGGGGCATATAAAGCAATGATAACGTTTGATACGGTGCTTAGTGCTAAAGAAGCTTACCCATTTAGAATGAACAAATTATTAAAATTATTTTATATGGTCTGGAGATGGGATGAGACTGAGAAAAGCGAGTCTAGAAGGGTTTAGCTGGAATGTTATGGAGTCCTAGTACATGCATGGTCAAGGAACACTTTTCATAGAATAGGAGAGCAATGGGGCAAAGTGGTGGAATGTGATAAACTGACGGAATCGTGTAATTCGTTCAGTGTGGGTAGAGTCCTTATTGATACATGCACTTTTGATATGATTAACAAATGGATCCACGTTACAATAGGTACAAGTGGATTTGACGTCCTTGTAAGAGAAGTGGGTGGAGAAGTGTATCAGGAGGAGTGCTTTCGAAAAAGAAAGGAGGAGGCAGGAGTCAGCCACATGACAAACGGAAAAGAGATGCAGTGTGAACCGATGGCGGTTGGTTGGGATTAGGCGGTAGTGCAGACGAAGGTTGACCATAGGAACGACGAACAGGAGAGGGACAGGGTGGTAAATTCATGTCTCATTTTAAACGAATGGAATCACAAAAATTCAAATCCTTCACAGGGGAACGGTAATCATGCGGCATTAAAAGGTTTGGCGGATTCATAGGGATCGTATGAAATCAACGAGATTGACTCGGAGGAAACGGTCTCAAATAATTATGAAGGATATGAGTGCCAAATATATGATTGTACAAGGAAGTAAAATGGGCTGGAAGTCAACATGCCCAATAGAATTATTATGAGGCAAGATGGTGAGCTGATGGAGAGGGACCAAGGGTCTTAGACAGCGGCTGGACGCTCTAACCAGGCTGGGTCTGACCCAGGCACAACGCTGATCCAGCAGGAACTGGATACCCTGAATCGGCCTAGGGTGAGCATGGCGCCTCCAGCCTTGGGTGAGGAACATGCTGGGACGCGGAACATGGGAGAGGGGGTCTGTTAACAGAACGCGTCGGAGGCGAGGGAGCTATGCGCAAGGCCGACCAAGCAAGGGCGGAAGCAAGCGGCTGCGCGCATCGAGCCTGGCCGCATGGGTGGCGTAGAGGGAGACTCGCGAATCTGTGTGGCTGGCGGCTGTGGGCTGTGAAGCGACCTGGCGGTTAGTGCACGGGAGGCGGTATGTAAGCAGGCTGATGAAGGGAGGAGCACTGTCGAGAAGGCCGCCAATGAGACGAGTGAACGAAGACAGAAGAGGACGTAGGCGTCCATGAATGCAGAAACTGAAGAAGCTCTAAGGATGCGGATTGCAGGAAACGTGGGCCAGGGAAATGCTGATGGAGTACTCAGAAGTTGCAATGATCCAAAGGCCAAACGGTATTCAAGAAGAGAGTTAGGATTGGGACTGGAGGAAGGGGAATTCTTGATGGATGTATCTGCTCAAAATAAGGGTAAAGGACGTGAGGAAGAACATGAGAATGACGTAGAATCAGGTTTAGAGATGGGGAATGACTCGGAGCGTGGTAGGAAACTAGGCAGTGAAGAATAGAAGCTGACTTGGGAAGAAGAGATGGCTGAGAAAAAAGAAGCTTGGAAATTAGCTGTAGAATCAGGTGCTCAGTGCAGTGATGAGGATGATATTATGGTGATCTTGCAGGAGCAAAACGAAGTAATTGCAATGAAACGAAGACAGGCTAAGCAGAAAGAAAAAGCTCAACGAAGCCGGCCAAAAAACCGTAAATAGGTGTGTAATATTTTGGTTAAATGATTTTTAGTTCTTCGAATATAAGGGGGTTGGGAGGTGCTGCAAAAGTTAGTATGCTAAAGAATTTTAAAAATAAATTTAGGCTGGAAATGTTGGGTCTGGTAGAAACAAAGAAGGAGGTCATGACTAAATTTGATGTTGTTCGTATCTGGGGAAGTGACAGAGCATGTTGGGAGTTTGTAGGCTCGATTGGGTCTTCTGGAGGACTGTTGTTAATATGGAATGAACCGGCCTTTAAAGTGTATAATTGTTATAAAGGGGATAGATGGTTGTGTTTAGAAAGGGTTGTGGTAAAAGATAACTTTCATTGTGCTATCTGTTTGGTGTACAGACTGCATGAGAGAGCTGAGAAAATCTCCATGTGGGAAGAGTTGAGTTATATTGCAGGATTGTGTCAGGTGCCGTTCTGTTTTTTGGGAGACTTTAATGAAATTTTGCTTTTGAAGGAAAGGAAAGGAAAGGAGCAACCACATTACCAGCGTCTGCGACAGAGTTTAGAACATGGATAAATGATATGGAGTTGGTTGACTTGGAACTTAATGATTGTAAGTATATATGGTTTAGGGGACAGTCGTGCAGTCGTATTGATAGGAGCTTAGTTTCTTTAGGGTGGCTTGATATGTACCCAGAGATGCGTCTAAGAAGTGGGCCTAGAGGTTTATCGGATCATTGCCCTTTGATCATGCAAGACTTCAGAAGATTTGATGGTCCAAGACCGTTCCGTAGCCTGGATTCGTGGTTCACGCATGAAGGGTTCTTGAGAATGGTGAAGGAAGAATGGAGGGAACTAGGAGACGTGCAATTCCTAGAAAAGATGAAAGCACTATCAGAACCTTTACGTTTATGGCATAAGCAGCATTTTGGGGATGTGACTGAGCGGATAAAGAGGTTTGAGGAAGAAATACGTAAGGTGGATGATATGGTTAGTAGTGGATAGTACGATGGTACAACAGAGGCAAGGAGAAGGGCTTTAGTGAGGTGCTGTGAGAAGTGGTATATAAGGCAGGATATGCACTAGAAGCAAATGTCAAGATCTAGATATGTCACTGAGATGGATAGAAAGACAAGGTACTTCCATAATATTGCTTCGGCGAGGAGAAGGAATAACCGGATTAATGGGAAGCTAGTGAGGAATCAAGCAAGGATCAAGATTGTGATCCGGGAATTTTATAAACGTTTGTACCACCAGGAAACGTCCCCAAGGGTGACCTTTAGGGATGGATTGGTTAACCGTCTAGAGAGGGAGGAAGCAGAAACCTTAGAGGCACTACCATCAGTAGAGGAAGTGAAAGAGGCAGTATGGGACTGTGAATCTTCTAAGGCTCTAGCGAGTGATGGATACAACATAAATTTTATAAAAAAGTGTTGGGATGAGATTGGCACGGAGTTTACTGCAGCTGTGATGAACTTTTTTGAGACTGCAAGATTGCCCGCAGACGCTAATGTTACTTGGGTAGCTTTGGCTCCGAAATTCATTGGGGCAAAAGAGATAAAAGACCTTAGACCTATCAGCATGGTTGGATGTGTCTATAAAGTTATTTCTAAAATATTGACACGAAGAATGAGGAGTGTTATGCCAGGCTTAGTTGGGGAATCACAAAGTGCTTTTGTGAAGGGGAGAAAGATACATGATGGAGCTTTAATAGCATGTGAAACTGTGCAATGGTTAAAACTGAAGAAGAAGGCCTCAGTGATTATTAAACTGGACTTCCAAAAAGCCTATGACAGAGTTAAATGGAGCTTTGTTGATACTGTGCTTGAGAAGATGGGCTTCGGAAGAACATGGAGGGCGTGGGTGAGGGGGTGTGTTACATCAGCATCTATATCTATTCTAATTAATGGTTCACCGTCGAAACCATTCAAAATGGAGAGGGGTTTACGTCAATGAGACCTTTTATCGCCATTTTTGTTTGTACTGGTGGTGGATGTGCTGAACAGGATGATTGAGGAGGCGGTTAGAAACAGTCGGATATTTCTTCTGTTAGTCGGTAGGGATAAAATAGAGCTATCACACTTACAATTTACTGATGACACTATTTTATTCTGTCCGCCGGAGGAGGAGACTGTGAGAAACTATAAGAGGCTTCTGAGATGTTTTGAAATGATGTCTGGGTTGAGCATCAATTTCGAGAAGTCTAACTTGATATCAGCGAACTGCAGCCAGGAGTGGGTCAACCAGATGTGTCAGCTACTAGGTTGTCAGGAGGCAGCTCTGTCGGTGCGGTACTTGGGCATTAGCCTAGGAGCAAATCCACGGTTGGTAAAAACTTGGAAGCCGGTGATGGATAAGGTGGAAGAGAAACTCAGCTTGTGGAAAGCAAAGGTTCTTAGCAAGGTCGGAAAGCTAGTACTCATCAAGTCAGTTATCAACAGCCTGCCTATTTATTACCTGAGTTTGTACAAGATGCCGAATGCGTTTGCACGGAAAATTATCTCTTTGTAGAGGAAATTCTTTTTGGTAAAGGATGATGGACGACCTGGTATGGCACCAGTGAAATGGGAGATGATCCAGGCACCGAAGAAGCTAGGAGGGTTGGGGGTAGGTGATGCGGTGGTCCGAAATACGACATTATTGTTTAAATGGTGGTGGCGGTTCTCTAAGGAGGATTGTCCCCTATGGAAGAGGATTGTATGCTCTTGCAATAGCTTGAACCCAAATCACTTGTTGTCAACTCAAATATTACCGAAGAGGGGGATCGTGGAGAGATATATGTCAATTACAAATAAAGGAGCAACATGTCAGGCAGAAGATGATTGATGGGCTTGCTATGGAAGTAGGAGATGGTAGATCCACCCGATTTTGGGAGGATACATGGCTCTAAGTGGGAAAGCTGAAAGATAACTTTCCGAGACTCTTCTTGATTTCAAACCAAAAAGGATCAGTTATTGGGAATTGTGGGTTCTATGATGGGATAGAGTGGGTGTGGCACTTCCAATGGAGAAGGAACTACAATAATGGGAGACAAATGTACTGAACCAGTTGCTGCATGTCCTGCAATCTGTTAGATTGATAGCAGATGTGCAAGATAGAATGGTGTGGAAATTTAACAAGGAAGGCGTTTATTCAACTAATTCATTTGTGCAGGTTTTGCAGGAAGAGACTATGGATGAGGAGCTTTTGAGCTACAGGTTCACAAAAGAAATTTGGAAAGGCCTAGTTCCGCCACGAGTGGAATTGTTCTCCTGGTTTGTTTTGGTAGGCCGAGTCAATACAAAGGATCGGCTTAGTAGACTGAAAATCCTACAATAGAATGATACTATGTGCATGTTATGTAAGAAAGATGCTGAAAATATACAACATCTGTTTATTACCTGTGAGTACTCTTGGCAGGTGTGGTGTGCTTGGATCTCGGCGTTTGGACAGGAGTGGATTATCCCCGGTACTGTGAGAGAGCAATTTGAGAGTTGGAGATTTGTGACAATGAAAAAAGAGGTACGCAAGTATTGGCTAGTTGGTTTCTTCTCAGTGATATGGACTATATGGTTACGCAGAAATGATGTCATTTTTAACAACAAGATAACAGGGATTAGAGAGTGCGTGGATCAATCCTTTTCATATGCCACAGAATGGTGTTATAAATAACTCATGTTGTTGATGATAATGCCGAAAATGACATAGGAGTTATACGACTGTTATGGTTTGTTTTGTCTTTCTTGCTCTACATGTGTGTTGAGCTATTTCTTTCCAAAAAAATAAAAATATAGTAGTGGGTTTAGTATTTTATTAACACCAACAAATTACCCCAATTTTTTTACTACACTACCTTAGGCCACATCAGTTGTCATGTATTAATCACTTACCAAAAAGGCAAAAACTTTATACAAATTGCAATATAAGACACTAATTAACTACTAACTAGGTGGCTTCACCAATATCCTAATTTTTATTTATTTTAGCAACGTTCGATTTCATTCTTGTTGGATGAGTTATATAATAAGGCTTGTGTTTATGCTTAAGTTGAGACTTGAGAGTGACCATTGAAACATGCTCACACTCTAAGGAGAATATACAGTATGGTCGTTGTTTATCTTTTGTGTTGGAGTTCAGCGGGTGCTTTTTACTAATTTGAATATTTGGTATTTTTTTTTGTATGAATATCACACATTTAAGGGTCAAATTTGTGGGTTTTATTTTTTTAAAAGAAATTTACAAATTTAAAAGTCATATTTGATTTTTTTTATTTTAAAATATTTTAAGTATATAAATCTGAATCAGATTTGTACTTTAAAATTTATTAAAATATGCAAATTAGACTCTTCGATTTACTTTACAAAAAAAAAAAATTATCACAAATTGGACCTTTCGATTTATATACTATGAAAAGCTCACTCTCAATTTTAAAATCTGAGGGTCCGATTTTTTTTAATAAATAAATAAAATCTATATAAAAAAACACATCAATTAAACTGAATTACACACAATTTTTTTTATTATTAAAAAGAATTAACCCAATGTAGCTGGGGCCTTTAATTGGGCTATGGCTAAATATGAGAATATATTCTAATATATATTTATGAATTAATCAGTGTCAAATCTATTTATACTTTCGGTTACCAGAGCATTCAAAACAAATTAGGATTTTATTTGGTTCCAAAAACCTTTGTTTTTATTTCTAATTTTTAATTTAACTAATCCGAAAGTCGCTTTTTAATTTCTATATAGATGGAAGGCTGGGGTTGAACCACGTTATGGGAAGGAGGGGTGCTGCACAAAGGGGTGGTGTCAGTTTACAGGAAAATCGGACCATGGGTGAAGGTTGAAGGAACTCGTACCGTACGATATGCAGCTGGCCAACAACTTGGACCCTGCGACATGTAGCTCACAACACGGATGGTCCGTTTTGTGCCTCTCTGGACACTCGTCGTGCAACCCTCACTCCCCAAACGGTGCCCCCAACATAGTGCATGGAGTAGGACTCTCACCATCCGATATCTCACTTTTAGCCTTCACTCTCAACCTCCAAACTCCATTCTTCTTCTTCATTCTTCTGCTGGTAATGGTTGTGTTTGGTGAAAAATTAAAGAAAATGCCGAAAAAATATAAAACCAAAGATGTTGATCGCCCTGAGCTTCATATTAGACACTATCTCAACCATTCTGATTATGTAAGTTTATTTAATATTTTGTTAAATTTTTATAATTATAAATATTGTTGTTACAATTTAGTTGTTCTTATTGTTGTTAGGATCTGAGCTTAGAAATATACATAGAATGGTTAGAAGTATTTTTTAATTTTTTTTTATTTTTTCCTGAATTTTTTTTATTATTTATTATTTAAAATTATTATTGTTATGGTCTGAATTTTTATTATTGTTGTTACATAGAATCTGAAAATGTAGTTAGAATTTATGTAAAACAGACATAGTTTTTTTTTTTTAAGTTTGTTTAATTATTTTTAATATATTTATTAGTGTTAGGAAGTGAAGTGAGAATTAGTATTTAGAAAATTAATTATAAAATGTAAACCGGTATATTAATAAAATTATTTATAGAACGTTATTTTTTTTATTTTTTTTCTAGTTATAATTGTTACATAGAATCTGAAAATGTAGTTAGAATGATGTTATGTTGACAAACAAACTCATTTTTTTTTAAATTTGTTTTATTGTTTTTAATATATTTGTTAGTGTTAGGAAGTGAAGTGAAAATTAGTATTTAGAAAAAAATTATAAAATGTAAATCAGATTATTAATAAAATTTTTTGTAGAATGTTTTTTTTTTGTATTTTTTTAATTTTTTCTAGTTATAATTGTTAGAAAATTAAATAATATTGTGGTTGTCAGTAATGGAATGTGAGAATAAAAAATGAATGGTTAGTATTAATTTTTAACAGATATTTAGTTTGATTTCGTTAATAATAATGATAATTGTTAGGAAATTAATTATTCATAATTGTTATTAGAAAATGAATTTAGAAATATAATGAGAATGATTATTAGTATTTTTTAGAATTTATATATATGTGTTTAACTTTACATAAGTAATAGTTAATAGATAATTAAAAATACAAATTATAATGTTATATATTAAAAAAATTGGAATCTACTGGGAATAAATAAATAACCAACATGTCTAATGTTGTCATATTGTTGAGAATTGATTAGGAATGTATTTATTAGTTGATGTCATTAATAGTTAGTTTTTAGAAATTTCAAGGATTAGTGAAATATTTCTTGTAAATATTTGTTTTACTTTGAATTAGTCAAATAATTTATGAATGTTGTGTGGATTCAACTACTATGCGTTGTTGAGTTAGCTGGGCAAATTTTGTTAATGATTTGTTCTACTTAAAAATTTCTTGTCGCCTAGTAGTTAGTTAGTATTAGTTAATTAGTTGACTAATAATTTGTTATGTTTTTTGTAGAAATTAAGAATGGTGACGTGTAACCATCCAGTTCCTCCTGATAGCGTACTTCATACTCCCGTACCGTCCTCGAATATCCTGTACGATGAAAAGATACAAACAAAATTAAAGAGGTAAACACACTTATTGAAGGTAAATCTGTTAGTAAATTAATTAGCTTTGCTGAGCGTTACCTAAATTGACGACCAGTTTCTACAAGTACAGGGCCTTGAATTTTCTCAGAAAATTCGATTCTATATGCCTGATGCAAAACATATGGAAAGCTCTTGGAGGTGACCAAGCACCGTTACTCCTTTTCACAGCGGCATTTATGGATTCATGGCGGTCGGATATCAGTCTCACACCATCCCGAGTTACTACATGCTGACGAATGTTACTAAGGAAAAAGTACCATGCATCAGAAGTCTCTCCCTCCATAATAGCAAACGCAATTGGGACGATATTGTTGTTGCCATCTTGTGAAACTGCCACTAGTAGACAACCATTGTACTTTCCATACAAGTGTGTCCCATCAACCTGGACAACTGGCTTACAATGTCTGAATGCTCTAATACAGGGGTAATAACTCCAAAAGACCCGATGCAATACCCGAATATCAGTCACCAAGTCATCACCTTGATATGCAGGCATAGTCTCAAAATGAACAACAGCTGATGGCTCCTTATGACACATGGCCTCAAACCATATAGGCAAGGCCTCGTACGATGCTTCCCAGCCTCCAAATATTTTTTTCACTGCCTTTTGCTTAGCCAACCATGCTTTCCGATAACTAACGGTGTAGTTGAACTTCGATTGCACCTCTGCTATAACCGATTTTACCTTTAAGGAGGGGTCAGCCTCAACCAACGGCTTTATTGCTTCTGCAATTGTATTCGAATCCAACTTCGAATGATCCTGAGAAATTGTTGCTCTGGTACATGTGTGACTGTCATTATACCTCCTTATAACCCAACAGTACTTCCGGCTGATCATGCTAACCCGGATAAGCCAATCACACCCTGACCCATACTGTGTACACTTAGCATAAAATGTCAACGGCTCAGACTCATACACCCGGTAGTCTACGCTTCTTCGTATGGTATACTCTTTTATCGCCTTAATAACAGCTTTCCTGAAAATGAATTCCATCCCAACGGCAAATTTACTATCTGCGACAAAAGGAATTTCTGCCACAAGAACAGCCATACAAAATATATTTAAAACACAAATATTGTAACATCGAAAATAAACGTAAACAAGTTGTTACTGCATCATTTATGACATAACTCCAATTTTTTTATATTTAACTAGTTGACTTATTTACAATGATTGCGAATTTATCTTCCACTAATTTACTAACAGATATTAATTTCTATTTAACTACCTCACTGTTTTACTATTTTACTAATAAATACTAATTTATATTAATCTAATTTACTAATTTACCAATTTATTAATAAATACGAATTTATATATTTACTGAAGTTTTCTAACATAACACATAAATCCTAACTGCTATTTGACTGATTTACTAATTTCTATATAATTCCTAATTTATATTCAACTAATTCAGTCACTTGCTAAAAAAATAAATTTCTTAAACTTAAATACACAAACAGGTAAACAAAAATAAATACTAATCCAATATATTTTCACACCTTACTTAGCTAGTTGCTCCAACTATCAACATAAATTACTAAAAAATACTAATACATTTTATAAATATAGACAATTACGTACCAGCACCGGTATAATCCGGAAACTCCGGAACATGCATGGCTTCCAAATCCAAAACTCGCATAAATGACGGCTCCTCAAATAGCACTTCGTTTGCCAATGCATTTGCCACATCTGACACATCGGGAGCCATAGGTCTGTCACCTTGATCTTCATCTCCATCTGGACCAACAACTTCGTAGTTGCTTTCGAACTCTTCTTCGCTGTCGCTATTGTAATCTTCTCGTAGAATATTCCAGTCGGCCTCAGATTGCTCGAACTCAACATACAACTCGATGAACGCGAGTTGACTCTGATTTTCAATATACATTGAAAACATCTCTTGCATGCTCGCCTCGTCCGTTACATATTTGGTTTGAAACTGGACGAATCCACCAAACACTTGTACAGGGTATCTATATAGAATACAGGCTACTCTTCTTACCATCTCAGAATGAATCTTTTCACAGATCACACCTTTGAGCTCTTCAAATGAGATTGTGAAAGGAATCACAACATCTAACGGATTTTCACAAACAAATCTTGCTCCTTCAGATGTTTGTAATAAAATCTGACCAAAATAATACACCTTCAATAAAACTCTGTCACTCATTATTCTTAATCACCTAAACAAAATAAAAAATTTGAGAACTAGATCTGTAACTATAATCTTAAGTAAAGAAGAAACAGAGAAACAAAAACCAGAGGAAAGAAACGTTGAAGAAGAAGAAGACGCGAGTAGGTCCTCACCAGCATTCAGACACTTTTGTTTACAGTCACCAACAAGTCGGACCCTCCAATTAGGTATACTTCATTCAAAAAATTATTTAAATAACCTAATCGTACCCTCCGATTTCATTTAACGAATTAAAAAAAAAATTTCCTCTACTAGCAACTCGGACCGTCCGAGTTCCAATATCATAGCATTCAAAATTTCATCTTCTTCAAATCGGACCTACCGATTTGTTGGTCCAAAGCTGGAAAACAAGCATGTCGCAGGGTCCGACTTCTTGTACCTGACACCAGAAAAAAGGCTGCCCCACATATTGGTATGGAACCCCATCATGCCATATCCCGGAATGACACGCAACCTCCTTTCATATCAATAAAATTGATACTTGAGTATCACATTTGTTAGTTTCTTACTTTTGAGTAAAGTATCTTTGTTGTCTCCAACATTTGGGGGTAAGTCCTATTTGTGTCCCTAACGTTTAAATCGTCTTATTTGTATCTCTAACGTTTATAAAAGTAATTCAATATTATCCTACTATCAATTATACTAACAAATTAGATTATATTTTTCAATTATTCTCACTTGGATGTATTCATTCTCAATTAGGTCTCACTTGGATGTGTTCGATTTTAATATTATACCCACTATTTGTGTTTAGATTCAATTATGTCCTTAGAAAAGTGAATTATGTAAATGTTGTAGGAATTAGTTTCAACTTTTGATGAGCTATTTTTTGGAATGGATTATCGATTTTATCCCAAACATTTGTATTCTAACTTTAAGAAGAGATTTTTAAAACTCAAACTAAAGCCTTCATGATGTGTAATTGATGCCAAGATAATATTGAATCACTTTTACAAACGTTAAGGATACAAATAGGACGATTTAAACGTTAGAGACACAAATAGAATTTACCCTAAACGTTGGGGACAAAAACGATACTTTACTTTTTACTTTTTAACGTCGTGTTCAAGAAACTACGAGAATAACTCAATTCTTTTTTGTATTATTTATTTATTTATAAACTATAAAAGCATAAGATGAAAAAGATTGTGATATCATATATATTAATGAAATTATATTTAAAACTATGATCGGATGAAAGTGTGACAATTTATCATAAAATAGAAAAATAACGAGGACAACAATAAAATAACAACCATGCTATGATAAAATATTGGATGTTTTCATTGGAATTACATATTAGAGTGTACTCTTCCCTCTAAAGCGGTTAAACATGTGAAGTGAAAAAGGATTCCTTTTAGATATTTTTATGTAATCTTAAGGTTGAAATTTACTTTGTTTATATACCATCTGATATTTAAAAAAAAAATGATACATTATGAATAAAAAATATTATTATTAACTATATGACTTTAAGGTAGTATATACTTGATAAGATGTACCCAAAAAAATGATTCGAAGAATTTTTTGACGATATTATAAATATGTATAATCAATTTTATGATTCATTATTTAAATCGATAAATGTAAATTATAATCATTTACAAAAAATAAATTAGATTAAAAATAGAAACTAAATTATATAATTCAAATCATAAATTGTTTTTTTTAATTTTATTTTTTAAATTAATTTAAATTATATTATAAATATTTTTTTAATTATTCAATATCGTAAATTTATTATCAATGTAAACCATATAAACATATACATATCTCGTTTAAAACATGAACAATATAAACGTAAATATAATTTTTTTGAAATATGTGTAATAATTAAATATAGTTTTCTTGCATACAATATATATATATATCAGGTTTGCATAATAGCGTCCAAATATAAATAATTTAAATTTAATTATTTATTTAAAATTATATTTTTATATACTGTTAGTTTTATACAAAATAATCAATGACATATTATTATATAAGTAAAATAATTAATTTTATATTAAAAAATTTATTTAAATATATAAATATGAATATATGATCGATAATAGTATAAATCTCGTTGTAATTAAAATTTCAATAAAAGAGTGTGGAGAAATATTAATTTAAAATAAAAAATTTTACATACAATTATTTTTATGTAAAATTATTAATAAAAAATTATTAAATAATTTAATTAAATTATTATTTAATATTTTTCAATTATCATCTAAAGTATTAAGACAATTGTAGAAAAATATTGAAGTTAAATAAATAAAAAAAAAGTACTATTAAGGAGCCAATGACCTAAGCGTACAATATGTACAATGGGTTAAATTTTTAATTCATGAATAAAATGAATATCACCCATATTATCCAGAATAACCATCTGGATATCCAGGGATAATAAACATCTTATGTCATAAAACCACTCATCCAAAAAGCTTAAGCTGATTTTGGGGTTTATCAAGGATCAAATTCTTGACCTTTCGGATCTAGAACTCTAATACCATGTCATAAAACCACTCATTCCAAAAACGTAACCCGATAGAACAATGTAATACTAATGGTCATATCTCTAATACTTTCTAAACCCGCATTGTACGCTTAGGCCATTAACTCCCTGTACTTTCTCATAAAAAAAAAAAAAAAAAGTCCCAAAGCGTCGTCAGCGGTACTATTGTCCACTTCGTCAAAGCTCGCATCCCACTATTTATTCACTCTCTCTCTTGTTTCTCTCTTTGCTTCCTTCTTAATTGAATTTCTCACAAACAGCTTTTGCATCATCTTAACGCAAATCATGACTAGTTCCTCCGCTACCGCTCGCAAGGTTCTTAACCCCTTTCTTCTTCTTCTTCTCCTTCAGATTCCTTTATCTCTATCTCTCTCTAACTCGCTCTTAATTCTGTTTTCTAATCTCGTTGGGGGTTGGGTTTGGGTTTGGGGTTCAGAATCTGAGTAAGATTGCCTGCAATAGGCTTCAGAAAGAGCTTGTCGAGTGGCAGGTCAATCCCCCAACTGGTTTCAAGCACAAAGTCACCGACAATCTTCAAAGGTATCCAATTCTATTTCTTCCCCCCTCTCTCCCTTTAAATTCCATTTCTACACCCTAAAGTTTCAATTTTTGGCCCCTTCCTCTCCTGACCCCTGATGGCCCTTTCAAAGCTGCTTCCTTTATTAATTTCCACCGTTTTTGTGTTAATTTATCAGTCCTTTATGCATGCACCATTGTTCCTTTACATTGTTTTTGCCCCTTTTGCTTTGTGTTTTTGTTTGTTTTCGGAAGGTGGGTTATTGAAGTCTCTGGAGCTCCTGGCACACTTTACGCTAATGAGACCTACCAGCTTCAGGTTGATTTTCCAGAGAATTACCCCATGGAAGCTCCACAGGTGGTTCTTTTGGCCCTCACTTGCATAAATTTCACCAAGTTTTTAGCTACTTCTTTTGTTCACCGATGCTATTATGTTCCTACTTCTGCTGTTAACTGTTTAACAGGTCATATTTTTGCATCCTGCTCCACTGCACCCTCATATCTACAGCAACGGCCATATTTGTTTAGGTATGCTATGCCTTTGTAATCACTATATTTTCATTTTCCATTGGTCAATGGTTTTACTTATGTTATGGGTTACCTTTTTCTTGCAGGGTTTTGGTATGTTTTACGTTTATGTTTATTTGCTATTTGCTTTTCTGTTAGCTTTTCCTTCAGACACTTGTGTTGCCGTCAAATAATTCATCGCTTGTAAATTGATTCGGACTTTCCCTTTATTTCTTGGCATTCAAGTTATAATTCCTTGCTTAATGCTTCGGAAAGATGCTTTGTTTACTTGTTTAAGTTTTCACCGATAGCTGAGGAAGCAAATTTTTACTCTAATTAAAATCAATTTTTTAGAAGTTAATAACCTTAGATATTTGTGTCTGAAGATTCTAATAGGGCCCGGGCGTCCATACAAGTTTGAAATGCTTAGAAGGCTACTATTCTCTGTCCTTTATTTTTCTGTTCCTATGATTTTGATGTACATTGTGAAGAGTAACAAATAACATTGAAAGTGGTAATAATTGAAGTTACCAATGGATTGTTTCCTCCATTGTCAATTCATGCCCGTCTAGATGTGTGTAGAGCTTTGCTTCAAACTATTGATATCATAAGTGTGAATTATGTAAAAATTAGTTTGGTTTTACTTTTATCTTTTGAGAATGATGTTTGATGAGATCTATTTCACCATACTTGATGGTTAGTCTTATTCATATTTCAACATTTGATTGTAAAGTAAGGGGACCAGCTTTGAAATCCCATCCATTTCAACAGAAGAAGATTAGATTCTTCTAGACTCAGTTCTGCTTTTTTGGTGATCTGCTGACATTTAATATGCCCTATGCCATGCAGATATATTGTATGATTCATGGTCCCCAGCTATGACAGTTAGTTCCATCTGCATCAGCATTCTCTCAATGCTTTCAAGCTCAACTGTAAAGGTGTGAATTTAGTTACTGTGAATCTTCTGTTTTCCATATTCTTCCATCCTGGGTCTCCTAGGAATAGGATGCTGGTAATTTAGGTCACCAAGATGCTGCTTTTATTAGCTATTTTTTCTTATATACAAGAAAAAGAAGAGAGAAAAAAAGGGGGGGGGGGAATGCAAATGATACAGGCACATTTTTAAAAGTTATCTGAGAAAAAAATTTCTTTATCATAATTGCTCTGAATCCAAAATAATGTTATAAATAGCTGGTAATCCATAACCAAATTGCCATAGTTTTGATTTTAACAAGTCTAGCATGATCTCTTTGACAGCAACGCCCGGAAGATAATGATCGCTATGTAAAGAACTGCAGAAACGGGAGATCGCCGAAGGAGACGAGGTGGTGGTTCCATGATGACAAAGTATAGTAACTAGTTTTATTTGCAATAAGTCCACAAAGGTTAGGGTAGAGGATTATGCTTTTGAAAGAGTAAGAGGACGATTGAGGGGAAGGAGTATTTTGAGAAAGCAGGGTCCCTTCCTTCAAATTAAATGCATAATAACTCTCTCCTGTAAATTGGCATTACCTGTAACTTCTTCAATGAGCAAACAAAACTCATTAACAGTGTGGTTCTCAGAGGTATTCGGATGTGGATATAGATTATCTGATTACCCCGAACTTTAGTGCTTTTCGTTCGTAAGCAATACAAATCCTATATATCTCTCAATTGACAATATGCATTACTGATCTTTATTTTGAAAACACCCCGACATGTATGCACTATGTTACCATATTTGTCATCAAGTATATGCAGGTGTGTGATTTTTGTATGTTGTAGCCCCAGTTGTTTCCTTTTGTGCAGAGGCAAAAGAATGATAATGAAGAATGAAGGCCGTAATTGTGTTCCATAATATATATAATTGAATTTTGATGCAGTTACACATGCATGTAGTCATGTTAGCAAACATTTAAAAGAATAGTTATTGATTGGTGAATAGTTATTTAAAAGAATGGATGCAATTAGAGGATTGTGTAAAATTTACTATGTTAGTGCATTAAAATTATATATATTGGTTATTTGGTAATATTTATGCCCTAAATTAGTTTTTGCTTTTGAGGTTGAATTCGATTTTCTAAATTGAAATGTATTTCAACTTTCAAGTAATCAAGTTTGTTTATTAGGTTACGTATTGATATCCAATTTTATAAACTTAATACACCAATTATCTTAGTACTAACTTGAGAATTGAGATAAAATTTTCATCTTGATTAGGGTTTAGGAATATGGTTACCCTTTGTCTTTCTTCTATATAATGTTAGATAATTGTCTCCTTTCGAGGGTACATATTTTAGTAAGGAGTGGGAATGTACTTTTCTTTGTTTCAGGTAAACTGGAATGAATTTTCTAACCTCTAAGCCTATAGTCATAGTTCTAGTATTTTGATCCAAACTAATCTGCCGAATCTTGAAGTCCACAATATAGTGGATAACCCAATTTATATTTTGGGAATTAAATCATTGACATTAAAGTTCGCAATACAGTGAAAAAATCTAGCCGTTAGCGTGCTCTCCGTACAACTCCATATCCCCCCCCCCCAAGCACAAACAGCCTCATGACCGTTTCAGGGAGGCCGGAGTCTTCTCTGGCCGACCATCAACCGACAGACCAAGAGCGTGACCTCCTCCAACGCAGTGTAAAGAAGGTGCGACAAGGTGAACAAGGATTCACAGGGACAAGTGCACTAGTGCCCTGGGTAGAAGATTGGATGCAAGAAGAAACATCTGAACCAGGTAAGGGAATGAAGACATATATGCCAGCATGGTGCGAGGACCCAACATGGAAATGGAAGGGAACCCATTGGAAGATGACTCCCTGAATGGCAGCGATGAAGATATGTACAGCGATATTGAAGCGGTCCCAGAATCTGTAGAGGTCAAAACAAAAGATAGTTAAAACAACACTGAAAAGGCAAATCTTACAGTAGAAAACATGGGTGATGGACTTTTCAACATCATCATCAATGAAAAAACTGAAAGGGAAACTACTTGGAAGGAAAATAGGCTATGCAATGATGAAGAGGAGGCTAGAAGCTATGTGGAGCAGATTTGGTAGTATCGATGTCATAGACCTAGGAAACAAATTTTTTTCCTAGTCAAATTCTATGTTCACTACCTAGCGATGAGACTATGGGAGCCCAACTTTAACCCCTCTTGCACAACTATGGATAAAATAACTGCTTAGATTAGATTGCCTGGACTCCTTATTGAGCTCTACAACAACAAGATACTCAGAAAAATAGGGGTGACTACAATACCTCCCATCTCTGCAGAGGAAAATTTGCTAGACTATGTATAGAGGTCGACCTCAACAAAGCTCTTCTAGGAAGGTACATGATTAATGGAAAACTCTACTACATCGAATACGAAAGTATACACCAAATATGTTTTATATGTGGCTGAATAGATCATGAACAAAAGTATTGCCTCCAGAAAAAGAAATATCTAGTGGCACTGAAAAAGAAAAGGAGAATGAAGCTAAAAAACAGATGGTAACAACCAGGAACTAAAGGAGCAACCCAACCAAGTGGCGGATAAGAAAAAGGAAGAAGCCAGTAGGAAAGTGAAAGAAAAGGAAGTAAAGCAAAACACAATTGCCAACTTTGGTCCTTGGATGGTAGTTCAAAAACAGAGAAGATCTAGAAAAGAAACTAGAGAAGATGGAGCAGGCACAAGCAAAACGGCAGAAAAAGGAAAAAGCAGAGATAACTCATCAAGATTCAATATCCTAGAGATTGATGACACTCACAAGGAACATGAGGAACAACAAGCACAACCACAGCAACAACCACCAGACCACCACAAATGAGACGACACATAACCAGAAACTGAAAGGCAAAAATCAATAGCAAAACAATCAGCAAACACCAAAGAAAATCAATACCAGAGAGATCAACAACCAGAATTAGCATTCAGTAAGCAAACAAAAGGAGCACCAAAAGGATCCACACAGTAGTCACAAGAAAGCCCTAACTAAAAACCAAAAAAGCACTATACAAGAAACACACAGAGAAAATTGGAACAACATTGATGATGAAACCCAGGAAACTACCAAAGAACAAAACCAACCAACAAATGCAACTCAACAAAACATGGAGGAAGAGAAACCACCAGACCCAGATATGCCAAAGAATAATTCAGACATGATGTGGAAATAACAAACCTGGTAGAAGGTGTGGACTTCGAAACACCAACTATCAGTGCTCTAAAGGATAACGAGGTTGTCGACATGCAATTGCACTAGCCAAACCCCCCCCCCCCCTCTTCTTTTCTCTTTTATCTTTTTAGTTCTGATGATAATTCTTAGTTGGAATGTAAGGGGTGCTACCAATAACACCATTAAAAACCTGGGTTTTAATCACGCTATTATAGAAGAGGCACAAGGCTTTGCTGGAGGCATCTGGATTTGCTGGAATAATGACGAAACATAAAAATTACCACGTTGGAATATATCCACACCAGAGTTGAAGTACCTAACAAAGAGAATTGGTTCATGACGGTAGTTTATGCTAGCCCCAGCAACAAAATAGAAGAACCCTTTGACCCCTTATCCAAAACATAGCTAATAACATGAATGAAGCTTGGATTTTCACCGGGGACGGGTAGGGGCGGGGTGGGTATCAGCGGGATCGGGTGGGATTGTCATATTTACTTTTGAAGCATTTCTAGTTGATTTAGCATTTATTATTAGTTATATTTTATATTTTTTTTGTAATTTTTATTTACAAACAATATCTTTTAGTTTTAGGATTTATTATTTTATTTTTATTTCCGAATAAAATTAGGTTAGATATAAAAGGAAAAAGATTCATCTTGGATCTAATCTCGGACGGACGTGCACGTTTTTCAGAATCCTAGTTTCTCTGTAAACCATAAGCAACAAAACCTCATCGGTTAAGGTTAGGAGTTCTGTTTATTTTTATGGATTAAGATTATTGCTTTTCTATTTTAATTAATATGTTGATTCAGTTTCAAGGATTGTTTTCATTCTTAATCTTATGAATTTGGGTGAAACGAGAGTATGATCCTTATTCTACATGAGTTCTTGAGATTCTCGAGAGAGTTATCTTGTCTGAACAATAGCTTGAAAACAATGAATTGCTACTTACATGAACTAATTGGGATATGTTGAATATAATCCTGTTAGTTTTGGGTAATTAGGGTTTTTGTGGCCATAAACTAGGTTTTGAACTTAACCCTCTAATCGAAATTAAGTAGCCACGAGAGTGGTGGTTGATAAAGGTTAAAAGAGACTAAATCACTAAGAGATTAGGGTTTAGTCATTTACAGTTTACCATGGAATGAATCATGCATTGTTAAAATAGTTAGTAAGAACTTTTAATCTGAAAAAGTAAATATCTTCAAAATATTAACTATTTTCTCTCACTGTTTTACACCAAACCTTTTAATTGCTTTCTTTATTCCCTTATTTATTATTTTATGCGAATTACACCATCAAACAACCTTTTATGTTCCCCTAACTAAGCCAATTGGATAACCATTGTTGCTCAGTTCATCAATTTTCGTGGGATCGACCCTCACTCACCTGAGGTATTATTTGGATGACCCGGTGCACTTACCGGTTAAGTTATGTGAGTTCACAATTCGCACACCAAGTTTTTGGTGCCGTTGCCGGGGATTGTTTGTAATTGACAACTACTAGTTGTCTGGTTGCTTAAATTAGGTATTTTTCTTAATTTTTTTATTTAATTTTTCTTTTAATTTTTTATTTTAGTTTTAATTATTTTCACTTCACTTTTGACTTAAAGTTTGGTGTCATTTTAGTATTTCTCTTTTTTTATTTTTTAAACTTTTAGTTTTTCTCATTTTAGTTTTTGAAAATTTTAGGTTACTTTCTCATTCTTATTTTCAAAATTTTTAGCTTAATTGCTTGCTTTAATTTATTTTTATTGCCTTTTACACATGATATCTCACTGGAAACTCTCTATACTTTAATATAAAGACTCTCACTTTTTTTTATCTCTTGTTTGTTTATGAGCAGGAACAGGGATAAAGAACCCCTTCTTGAGTTTGATTTTGAACCTGAGAGGACCTTGAGGCGGCGTTTGCAAGAAGCTAAAGCTTACAAAGCCGAAGAGAACCTCAGGAAAAATTTTGAGAAGGAAGCTATGGACGCTAATGGTGGAAACCCGAATGCTAATGAGCATGCAAGGAGGACGCTTGGCTCATACACTGCATCCACTCCTGAATTTTATGGCCGCAGTATAGCTGTACCTTCTATTGGTGCCAATAATTTTGAGCTTAAGTCGCAGCTGATCACTCTGGTACAGCAGAATTGCCAGTTTCAGAGACTCCCACAAGAAGATTCAAATCTATTCATCTCCAACTTCCTACAAATCTGTGACACTATAAAGATGAATGGAGTGAATCTTGAGGTCTACAAGCTTATACTTTTCCCATTTGCTGTAAGGGACAAAGCAAAGTAGTGGCTTGATTCTCAGTCCAAGGAGAGCCTGGACACGTGGGACAAAGTGGTCACTGGATTTCTGACCAAATTTTTTCCATCTCAGAAACTGACCAAGCTGAGGGTGGATGTTCAGACATTCAGGCAAAAAGATGGAGAGTTCCTCTATGAAGTTTGGGAGAGATACAAGCAGATGATTAGGAGGTGTCCTCCTGACATGTTTTCTGAATGGACCAGGCTACAGATCTTTTATGATGGCCTCTCTGAGATGGCCAAGATGTCACTGGACAACTCTGTAGGTGGTTCCTTGCACATGAAGAAGATGCCTGAAGAGGTTAATGAGCTTATTGACATGGTTGTCAACAACCAATATCTATACACTTCTGAGAAGAACCATGTGAACTCTAGGACTACTCAGAAGAAATGAGTCTTGGAGGTGGACACTCTGGACGCCATTTTGGCTCAAAACAGGATCATGTCCCAGCAGATTAGTATGATCTCTCAACACTTGACTAGGATGAAAGTCTCAGCTGTTAACACTCAAGATGCATCCTATGACATGATTGGAAGCTACAACCAAGGGGACGCTTATGTTTATGCTCAACCCACTACTGAGCAAGTTAATTACATGGGCAACTCCTTCAAAAATTCCAACAATGATCCATATTCGAATTCTTTTAATCAGGGATGGAGGAATCACCCTAACTTTGGGTGGAGGGAGCAGTAACAGAAGCCCCAACAAAACTTCAACAACAATCAGGGTGGCCCTAATCAGAACAGGTTCAACAACCGACAGTTCCAGCCCTCTCAATAGTAACAATCTCCCTCTCAGACCCAAAACACTCCTGACTTGGCCGAACTAGTTGCTGAACTTTTCAAGATAACTCACAGCTTTATGCAAGAGACAAGAGCTTCAATCCGAAACTTGGAAGTACAAGTGGGTTAGTTGAGTAAGAGGATACCTGAGAGACCTCCTAACACTCTTCTCGGTGATATAGAGATAATTCCAAGAGAAGAGTGTAAGGCCCTCGTCATGGCTAAAGAGGCCGAGCCTAAGGAGGTGCATGTTGCTGAGGAACTGAAGAAAGAAAAGGCTCAAGAAGAGGCTGGAAACACATTGTTACACGTCCCATTGGTGTAGGAGCCTGAAGTACCACACCCTCAGAAACTTCAAGAGGAGACCAAGGATGAACAGTTCACTCAGTTCTTGAAAATCTTTAAAAGATTACACATCAATATTCTTTTTGCTGAGGTGTTGGAGAAGATGCCTCCCTATATGGCCTTCATAAAAAACCTACTCTCTGAGAAGAAAGCCTTGAAGGGAAATGAAACTATGATCTTGACCAAAGAGTACAATGCATTGATTCATAGGAAGCTACCCAAGAAGATGCTTGATCCAGGAAGCTTCCTAATTTCCTGTACCATTGAGAATATTACTTTTAAGAAAGCACTATGTGATCTTGGTTCAAGCATAAATCTGATGCCTCTGTCTGTGATGAAAAAGTTGGGAATCCAAGAAGCACAGACAACAAGGATAACCCTGCAAATGGCTGACAAGTCTTTGAGGAAGGTATATGGGCTAGCGGAAAACGTACTTGTCAAGGTTGGAGAGCTATTTCTCCCGTCAGATTTTGTAATACTTGACATGGGAAAGGATACAGATGACTCCATCATCCTAGGAAGGCCATTCCTAACCACTGGAAGAGCCCTAATTGATGTTGAGAGAGGTAAATTGGTGCCGAGGTTACATGAAAATTGGATGGTTTTCAAGGTTTTTAAACATCCACCACTCTCTGACAAAAGAGGTACTTGCATGCAGAGCTTATTGCACAAGTCTCTTCCGTTGGTAGGAACCAATACTATTCCCCCTAACATCAAACCTAAGTTTGGTGTTGGGTGTGCTTTATCCACCAAGGAAGGAGACCCTAAGAAGAAGGTACCCAAAGGCTGGAGGTACAAGAAAATCCCTACTAAAGACTTCTCACTTGGCATGAAGGTGGTGTTCGCTAGAAGTCCAATCATACCTCACATAGTAAACAGAATCCTGTCCTTAGAGCATGTAGAGCTGATCCATGATGGCACAGAAAAGAAGTTCACAATGAGGGGTAAAAATTTGAGTCCCTATGATCCTCTTCATTAGAGGAGCTGACCGTCAAGCTAGTGATAATAAAGAAGTGCTTGTTCGGAGGCAACCCAACCATAAGTATCCTTAAGTTTATTTCGATTTATTTTAGTTTTATTTTATTTTATTTTATTTTTCATTGATCTTTAGAGTTTTTCTAGGTTTTCTAATGTTTGTGATCATGTACAACGCTTAGAATAGGGACAGGAAGACTCAGACAGAAGAACAAAACGCCCTGGAGCAAAACAAGCTTGGGCGCTAAACACCAGGGAGGGCGTTTAGCTCCAGAAGGGGGAATAGTAATGTGGTCGTTTAACTCCCAAAATGGGCATTTCCTTCAACTTTTAGCACCCCCTTTGGGGCACCAAACGCTAGGGTGCTCGTCCCTCTTTTCAAAAAAAAAAAAAAAAAAACTTAATCCCTTGCTGGCGCTAAACGCCAGAACCGGCGTTTAGCGCCTAGCGTTCAGGTTTTGAGAATGAAGGAGGTGTTTTGGCCATTGGTTAAACACCAACTCCCACCTACTTTTATCATTCAAACTTATCCATTCTCTCTCCTCCCTACCCATTTTTCCATCCACATTCATTCATCCCATCACCCATCACTTTTCTTGATTCTCTCAACTCACCTTCCACTCCACCCAATCCACTCTCATCTATCCCATCAATTTCTCCTCCCAACAACCCAAAATTCAAATTCAATCCCCTCCACCCATACCCCATAACCGAATCCCCCTTCCCCACCTATACATACCCTACTCCTCTTCTACTTTTACCATACCTCAAACTACTCTCTCCTTCCTTACTTACTCTTTCCCTTTATACATTCACCCCTTTCCTTTTCCTCTTCCATCCTAACCAAGGCCGAAGCCTTTCCCTCCATTCTCTTCTATCTCTTTTATTTTTATATTTACTTTTCCTTTTTTTCCTTTTTACTTTGCTCAGGGACGAGCAAACCTTTTCGGTTTGGTTTTGGGCGCTCCGTTTTTTCTTCATTTTACTATCTCCATGGCATCTAAGATCGGAGAATCCTCCTCAAGAAAGAGGAAAGAGAAGGCTCCTATCTCTGACCTATGGGACTTCACCCGGTTCTCATCTAAGACATATGAGGAACACTTTTATGAGGTAGTGCACAAGAAGAAGGTGATTCCTGAGGTCCGCTTTGATCTGAAGCGGGATGAGTACCCAGAGATCAAGTATCAGATTTTGAGACGGGGTTGGGAAGTTCTGGCCAACCCCGTAACTGAGGTTGGAGCATTGATGGTGCGAGAGTTCTACGCTAATGCTTGGGTGACGTACAAGCATGCCAGAGACGTGAACCCAAAGCCGAAGAACTGGCGTACCATGGTCAGATGGCATATCATGGATTTCAGCCCGAAGAGTGTGAGGGTGATACTACAGTTACCACCATCCGGAGAGGACCCTCATTCATACACTCGAAGGGTCAACACTGACCAGAGGTTGGATCATATTTTTGCTAACATTTTCCTCCCCGGAGCTCAGTGGAGAAGGAATTCTAGAGGTCAGCCATACCAGCTAGGTAGGCATGACCTCAAGCCAGTTGCTCAAGGATGGTTGGAGTTCATGCAACGTTCCATCATCCCTACGAGTAACCATTCTGAGGTTACAGTCAAGCGAGCAGTGATAATTCATTGTATCATGCTCGGCAACGAGGTAATCCCTCAGGAGTTCTACAGGATAGCTGACAAGGCCTCCACCTCAGTGAGACTGGCTTTCCCTCATCTCATCCACTGTCTATGTGCAGTAGCTAGAGCTCACATTGATGGAGATACTCCAATTGACATTGATAGGTCGATCACTAGGAAGGGTATGGAGCATGTTCAAGCTAGAGAGGTCGGGCGTGGACCACAGCAGGAGCCAGTTCCACCGCCTCCACAGGATCTATTGAAGATGCCCCAGGAAGTCTATTTTCCTCTCCGTGATTATTGGGACCAGTTGACCACATCCATAGGGGAGCTGACATCATCTGTTGATCAGTTGAGGATAGAGCATAAGGATCATTCTGCTCTCCTCCACCAGCTGATGGAGGAGCAGAGGAGGCAAAGGCGCGACATAGAGGAGCTGAAACGCCGGAAAGGATTCCCTAGAGGGAGCAGCAGCCACCATGATTGAGGTGGTTGAGTTTCATTCTCCCTTTCTTTATCTTATTTCTATTTTTCAGTATTTTATTCTATTTTCTGTTTTCTATTCTGAGTTGCATGATCACTAGTAGGATTTTCTTGCTTTCTAGTTAGTTGTTTATTTTAGTACTTTATGCTTATTTTTAAAAGATGTCTCATGTATTGCTCACTGAACTTATAAAGAAATATCAAAAGAAAAAAGAGTAGCAAAATGCATGAGATTTTGGGTTATATATTGAGTTTTCTAGTTATTTTTTTATGTGGTGGCACTATCCTTATTTCTGAATGTATGAATAAACTGTGCATATTTAATATTGGAGTTGAGAATATTGGTTCTTGAGGAATAGGACCTTAGAAAAGTATTATTGATTCTCTGAATTAAGAAAAAGACTGATTCTTGAAGCAAAACAAACAACAAAAAGAATTGAAAAGAAAAGAAAAATCAAAAGACAAAGGTCCAAGGCTTTGAGCATCAATGGTTAGGAGGGTCAAAATTGATCTAAAGCTCAAAAGATAGGTTTTTCCTAACTATATACTTATGGTGTGAAAGTGTCAAGTAACCCTTGATACTAAACACTTAAAGTCGTGGCCAATTGCTCTTACAGAATAGGCCAAAAGCTCTGAGCACCACTATCTGGGAGAAATAAAAAGAAAATTCAGAACTCGTGCTTATGGTGTTCTTGTATCAAGTTAAGTTTGAGGACAAAACACTTAGAGTCACGACTAGGCTCAACGTGCAAAGCACCAAAGAAAAGAAAGAAAAAGATGTGTTCAAGAATCAATTAGAGCCTAAAGAAGAGAATCTATAATACCATCCGTGTTCTAGTTTTGAAGAATACCAATATTTCTGAGCTTCAAAGGATAGTGAGATGCCGAAACTATTCAGAGATAGAGTGTTATTAGCCCCACTCAGTAACTAGACCTGAGCTTAAATGATAACTCACGTCTTAAGCATTTTCTTTCTCAGTCCTATATTGTTTTGGTTGCTTGAGGACAAGTAATAGTCTAAGTTTTGCATTGTGATGCGTGAGCATCTTGTACCATTTTTCCTATCATTTTTCAGTTATTTTTAGTTAGTTTTACTTGACTTTAGTGAAAGAAGCAGTTTGACAGAGTTTGGAGCTAAACAGAGAAGTTAGCGTACTCCTCTTGCTGGCATTTAGCGCCAGCAGCATGCACGTCTCTGCTCCCTCTAGGGCGTTAAACGCTCAATATGGCATTTAGCGCATGCAAGCTTGATTCAAATTTGAAGGCCCACTCTTGGAGCATTTATAGTGGATTTAGCATTTACTATTAGTTATATTTTATTTTCTTTTTGTAATTTTTATTTAAAAATAATATCTTTTAGTTTTAGGATTTATTTTTTTTAATATTTGAATCAAATTAGGTTAGATATAAAAGGGAAAAGATTCATCTTAGATCTAATCTCGGACGGACGCGCACGTTTCTTAGAACCCTAGTTTCTCTACAAGTCATGAGCAACTAAACCTCCTCGATTAAGGTTAGGAGCTCTGTTTATTTCTATGGATTAAGATTATTAATTTTCTATTTTAATTAATGTATTGATTCAGTTTCAAGGATTGTTTTCATTCTTAATCTTATGAATCTGGGTGGAACGAGAGTATGACCCTTATTTTACATGAGTTCTTGAGATTCTCGAGAGAGTTATCTCACCTGAACAACAGCTTGAAAACAAATTCCTCTTAAATTGCTAATTACATGAACTAATTGAGATATGTGACATATAATCCTATTAGCTTTGGGTACTTAGGGTTTTTGTGGTCATAAATTAGGTTTTGAACTTAACCCTCTAATCGGAATTAAGTGACCACAAGAGTGGCGGTTGATGAAGGTTAGAGGAGACTAAATCACTAACAGATTAGGGTTTAGTCATTTACAGTTTGCCATGGAATGAATCATGCATTGTTAAAATAGTTGGTAAGAACTTTTAATCCAGAAAAGTAAACATCTCCGAAGCCTTAACTATTTTCTCTCACTATTTTACACTAAACCTTTTAATTGTTTTCTTTATTCTCTTGTTTATTGTTTTATGTGAATTACACCATCAAATAACCTTTTCTGTTCGCCTAACTAAGCCATTTGGATAACCATTGTTGCTCAGTTCATCAATCCTCGTGGGATCGACCCTCACTCACCCGAGGTATTAATGCGTGACCATCTTATACCCTTTTTACTAGTATTTTTTAGTTATTTTCAGTTAGATTTTACTTAGTTTTACTTGATTTTAGTGCAAAAATTTTTTTGGATGCTACTTTAAGTTGTTTTAGTGTTTTTATGATTTCAGGTGAATTTCGGAGCAATTTGGCAGAGTTTGGAGCAAAAAGGAAGAAAGCATGCAGCAACCCCTTGGGCGCTAAACGGCCAGCTGGCATTTAGCGCCAGCAAGGGATCAAGGTGTGCATGAGTTTACTCCCCCTAGGGCATTTCATGCCAGAAGCAGGCCGAAGTCACATTCTCTTTGGGCTTCCAAGTGGATTTAGCACTCCTTAGTTTTTTTTTTTTTGTAATTTTTTATTTTCAAACAATATCTTTTAGTTTTAGAATTTATTATTTTATTTTATTTTCGTTTCAAATTAGGTTAGTATTTAAAGAAAAAAGATCACTTAGGTTTAGGATCTTCTTCCTTCTGCACTTTTCAGAACCCTATTTTCTCTGTAAGTCATGAGCAACTAAATCTCCTGGTTAAGGTTAGAAGCTCTGTTTATTTCTATGGATTAGAATTATTATTCTTCTATTTTAATTAATGTTTTGATTCAATTCTAAGGATTGTTTTCATTCTTAATCTTATGAACTGGGTGGAACGAGAGTATGACCCTTTTTCTGTATGAGTTCTTGTGATTCTCGAGAGAATTATCTCACTTGAAACAAATTCCTCTTAAATCGCTAATTGCATGAACTAATTTGGATATGTGACATATAATCTTGTTAGTCATGGGTAATTAAGGTTTTCGTGGCGCTAAACTAGTTTTCTGAACTTCATCCTCTAATCGGAATTAAGTGATCATGAGAGTGGTGGATGATGAAGGTTAGAGGAGGTTAAATCACTAAGAGATTAGGTTTTAGACATTTATGGTTAGTCATATAATGAATCATTCATTGTTAAAATAGTTGGTAAGAATTTTAATCTGGAAAAGTAAACATCTCCAAAACCTTAACTGTTTTCTCATATTGTTTTCACACTAATTCTTATTTGCTTTCTTTAATTGCTTGTTTATTGTTCTATGCGATTTCAACTCACCAAACCCTTTTCTGATTCGCCTAACTAAGTCCAACTTGACAACCATTGCTTGCTCAGTCCGACAATCCTTGTGGGATCGACCCTCACTCACCTGAGGTATTACTTGGATGACCCGCACTTGCCAGTTAAGCTGTGGGAAATTTGATTTCCCGCACCGGGTATTACTTGAATGACTCGGTGCACTTACCTATTAAGTTGTGCGAGTTCACAATTCGCGCACCATCAACATTAAGAGAAAGAAAACTCGTTCCCAAATAGCCTTAATAATATCAGCAAGGACCTCATTATGTGGAACAAAGAAGTGTTCAAAAACCTTTTTAAAGAAAAAAGAATTATCCTAGAACAACCCCTTCCTATGGCAACAACCCCTTCCTGGAACAGCTTGAAAGTACCCTCCAAAAAGACCTAAATGAGTTGCTAGACAAAGAAAAAAAAATTGGCTACAAAAATCTAGAAAGCAATGGATTACTGAAGGAGATAGAAACACCAAATTCTAAAAAACCCTTATCAGAAGAAGAAAGAATAAGATCTTAAAGCTCCGAAACCAACAAGAAAATTTGATTGAGGAAGAAGACCAACTTGAGAAACACATATCGGACTACTTCATCAATCTCTATAAAGAAGAGGTAACTAGCTCTCCTATTACTTTAAATAACCCTTCTTTACCTAATTTGGACCTTACTGCTTGCATGCTCCTTGAGAATACACCCACGTATTCAGAGATAAAAAAAGTGCTCCACAGCATTGGGTCCTTGAAAGCTCATGGGAAAGATGGTTTTTCAGGGGCATTCTACAAGAACAACTGGAACCTTTTGAAGAAGAAGACTTTGTGAATACATAAAGTTTTGCTGGAACAACCTAGAACACATCAGAGAATCAAATTCCACTCTATTGGCTCTAATTCCTAAGATTCAACACCCTAAATTCATATCACAATTCAGACCAATAGCCCTATGTAACGTTCAATACAAGATTCTCACAAAAATCCTTGTCCAAATGCTCAAACCTCTCCTCAACGACATGATCTCACCACACCAATCAAGCTTCATCCCAGGCAAAAACATTCAAGACAACATTGTGATATCAAAAGAGCTAATGCACTCAATGAAAAAATGAGAGTGAAGAAAGGGTACATGGCCATAAAGATAGATTTTGAAAAGGCTTACAATAGAATCAACTAGGATTTTATCAACACAAGGCTTCAGGAGCTCAAGCTACCAACTAAATTTACAAACATTATTATTCAAGGAGTCAAATCGGTCAGCTACAAAGTTCTTTAGAATGGAAACAAGATAGAAAGTTTTATCCCTTCTAGAGGGGTTAGACAAAGAGACCTCATTTTTCTTACCTTTTTGTGATATGTATGGATAAGCTATCCCAATACAAAGAACAAGAGGTACAAAAGCAAAATTGAAAGCCCATCAAAATGGGAAGGAATGGTTTGAAAATCTCACACCTCATGTTCGCAGACGACTTACTTCTTTTTGCGAAAGCTTTGCCTCACCAAATGTCAAAGATTAAGGTCATTTTGGAGGATTTCTACCAAGCAGTTGGAATTAAAGTCAATCAAGCTAAATCCTCCATAGTCTTCTCCAAAAATGTCTCGACAGAATCAAAATAGGACATTCTAAGATGTTCGGAGTTTAAGGAGAACAATGCGCTTGGAAGATATCTAGGTACACTAATAAATAACAATAGAAGAGGAAAGGAAAATCTTAGAACGGTGGTGGAGAGAGTCCAGAACAAACTCAAAGGCTGGAAAGCAAAATGCCTATCTCTAATAGGAAGGATCACTTTAGCTCAAGCGATGGTCAGTCCTAGTGTTAGCTTCGAAATGCAACATGGAAGAGTCTCTAAAGGCGTGTGCCAAGAGATAGAAAAGCTACAAAGGGGATTCATTTGGGGGAATAATGAAAATCGAAAAAAGATGCATGCCATCAATTGGAAGACTCTGTGCTCTCCGAAACATGAAGGAGGCCTAGGGCTAAGGAGACTTCAACCCATAAATAACACATTTCTCATGAAAATATTATGAAAAATAATAGAAAACCCAAACAACCTCTACTCTAAAGTATTCATAAACAAATTGCAGGGGCAACATTCAGACATATCAACCAATAGCAAGAAAGACAAATTCACCTCTTTAGAAGGAACTCATCAAAATATGGCCAATCTTTAAAGATAACACCATATGCCTCATTGGAAACAGAATATCCACTAACTTCTGGTAAGATGCCTGGGTAGAAGGTATCAACAGTCTACTAAAGAAAGTAACACACAACATCATTGATGTGGAGAGCAATGTTCTGGAATGGACAGACCAAGAAGGAAATTGGGACAAAGAAAAACTAAGAATGTGCTTACCTGAGGATATTATACAGAGCATAACAGCCTTATCTCCTCTAGCGGTTGAGTACGGTGAAGATAAAACTAGTTGAAAGCACTCCAAAGACGGTGATTTTTCTATCAAAGCAACATACAAAGCCCTGAAAAATTGGTCAAAATCCAAGTAAAATATCTAGATAAAAATATAGAAATGGAAAGGGCCATAAAAAGTAAAAACTTTTATGTGGCAAATGATGCATGGTAGATTACTCACCAACAAGAGAAAGGCCAAGATGTTCGGCGGAGATGGAACATGCCGACTTTGTAATTCCCAGGAAGAAGACACCATATATGCCATTCACAACTGCCCCATAGTCTCCAGAATGTGGATGCACCTCATCAAACCAGAAGAAACAGAGATTTTTTGCTACCACACATGAGGAATGGATAACCCTGAATCTCTCCAAATAAATCGGTACCAATCGAGATCACAAATGAAAAGATATTTTTATCCTTGTCTGCTGAAACTTCTGGATATGGAAAAATAGAGAGCTTCATGAAAAGGGATATCAAAGACCACTAGGAGCTCACAAAGAAATTTGAAAGAAAGCCAGGGAGACGAAGGAAGCGTTCCCCGAGAGAAAGAGACTTTTGGTAATGCCCTGGAAGGAGGTTATTGTAATTAGATGGAACCCCCTTCTCCTAATTGAATAACTCTAAATATTGATGGGTCAGCAAATGGGAGATTGAAGAGAGTTGGATGTGGAGGCTTATTAAAAGATAGAAGAGGGAGTTGGATAGCGGGCTTTTCCTTCTCTATTGGTGACTGCTCAGTATTCAAAGTTAAGTTGTGGAGAGTAATAAAAGAATTGAAAATCGTCTGGATTATGAAAATTAGAAGACTGGTGGTGAAAAGTGATCTCAAGCTATTATTTGCATTATTAATGGCAAAAAAAATATCAGCAACCATCCAAATGTCTCGATCAAAAATATTAATCACTGGAAAAATAGAATCTGAAAAATACTTTTTGTTAACATATATAGAGAAGATAATATGTGTGCTGATTGTTTTGCCTGTAAAAGTTTAGATTTTGATTAAAATATTTATTTTTGGGATACATTTCCTGCAGAAATGATGAGTCTTTTAGCTAATGATAAACAAGAAATGTCTATTTCCATAATAGTTTGTACTTAATTTTCTTTTGGGCACTACTTCTTTTATATATATATATATATATATATATATATATAAAAGTTAACAATACAGTGAATTAAATTTTTTTATTTTTTTATTTAAAAGGATAAAATATAATTTTTTATTATATATTTTATAAGTAAGATAAAAAAAATATGAAAAAAATAAAAAAATTAAATATTACATTTTATACTTTTAAGTTTCAATTGAAAAAAAAATTGAGAAAATTGATTTTGTCTCTTTCTCTATATAATTTCACTACGTATTGTGATATCAATAAAAAGAATTAACATAATTTTTCACTAGTTTAAAATCCTTACAAGCATGGAAATCTAATTACACGAAAGTTTAACTTTTTATTTTATAGTATCATTTCACAACATTTAAAATTCAATATAAATGACTCGATCTTTTTCTTTTTATGTTAGGAACAGAATATTCTTAATGTAACTCATTAATAGTTAGGGATGGTAATAGATAGAATAAAATAGAGTTTATATTCAATTCTAATTTTATTAGTAAGTTGATATTTTATTAAAATTTAATTTTATGTTTGTTACAACCTAGCCCACATATAACATGGGCTGACTCGACCCACGAACCACCCGACCCGAACGGTCGGGTGTGAGGCGTTCAATTACCGACCAGGACACGCGTCCTGGACAGCTCTCTACTACAGCTGTGTAAGGAAGCTTTGAGGAAGGTGGGTTCTGTCCTTGTGGGATCCGCTTCTGACACGGTATATATGGGGAGGGTCCTACCCCTCCCCCAAGGTACGTCACATACCATCCTCACATCTTTCGCCTACACACTTGACTGACTAGAGCATTGGAGTGTCTTTGCAGGTGACACCCCCTTCTCCACACGAAGAGTTCGGAACATCGGCTACTGATGAGCGGATAATTTATACGCTTTTTGGCATTGTTTCTAGGTAGTTTTTAATATGTTTTAGTCACTTTTTATTATATTTTTATTAGTTTTTAAATAAAAATCACATTTCTGGACTTTACTATGAGTTTGTGTGTTTTTCTGTGATTTCAGGTAATTTTTGGCTGAAATTAAGGGAGCTGAGCAAAAATCTGATTCAGGCTGAAAAAGGACTGCAGATGCTGTTGAATTCTGACCTCCCTGCACTCACAGTGGATTTTCTAGAGCTACAGAAATCCAAATGGCACGCTCTCAATTGCGTTGGAAAGTAGACATTTAGGGCTTTCCAGAAATATATAATAGTCCATACTTTGCTCAAAGATAAATGACGTAAACTGGCGTTCAACGCCAGTTCCATGTTGCATTCTGGCGTTAAACGCCAGAAACAAGTTACAAGTTGGAGTTAAATACCAGAAATAGGTTACAACCTGGCGTTTAACTCTGAAAACAGCCTAGGCACGTGTAAAGCTCAAGTCTCAGCCCCAGCACACACCAAGTGGGCCCCAGAAGTGGATTTCTGCACTATCTATCTTAGTTTACTCATTTTCTGTAAACCTAGGTTACTAGTTTAGTATTTAAACAACTTTTAGAGATTTATTTTGTACCTGATGACATTTTTAGATCTGAACTTTGTACTCTTTGACGGCATGAGTCTCTAAACTCCATTGTTGGGGGTGAGGAGCTCTGCTGTGTCTCGATGAATTAATGCAATTATTTCTGTTTTCTATTCAAACACGCTTGTTTCTATCTAAGATGTTCATTCGCACTTCAATATGATGGATGTGATGATCCGTGATACTCATCACCATTCTCAACCTATGAACGCGTGCCTGACAACCACCTCCGTTCTACCTTCGATTGAATGAATATCTCTTGGATTCCTTAATCAGAATCTTCGTGGTATAAGCTAGAATCCATTGGCAGCATTCTTGAGAATCCAAAAAGTCTAAACCTTGTCTGTGGTATTCCGAGTAGGATTCAGGGATTGAATGACTGTGATGAGCTTCAAACTCACAAGGGTTGGGCGTAGTGACAGACGCAAAAGGATCAATGGATCCTATTCCAGTATGAGTGAGAACCGACAGATGATTAGCCGTGCGGTGACAGCGCACCTGGACCATTTTCACTGAGAGGACGGATGGTAGCCATTGACAACGGTGATCCACCAATACACAGCTTGCCATAGGAAGAACCTTGTGTGCATGAAGAAGAAGACAGGGAGAAAGCAGAGATTCAGAAGACAAAGCATCTCCAAAACTCCAACATATTCTCCATTACTGCATAACAAGTATTTAATTCATGCTCTTTTATTTTTCGCAATCCAAACTGATAATTATAATTGATATCCTGACTAAGAATTATAAAATAACCATAGATTGCTTCAAGCTAACAATCTCCGTGGGATTCGACCCTTACTCACGTAAGGTATTACTTGGACGACCTAGTGCACTTGCTGGTTAGTGGTATGAGTTGTGAAAAGTGTGATTTACAATTTCGTGCACCAAGTTTTTGGCACCGTTGCCGGGGATTGTTCGAGTTTGGACAACTGACGGTTTATTTTGTTGCTTAGATTAGAAAAAATTTTTCTTTTTGGTTTAGAGTCTTCTATTATTGTTTTTGGTTGAAATTATTTTTTTTAAATCCTTATTTTCTCTTTTTAAATTTTTCAAAAAAATTTTTAAACTAATAATTGAGTTTTTCTGTTTGAGTCTACTGTCATGTTTTAAGTTTGGTGTCAATTGCATGCTTTTCTTTGTCTTTCAATTTTCGAATTGCATGTTCTTTGTTCTTCCTTGATCTTCAAGTTGTTCTTGTCAATTTTTCTTATTTGATCTTTAGTTTTCTTGTTCTGTGTCTTTTCTTGTTTTTCTTGTGCTTTTTCAAAAAATCAGTTTTCAAAAAAAATAAATATATATTTTATTTATTAAATACCTTATTAAAACACGTTAAATTTATAGCTCAATTGGCTAGAACGTTGTGCTTATGTTCTCGGTAATTGGCTATCTTCTTTTTAAAATTTTTTCAAAAATAATTTTTCTTTGAATAAATCTTGTGCCAAACTTTAAGTTTGGTGTTCTCCTGTTAACTTTTCTTTAGTTTTCAAAAATTTTATTTTGGTTTTCTAAAAATTTTAAGTTTGGTATTCTTTCTTCATGTTCTTGTTGTTCTTATGAGTCTTCAAAGTGTTCTTGAGTCTTCCTTGTGTTTTGATCTTAAAATTTTTAAGTTTGGTGTTCCTTGGTGTCTTTCCTCCAAATTTTTGAAAATAAGGAGCATTAGATCTAAAAATTTTAAGTTTTGTGTCTTTTTATTGTTTTTCTCTTTCCTCATTGAATTCAAAAATATCTTTTTCCTTTATTTTAATTGATTTTTCGAATTTTCCTTTTAAAAATTCAGATTTTATTTTAAAATTTTTTATTTTATCTTATCTTAGTTTTAAAATTTCAAAATTCAAATCTTTTTCAAAAAAATCATATCTTTCTTCAAAATCTTATCTTATCTTATTTCAAATTCAAATTTCAATTTTCAACTTTCAAAATTCAAAATTCATATTTTAAATTTAAAATTTCAAAATTTAAAATTTCAAAATTTAATTTTCAAACTTAAAAATCAAATCTTTTCAAAATTTAAATCTCTTTCAAATCCTTATCTTGTATTGTTGACTTTTTCAAAATTCAAATTTTCAAATTTCAAAATTCAAATTTCAAATTTCAAAAATTTAAAATTCAAAAGTTTAATTTTCAAATTTAAAATTTAAATTTTCAAAACTTCCTAACCACTTTCTCTCTCTTCATTTTTCGAAAATCCTTACCCCTTATTTTTCAAATCTTTTGAATTAATTAATTATTTTAGTTTTCAATTTCCTTTTAACTTTTGAACTTATATTCGAATTTTCACTTATTTTATTTTATTTTCGGTTTCAAAAAAAAAATTTTATTTGCAATCCGCATCATCTCCCTTTCTCCATCATGGACCTAAGTGGAAATGAACAGTCCAGAAAGACTCTGGGGTCATATACTAACCCCATTACTGCTGCATATGGGAGTAGCATCTGTATACCTCCCATCAAAGCAAGCAGTTTTGAGCTAAATCCTTAGCTCATTGTCATGGTGCAGCAAAACTGCCAATATTCCGGTCTTCCACAGGAAGAACCTATTGAGTTTCTGGTGCAGTTCTTGCAAATTGCTGACACAGTGCGTGACAAGGAGGTAGATCAGGATGTATACAGGCTGTTACTATTTTCGTTTGCTGTAAAAGATCAAGCTAAAAGGTGGTTAAATAACCAACCCACAGCAAGCATAAGAACATGGAAACAGTTATCAGACAAATTCCTGAATCAATATTTCCCTCCAAAAAGGATGACACAGCTAAGGCTGGACATCCAAGGCTTTAAACAAGAGGATGATGAATCCCTTTATAATGCCTGGGAGAGGTACAGAGGGATGCTAAAGAAATGCCCCTCTGAAATGTTTTCAGAGTGGGTGCAATTAGACATCTTCTACTATGGGCTTACAGAAGGTGCTCAAATGTCCCTAGACCACTCAGCTAGTGGATCTATACACATGAGGAAAACTATTGAAGAGGCTCAAGAGCTTATTGATATAGTTGCCAGAAACCAGCATATGTACATAAGTAATGGTTCCTCCATAAAAGAAGAAGCCAAAGCAGTGTCTACTGAACTTGGTCCTCCAGAACAAGTTGATGAACTCAATCAACAATTGTGCTTTCTAACAAAACAGCTAGCAGAATTCAAGGAGATGCTACAAGGCATTAAAAATGCTAATAAAAATATGGAGGCACAATTGAATCAGACAAAACAGCAGTTATCAAAGCAGATAACAGAAGAATGCCAGGTAGTTCAATTAAGAAGTAGAAAAACATTAAATACCTCACTTCAGAGCAGCAGAAAGCCAAGGAAAGAACAACTGACAGAGGATGAGCAAAATATCATCCAAAATCCCTCTGAGGATAGTAAGAGCCCAGAGAGGAATAATTCTGGCGTTCAAACGCCAGAAACAGGCAAGGAGCTGGTGCTAACGCCCAATGGAAGCTCAGCTCTGGCGTTCAAACGCCAGAAACAGGTAAGAAGCTGGCGTCCAACGCCAATCAAGCTTCTAAACCTGGCATCCAAACGCCAGTGAGGGATCAGACACACACAAGTGCTGATAGCAACCCCTCTAAAAAGGCTTCTCCAACCATCTCTGTAGGAAATAAATCTACAACAACTAAGGTTGAGGAATACAAAGCCAAGATACCTTATCCTCAAAAACTCCGCCAGGAGGAGCAGGATAAGCAATTTGCTCGCTTTGCAGACTATCTCAGGACTCTTGAAATAAAGATTTCGTTTGCAGAGGCACTTGAGCAAATACCCTCTTATGCCAAGTTCATGAAAGATATCTTCAGTCATAAGAAGGATTGGAGAGAAACTAAAAGAGTTCTCCTCACTGAAGAATGCAGTGCAGTCATTCTGAAAAGCTTCCCAGAAAAGCTTAAAGATCCCGGGAGCTTTATGATACCATGCATATTAGAGGGTAATTGCACCAAGACAGCTTTATGTCATCTTGGGGCAAGCATCAACCTAATCCCTGCATCCACTATCAGAAAGCTTGGCTTGACTGAAGAGGTCAAACCAACCCGGATCTATCTTCAACTTGCTGATGGCTCCATTAAATACCCATCAGGCATAATTGAGAACATGATTGTCAAGGTTGGGCCATTTGCCTTCCCTACTGACTTTGTAGTGCTGGAAATAGAGGAGCACAAGAGTGCAACTCTCATTCTAGGAAGACCATTCCTAGCAACTGGACGAACCCTCATTGACGTCCAAAAAGGGGAGATAACTTTGAGAGTCAATGAGGATGAGTTTAAGTTGAATGTTGTCAAAGCTATGCAACATCCAGACACATCAGACGACTGCCTGAGCGTTGATATTATTGACTCCCTGGTGGAAGAGGTCAATATGACTGAGAGTCTCGAATCAGAGCTAGAGGACATTTTTAAAGATGTTCAGCCTGATCTGGAAGAACCAGAGAAAATAAAAGAACCTCTGAAAACTCCTCAGGAAGAGGAGAAACCTCCTAAACCCGAGTTCAAACCACTACCACCATCCCTGAAATATGTATTTCTGGGAGAAGGTGACACTTTTTCTGTAATCATAAGCTCTGCTTTAGAGCCACAGGAAGAGAAAGCATTAATTCAGGTGCTAAGGACACACAAGACAGCTCTTGGGTGGTCCATAAGTGATCTTAAGGGCATTAGCCCAGCCAGATGCATGCACAAGATCCTATTGGAGGATGATGCTAAGCCAGTGGTTCAACCACAGAGGCGGCTAAATTTTGCCATGAAGGAGGTGGTGCAGAAAGAGGTCACTAAGTTACTAGAGGCTGGGATTATTTATCCTATTTCTGATAGCCCCTGGGTGAGCCCTGTCCATGTTGTCCCTAAGAAAGGAGGTATGACAGTGGTTCATAATGAAAAAAATAAACTGGTTCCTACAAGAACAGTTACAGGGTGGCGTATGTGTATTGACTACAGAAGGCTCAATACAGCCACCAGGAAGGATCACTTTCCTTTACCATTCATAGACCAGATGCTAGAAAGACTAGCAGGTCATGAATACTACTGCTTTTTGGATGGCTATTCAGGTTACAACCAAATTGCAGTAGACCCTCAGGACCAAGAGAAAATAGCATTCACATGTCCATCTGGAGTATTTGCATACAGAAGAATGCCTTTTGGTCTGTGCAATGCACCTGCAACCTTTCAGAGGTGCATGCTCTCTATCTTCTTTGATATGGTAGAGAAATTTCTGGAAGTCTTCATGGATGACTTCCAGTATTTGGAGACTCATTTAGCTCCTGTCTTAACCATCTAGCACTTGTTTTGAAAAGATGCCAAGAGACTAACCTGGTTTTAAATTGGGAAAAATTTCACTTTATGGTGACTGAAGGAATTGTCCTTGGGCATAAAATTTCGAACAAGGGAATAGAGGTGGATCAAGCTAAGGTAGAGGTAATTGAAAAATTACCACCACCCACCAATGTTAAGGCAATCAGAAGCTTTCTGGGGCATGCAGGATTCTATAGAAAGTTTATAAAGGATTTTTCAAAAATCACAAAACCTCTGAGCAATCTGCTAGCTGCTGACACGCCATTTGTGTTCAACACAGAGTGTCTGCAGGCGTTTAAAACCCTGAAAGCTAAGCTGGTCACAGCACCAGTTATTTCTACACCAGATTGGACATTACCTTTGGAACTAATGTGTGATGCCAGTGACCATGCCATTGGTCCAGTATTGGGAGTTGGGACAGAGGCATAACAAGCTTCTTCATGTCATTTATTATGCTAGCTATGTTTTAAATGATGCCCAGAAAAATTACACAACCACAGAAAAAGAGCTGCTTGCAGTGGTTTATGCCATTGACAAGTTTAGATCATACTTAGTAGGATCAAAAGTGATTGTGTACACTGACCATGCTGCTCTTAAATATCTACTCACAAAGCAGGATTCAAAGCCCAAGCTCATAAGATGGGTGTTGCTTCTGCAAGAGTTTGATATAGAAATAAGAGACAGAAAAGAGACAAAGAATCAAGTAGCTGATCACCTGTCCCGGATAGAACCAGTAGCAGGAGCATCCCTCCCTCCTACTGAGATCTCTGAAACCTTTCTGGATGAGCAATTGTTTGCTATTCAGGAAGCTCTGTGGTTTGCAGACATTGCAAACTATAAGACACAAGGTTCTCCTTCTGTAACCATGGAGAGGAAGCATGAAAAGCTTCTCTCAATACAGAGTCAAACAAAACCCCCACATTCAAACTCTAAGTTTGGTGTTGGGAGGCCACAACCAAACTCTAAGTTTGGTGTTGGGAGGTTCCAACCTTGCTCTGATTATCTGTGAGGCTCCATGAGAGCTCACTGTCAAGCTATTGACATTAAAGAAGCGCTTGTTGGGAGGCAACCCAATGTTATTTAATCATATCTATTTTATTTTCTTTTTGTTATTTCGTGATTTATTAGGTTGATGATCATGTGAAGTCACAAAAACTACTGAAAAATAAAAAATAGAATGAAAAACAGCATTGAAAATAGCACACCCTGGAGGAGAGCAGTTTGGCATTTAAACGCCAGAAACAAGCACCAAGCTGGCGTTTAACGCCAGAAACAAGCATCTGCCTGGCGTTAAACGCCAGAAACAGGCTACATTTGGGCGTTTAATGCCAGAAACAAGCAGCAGTCTGGCGTTAAACGCCAGGATTACACAGCAAGGGCGTTTTACACGCCTAATTGGAGAAGGGATGTTAAGTCCTTGACCCCACTTGATCTGTGGACCCCACAGGATCCTCTACAGGATCTGTGGACCCCACAGGATCCCTTCAGGATCTGTGGATCCCACAGGATCCCCACCTACCTCACCATTCCAATTCAAACCATTCCCCTCCCATACCCACCCATTCACACACCTCCTTCTCCTCCACTTCTCCTTCTACTCCCTTCTATCTTCTTTTGCTCGAGGACGAGCAAACCTTTTAAGTTTGGTGTGGAAAAAAGCGTTGCTTTTTGTTTTTCCATAACTATTTATGGCACCTAAGGCCGGAGAAACCTCTAGAAAGAGGAAAAGGAAGGCAGTTGCTTCCACCCCCGAGTCATGAGAGATGGAGAGGTTCATCTCAAGGGTCCATAGTTCAGTGGTAGAGCATTTGACTGCAGATCAAAGAGCTATGAGGGAGGAGCAACAAAGACAAGGAAGAGACATAGAGGAGCTCAAGAGCACCATTGGTTCTTCAAGAAGAGGAAGACGCCACCCTCACTAAGGAGGACCCGTTCCTTAATCTCCTTGTTCTTATTTCTCTATTTTTCGTTTACTATGCTTTACGTTTATTTATGTTTGGGTCTTATTACATGATCACTAGTATCTAAGTGTCTATGTCTTAAAGATATGAATGTCCTATGAATCCATCACCTTTCTTAAATGAAAAATATTTTCTGAAAAAGAAAAAGAAATACATGAATTTCGAATTTTAAAATAGTTTAATTATTTTGATGTGGTGGCAATACTTTTTGTTTTCTGAATGAATGCTTGAACAGTGCATATGTCTTTTGAATTTGTTGTTTATGAATGTTAAAATTGTTGGCTCTTGAAAGAATGATGAAAAAGGAGAAATGTTATTTGATAATCTGAAAAATCATAAAAATGATTCTTGAAGCAAGAAAAAGCAGTGAAGAACAAAGCTTGCAGAAAAAAAAATGCGAAAAAAAAGAGAGCAAGAAAAAGAAAAAGCAAGAGCAAAAAGCCAATAGCCCTTAAAACCAAAAGGCAAGGGTAATAAAAAGGATCCAAGGCTTTGAGCATCAGTGGATAGGAGGGCCTAAAGGAATAAAATCCTGGCCTAAGCGGCTAAACCAAGCTGTCCCTAACCATGTGCTTGTGGCGTGAAGGTGTCAAGTGAAAACTTGAGACTGAGCGGTTAAAGTCGAGGTCCAAAGCAAAAATAAAGTGTGCTTAAGAACCCTGGACGCCTCTAATTGGGGACTTTAGCAAAGCTGAGTCACAATCTGAAAAGGTTCACCCAGTTATGTGTCTGTGGCATGTATGTATCCGGTGGTAATACTGGAAAACATAGTGCTTAGGGCCACGGCCAAGACTCATAAAGTAGCTGTGTTCAAGAATCAACATACTGAACTAGGAGAATCAATAACACTATCTGAATTCTGAGTTCCTATAGACGCCAATCATTCTGAACTTCAAAGGATAAAGTGAGATGCCAAAACTGTTCAGAAGCAAAAAGCTAATAGCCCCGCTCATCTAGTTAAGACTGATCTTCCTAGATGTTTTTGGAATTCATTGTATATCCTCTTATTTTTATCCTACTTTGTTTTTAGTTGCTTGGGAACAAGCAACAATTTAAGTTTGGTGTTGTGATGAGCGGATAATTTATACGCTTTTTGGCATTGTTTCTAGGTAGTTTTTAATATATTTTAGTCACTTTTTATTATATTTTTATTAGTTTTTAAATAAAAATCACATTTCTGGACTTTACTATGAGTTTGTGTGTTTTTTTGTGATTTCAGGTAATTTCTGGCTGAAATTGAGGGAGCTGAGCAAAAATTTGATTCAGATTGAAAAAGGACTGCAGATGCTGTTGGATTCTGACCTCCCTGCACTCAAAGTGGATTTTCTGGAGCTACAGGAGTCCAAATGGCGCAATCTCAATTGCGTTGGAAAGTAGACATCCATATCTTTCCATAAATATATAATAGTCTATACTTTGCTCAAGAATAAATGACGTAAACTGGTGTTCAACGCCAGTTCCATGTTGCATTCTGGCGTTAAACACCAGAAATAAGTTACAAGTTGGAGTTAAATGCCAGAAACAGGTTACAACCTGGCGTTTAACTCTGGAAACAGCCTAGGCACATGTAAAGCTCAAGTCTCAGCCCCAGCACACACCAAGTGGGCCCCAGAAGTGGATTTCTTCACTATCTATCTTAGTTTACTCATTTTCTGTAAACCTAGGTTACTAGTTTAGTATTTAAACAACTTTTAGAGATTTATTTTGTACCTGATGACATTTTTAGATCTGAACTTTGTACTCTTTGACGGCAGGAGTCTCTAAACTCCATTGTTGGGGGTGAGGAGCTCTGTTGTGTCTCGATGAATTAATGCAATTATTTCTGTTTTCTATTCAAACACGCTTGTTTCTATCTAAGATGTTCATTCGCACTTCAATATGATGGATGTGATGATCCGTGACACTCATCACCATTCTCAACCTATGAACGCGTGCCTGACAACCACCTCCGTTCTACCTTCGATTGAATGAGTATCTCTTGGATTCCTTAATCAGAATCTTCGTGGTATAAGCTAGAATCCATTGGCAGCATTCTTGAGAATCCGGAAAGTCTAAACCTTGTCTGTGGTATTCCGAGTAGGATTCAGGGATTGAATGACTGTGACGAGCTTCAAACTCACAAGGGTTGGGCGTAGTGACAGACGCAAAAGGATCAATGGATCCTATTCCAGCATGAGTGAGAACCGACAGATGATTAGCCGTGCGGTGACAGCGCACCTGGACCATTTTCACTGAGAGGACGGATGGTAGCCATTGACAACGGTGATCCACCAACACACAGCTTGCCATAGGAAGAACCCTGCGTGCATGAAGAAGAAGACAGGGAGAAAGCAGAGATTCAGAAGACAAAGTATCTCCAAAACTCCAACATATTCTCCATTACTGCATAACAAGTATTTAATTCATGCTCTTTTATTTTTCGCAATCGAAACTGATAATTATAATTGATATCCTGACTAAGAATTACAAAATAACCATAGATTGCTTCAAGCCAACAATCTCCGTGGGATTCGACCCTTACTCACGTAAGGTATTACTTGGACGACCCAGTGCACTTGCTGGTTAGTAGTACGAGTTGTGAAAAGTGTGATTTACAATTTTATGCACCAGCTACTCCAACCCAGTAACTCGGAACCAGGCGAGACCCCCTCTCATCAATCGAAGTACCAACACGAACCGTCCAGAACCCGACCCACTGAACATTGGCGCCGTCTGTGGGGACGCCTAAATGGACATTGTACTGGGCCCAGGAGGAACATGCCGCGAGACCGAGCGCAGAGGGGAAGCCTCCGCGGCTTCCTCCCAGGAGCGCACGAGGTCCCCTCCACGATGAACCTCACGATCTCAAGAAAGACGCCCCTTCGGGGGAACATGCGACAACAACGCCAGGATAATGCAGGAACTGCGTCACAGGATACAGAACCTGGAGCGCCAGCTGGCAGATCAGGAACATCATCGACGAACTCCCGAATCAAGCTACTCCCGGTCTCCTCTGAAAATTCACTCCCGGCGGACGCCGAGTCCACGATCTGAACCCGAGAGTGCCCGGGAGGAAGGACGCCCTAGAAGATGCCGCCACCCCATCATATACACCAGACGAGAAAGGAGACACGATCAGGAAAACGGATGACGGGAAGACGACGAGGGAAGACCAAGGAGAGCGCAGAGACCCATGATAATGGGCGCAACCTCATTCCATCGTTCCATCCTCGAGGTCCGGCTGCCAAAGCACTTTGACAAGCCGATGGACATGAGGTACGACAGAACACAAGACCCACAGGAACATCTTACGACCTTCGAGGCCAGAATGAACCTGGAAGGAGTGGGTGACAAGGTAAAATGCTGCGCCTTCCCGGTCACTCTGGCGGGACCTGCAATACGGTGGTTCAATAACCTCCCGCAGGGCTCGGTGGCTAGGTTCTCGGACATTACCCGCGCTTTCCTAGCCCAATTTACAACCAGAATCACAAAGGCAAAGTACCCGATCAATTTACTCGGAGTGACTCAAAGGTCCGGCGAGCCAACCAGGAAATATCTAGACCGGTTCAACGACGAGTGCTTGGAGATCGACGGGATGACGGATTCATTTGCTAGCTTGTGCTTGACGAACGGACTTCTAAACGAGGACTTCAGAAAGCATCTCACCACGAAGCCGGTGTGGACAATGTAGGAGATCCAAAGTGTAGCCAGGGAATACATTAACGATGAAGAAGTCAGCTAGGTCGTGGTTGCCAACAAACGGCAGCCCTCCTACAATCAAACCCGGCAGTACGGTAGCGGAGAAAGACAGAAGGAACACGCCAGAGACGGCGGTCCGAGCAAGACACCCAGGCCGTTTCCTCGAGTCAGAAAGTTCACCAATTACACCCCCTCACCGCCCCCATCATTGAAGTTTATCAACAGATAGCAGAGAAGGGAATTTTGTTGAAGCCTCGACCTCTGAAGGACCGGACCGGGGAAAACAAGAGCCTCTATTGTGATTATCACAAAGGCTATGGACACAAGACACATGATTGCTTCGACCTGAAGGACGCGCTTGAACAAGCGATCTGGGACGGAAAACTGGCTGAATTCTCCCATCTCATCAGGGAGCCAAGGAGGCGAGATCGTGACCGCGAGGGAGAGGACAAAACCCGCGCAGTGAAGCGACGTCACGAGCCGGAGGACAACGAGCACGGCCTTACCATAGTGAACGTGGTAACGGCAAGAGACGCACCTCCAAGGTCGAGGTCGGCACACAAGAAAGACGCCAAGGTCTTAGTGGTTTTCTCATCCTCTGCGCGAAGCTCCAAGAGGCTCCCACCCATCTCATTCGGTCCAGAGGACCAATGGTTCAATGAGGCCACGAAAAACCCTCCCATGGTCATCATGGCCAGAGTGGGAACTGGCCTCATCAAGCGAATCCTCATGGACACCGGGGCTGACTCGAATATCATGTTTTGCAATGTGTTCGACGCCTTGGGCCTACGGGATGCCGATTTAAAGACGCACCAGCACGGTGTGGTAGGTTTGGGTGACCACTTCATCAAGCCAGATGGGATAATCTCCCTACCAATATCTGTAGGATCAGGACAGGGGCGAAGGTCGGTAATGGCCGAGTTTGTGGTTCTACGAGACTCCACGACCTACAACGTCATCCTAGGGAGGAAGACTATCAACAACCTCGGAGCAGTGATCAGCACAAAGATGTTGATAATGAAGTTCATCGCTGATGACGGATCCGTGGGATCCATAAAAGGAGACTTGGAAATGGCAGTCGCTTGCGACAATGCCAGTATCTCCTTAAGGAAGAAATCTAAAGAGGCATTGGGGGTGTTCCTTGTCGACTTAGACGCCAGAGTCAGCGACAAGCCAAGACCCAAGCCGAAAGGGAACTTAGAGAGGTCAGAGTCGGGGACACTCAGGAGAAGTTCACCTACGTGAACAGAAATCTCCCACACGACCTAAAGGAACCTCTAATGGAAATGATCAGGGCTAACGGCGACCTATTTGCATGGATGCCAGCCGACATGCCGGGGATAGACCCCCAACTCATGTCACATCACTTAGCCGTGATGGCAGAGGCTAGACCGGTAGCTCAAAGGAGAAGGAAAATGTCGCAAGAGCGAGCAGAGGAGGTGGCCAAGCAAACAGCTAGCCTCCTCGAAGCAGAATTTATTCGAGAACTTGACTAGTCGACATGGCTGTCAAATGTAGTTCTAGTGAAAAAACACAATGGGAAATGGAAGATGTGTGTGGATTACTCTGATCTCAACAAAGCATGCCCCAAGGACTGCTACCCCCTGCCCAACATCGATGCACTCGTCGACGCAGTGGCGGGATATCGGTACCTAAGCTTTATGGACGCTTACTCCGGCTATAATCAGATACCGATGCACCGGCCTGACGAAGAAAAAATAGCGTTCATAACGCTGGGAAGGATATATTGCTACAAGGTAATGCCGTTCGGCCTGAAGAATGCTGAGGCAACGTACCAAAGACTAATGAATAAGATATTTAGCGACCTCATATGCAAAACAGTGGAGGTGTATGTAGATGATATCCTCGCAAAGACCACCCGGCCTGAGGACCTCATAAGCGACCTGGAAAATGTGTTCGCCTCCCTCCGACAACACGGCATGAGGCTCAACCCACTCAAATGCGCCTTTGCCATGGAAGCAGGAAAGTTCCTAGGGTTCATGATAACCCAAAGGGGGGTCGAAGCCAACCCGGAAAAGTGCCAAGCAATACTCCAGATGAAGAGTCCGGGCTGTGTTAAGGATGTTCAGAGGCTGTCAGGTAGACTCACCGCCTTATCCCATTTCCTTGGAGCATCGGCTGCTAGGGTGTTGCCATTTTTCAACCTTATGAAAAAAGGGATAGTGTTTGAATGGACCCCGGCGTGTGAGGAAGCATTCAAGCATTTCAAAGAGATCCTCGCAACACCACTCGTGCTCGGGAAGGCCAAAGTCGGAGAACCGATCTACCTGTACCTGGCCATAACGGAGGAAGCACTGGCGGCAGTTTTGGTACGGGAAGAAGGAAAGGTTCAACAACCAATTTACTTCGTGAGTAGAGCACTGCAAGGAGCAGAACTGAGATACAGAAAACTAGAGAAGCTGGCTTTGGCACTGCTAACCTCTTCCAGAAGACTACGGTAATACTTCCAAGTTCACATGGGCTTTAAGAGCTTCCTCAGTCATCAAGATCACGCTCTTTACCTGCTTCACAGTCTCCTTATGCTTTTTCTTAAGCTCTTCGGCCTCAGCTTGAGCGGTCTTAGCCGACGAGACAGCCACATCACGCTCCTTCTCCAAAGCCACCACCCGACCTTGCGCGGCATTAAGCTAGCTCTCCAAAGTCATCTCCCGCTCGGTTAGACGGGACACGGTAGCATCAGAGGTCTTCATTTTTTTCTCGGTAGACGCGGCCTTCTCCTCGGCGGCTTTAAGCTTCTCCCCCGCCTGGGACAGTTGCTCCTGAAGCGTTTCAACTTGCGTCTTGAATTCATTATTGGCCTTAGCAGCAGATTCGAGCTTCCTACGCAGCGACTGCATCCCCGACAACTTGAACTCAGCCTTCCGAGTTATAGCAGCACCACGGAGGAGAGTACGATACATCCACCTCGCCTGCCCCGCAAGGTCGGAGCCATGGAAGTGCTCCTCCGTGCCGGGAAGCAAATGGGAGTCTATGAAGGTCCCGACGTCAAAGTTCCTCTCCATCACGGTGAGGGCTCCTTCAGGGCTGGAGAATGACCTCTGCCTCTTGGGGGTGGGAATAATCTTCAAGTCATCATCCTCGACTTGTTGAGCGAAGGTCGAATGCCCAGTGTCGGCCCCCTCCTCATGAACGGGAGAGACGTGCACCCCATCAGAATTCTTGTCCTCTATCTCGGTATCACGGGGTGAGGGCACCGCCTGATCCTCCTTATTCTCAGTAGGGGTCTCCGGCTTCCCGTCAGCCTTCTCCCCGTCGCTTTCCTCCAAAAAAGTCCTGAACAAATTCTCATGGCCTGTCACCTCGGCAGATATCTCCAGTGCAACAAATAAATAAACAAGTTAGTCGTGAAGTCGGCATAACCAATCAAAGCAACAACAATGTAAGAAATACAAGTCATAGCTACTCACAAATATAATTTCTGGCGACCTCCCGGTCACCCATAAGAAGATGGGGATTCACATGGTTTCTCCCAAAGACGGCCAACAACACGTCGGCAATCTTTCTGTCCACAACGGACATCCCCTTGTAAGTCACCTTAATAAAGGTGTTAGAGCCCATCCCGAAACTCCAATACGTCGGGATGAGGCGTTCCCCTTCTAACGACAACCAGAAGGGATGGCGACCTTTGACTGGACGCACCTTAAAATATTTATCCTTATACCCATGGTAAGAGTCTTCAAACAAGCCAAAAATCCTTCGACCCTGGGCAGATCAGAAGGACATGAACCCTTTCCTCGCTTTCCCTTCCTTAGAAGGATTCGTGAGGTTGAAAAAATAAAGAAAAATGTCGACGGACACCGGCAGCTCTAGGTATTCACACACCATCTCGAAACAGCGGATGGAAGCCCAACTGCTCAGATGCAGTTGCGATGGGGCCACAGAGATCCGGTTAAGGAGCGCCATTTGAAAGGCAGAAAAAGGAATACGGACCCCCACTTGGGTGAACATGGACTTATAAAACCAAATCCAATCGGGAACCCAGGGGGAGTGGAAGTTGAGCTCGTATAGCCGCTCGCCGAGGGCAGGAACGAAAACGTCATAGTTGGCCTCCTTGTCAGTTCCGCCGCACAAGTACTCGGCTTGGCGGAACTCGGTAAGCTCCTCCTCGCCCATCTGGTTCGGGGATTCTTTCACGTCGGAAGTCACCCAGCGTACGGGTCGTAACCCGCGGTGGAGGTGGAAGCTCGTGAGACAATGCGAGGCATACCTACAGTGGGGTACCACTCGGTTAGTCTACGAGGTCGGGAGCCCAGAAAAAGTCCAGAAACTACATTTAGCCTATTCAGTAACTAAAATCAAACATGGTTGAAGCAAAATCCAAATAAAAGCCTAAAAGCTAATACCTTGGAATGGTAGCCCCCCTAACGTACCTACTCAACACTAAGGCCATCTATCATACAAATCAAACAAACAGCATGCATACAGAAGAACTGATAGTGAAGGTAAAATAAACATGAAGCAGAGAACGAGGAAATGAATGCTTACCTGGATTAATTACGAAGATTCGAAGGGGAAGGAAAAGGAGCGAATGCAAATGATGCTCTGGAAAACTTGAAAGAGAAGAAGATGGAGATGGAAGGAGTGAAGAAATAGGAAGAAAACAAAAGGCAAAACTGTTTAAAACTGCCAGGCTCAAGAAGCACGAAAGGCCAAGGGCAAAATAGTCTTTGTGCACGGGATTTTGAAATAACCTATTATGAGCATTTAATGCTCTGCGCGAGGAACGAGGCGACGAACGGTTACCCTAGCAACAAACAGACACGCGCGCAAGAGGCACGTCCTCTCCACGGGCGGCCGACTTGGCGACAACGTACGAAAGAAGAGATAAGACGCCACCAATAACCCCCACGATCATTGCTGGCGCGTTGGGGGCACTGTTACGGCCTGGCCCACATATAACATGGGCCGACCCGACCCACGAACCACCCGACCCGAACGGTCGGGTGTGAGGCGTTCAATTACCGACCCGGACACGCGTCCTGGACAGCTCTCTACTACAGCTGTGTAAGGAAGCTTCGAGGAAGGTGGGTTCTGCCCTTGTGGGACCCGCTTCTGACACAGTATATATGGAGAGGATCCTACCCCTCCCCCAAGGTACGTCACATACCATCCTCACATATTTCGCCTGCACACTTGACTGACTAGAGCGTCGGAGTGTCTTTGCAGGTGATACCCCCCTTCTCCACACGAAGATCTCGGAACATCGGCTACTCCAACCCAGTAACCCGGAACCAGGCGAGACCCTCTCTCATCAATCGAAGTACCAACCCGAACCGTCCGGTACCCGACCCACCGAATAATGTTATTTATAAATTTATAACATGTTTAATTTAATTTTTTTTTTGAAAGAAGGAGCTCAACACAAGAAGTGGAGCAAGGACAGAAGACAACGAGACAAAACTAAATTAATATCCTAACCAACTGATCTAACCATAAAACCCTCTGTCATCTTCGGCATTGCCATCAACAACAAAAGGGATTAGCACCTAACCACTCAGTGTAACTCTGGCCAGACAAGTTTATAATCTCCTCTGCTCCTTTTTCTTTATTCTGAAAAATTCTCCGGTTCCATTCCAACCAAATGTTTCACATAATGGCATAAAAGCATACCATCAATCTCTTGTGCTCCTCCCTGTTAATTGAGAACTCCGTCCAACTCTGAAAATGCTCCTTTATTGTACCCGGGTATACCCATTGCAAACCAATATGAGATATCCAAGCACACCAAACCTGCCTAGAAAAATTACAGCCAAGAAACAAGTGGTAATCATTCTCATCCCCTCTTTTACATAAGACACAAAGAGAATCTTCTTGGTTAATAGCCCCTAACCGACGCAATCGCTCCTTCGTATTGACCCTGCCAATCAAGCCAAACCAAACAAATAACTCCACTCTAGGAGGTACAAGCCCTTTCCAAATAGATATAGTAAAGCTGTAACTTGATATATCCTCTGGAGCCATATCTACCTGCAACACCTGCATAAATGAGTTAGTTGAAAAGACACCTTGCTTATCATATTTCCACACAAGTCTATCCTCTCACCCAAGTGCAAGTTTGACTATTCTTAAAGTGTTGTGAAGCTGGTTCACTAGATCCAACTCCTATTGGAACAGTTCTCGTCTCCATTGGAAGTTCCATATCCAAGATAACCCATTCCAAAACCCACAATCCCCAATCACTAATCCTTTTTGGTTTGAAACCGAGAAGAGCCTGGGAAATCGATCTTTTAAAGACCCTTCAGCAATCCAAACATCCTCCCAGAATCGAGTACGTCTCCCATCACCCACCTCCATAGCCAACCCAGTAATCATCTTTTGCCTAACTTCTTAATTTTTGAACTGAAGTTGACAAATCTCCTTCCACGGACCCCCCCGATCAGGTAGTCTTTGAAAGGATAGTAACTCATTTGGATTCAAGTTATTACACGAGCAAACCACCTTCTTCCACAAAGGACACTCTTTCTTAGAGAACTGCCACCACCACTTAAACAGAAGAGCTGTATTGCGAACTACAGCATCTCCCACTCCCAATCCTCCTAACCTTTTAGGAGCCTACACCACTTCCCACTTCACCAAGGCCATACCATATCTCCCATCCTCCTTACTCCATAAAAATCTTCTTTGTAAAGAAATCAATTTCTCTGCAACAACCTTTGGCATCTTATATAGGCTCAAATAATAAACCGGCAGGCTATTTAACACAGATTTAATAAGCACCAACTTACCGGCTTTATTGAGCACCTTGGCTTTCCAAAGGCTGAGCTTCTCCTCCACTTTATCTATTACTGGCTTCCATGTCTTGACCAATCTTAGGTTCGCACCTAATGAGATGCCCAGATATCTAACTGGAAGGGAATCTTGCTTGCAGCCTAACACATTACACATACGTCGTACCCACTCCTCATCGCAATTAATAGGAATTAAACTGGACTTCTCAAAATTAATACTTAATCCTGACATCAACTCAAAACACCGAAGCAACCTCTTATAGTTCTTGATGGTCTCATCTTCAGGAGGGCAGAACAAAATGGTATCATCAGCGAACTGTAGGTGCGACAACTGAATATGATCTCTTCCAACCAACAGAGGTGATAATCGACCGTTTCTAACTATTTCTTCAAGCATTCTATGTAAGACATCCACAACAAGTACAAAGAGGAACGGAGATAAAGGATCACCTTGTCGCAGGCCCCTTTCCATCTTGAACGGCTTCGAAGGTGAGCCGTTTATCAATACTGACATTGAGCACGTATCACACACTCCATAACCCACGTCCTCCATCTCTGTCTAAATCCCATCTTCAGCAACACTAGGTCTACGAATTTTCACCTTACTCTGTCATATGCTTTCTGGAAGTCTAACTTTATTATTGCCGCTTTCAACTTCCTCATTCTGATCCACTGAACCGTTTCACATGCAATCAGTGCCCCATCATGAATCTTCCGACCCTTGACAAAAGCGCTCTGCGTCTCACCCACTAACCCAGGCATAACAGCTCTCATTCTCCTCACTAGCATCTTCGAGATAACCTTATAAACACACCCCACCATGCTAATCGGACACAAATCTTTGATTTCCTTAGCACCAGTAAACTTAGGGGCAAGTGCCACCCAAGTTACATTAGCATCTGCCGGCAACCTTGAAGATTGGAAGAAGCCCAGTACAGCTGTCGTGAATTCGGATCCAATTTCGCCCCAGCACTTCTTTATAAAGTTCATGTTGTAACCGTCACTCCCTGGAGCCTTGGACAATTCACATTCCCACATTGCCTCTTTAATCTTCTCAAGTGTTGGTAGTATCTCTATAGCCTTAGCATCCTCCTCATTAATCCTTTCCACTAATCCGTCTCTGAACCCCACCATCGGAGACTCCTCTTGATGATATAACTCCTTGTAGAACTCCCTTATTGCAATTTTAATCCTAGCTTGATTTCTTACCAGCCTTCCATTAATGACCAGAGCATCAATTCTATTATTCCTCTGTCTTGCTGAAGCTAAGTTATGGAAATATCTCATGTTCTTGTCCACGTGTCTCGCATGCCTAGACCTCGACATCTGCTTCCAGTGCACTTATTTCCTCACATACTACTTTTCACAGCAAGTAACTAAAGCCCTCCTTCTAGCTTCTAATGTTCCATCATATGTCCCATTGCCAACCATGTCATCAATTTTCTTAATTTCATCTTCAAACTTTGTGATTTTCTTGTCCATGTCACCAAAGTTGTCTCTATGCCATCTCCCCAGAGGACCCGTCAGAGCCTTCAATTTATCGGTGAATTGTATAGCTCCCAACCCTCTCTATTCCTCCTTTACCATCCTTAGAAACCCTTCATGAATAAACCACGAATCAAGGCTACGGAACGGCCTCGGACCATCCATACTTCTCTTATCTTCCACTATAATAGGACAATGATCAGACAAACCCCGTGGTCCTCCTCTCAAGTGGGTTTCTGAAAATGCCTCAAGCCATTCCAGGTTAACCAGGGCTCTGTCGATGCGACTACAAGAACTCCCTGGAAACCACGTAAACTTCCGATCAGTAATCGGCAAGTCCACCAACCCCATATCGTTTATCCAATCCTTAAACTCTTGAGCTGACAAAGACAAGCTATCAGTGCCTCGCCTTTCCTCCACCTGTGTAATTTCATTAAAATCTCCCAGAAAACAGAATGGCCCCTGGCATAATCCAGCCACATAACATAACTTCTCCTACACAACTAGTTTCTCATCTCTAACATGTGCACCATACACCAAGAAGAAAGCACAGTTGATAGAATTTTCTGACAGGACACCTTCAACACACAGCCATCTCTCACCTTTATAGCTATTTGTCATTTTAAAAAAATCCTCATCCCACATTAACAACAACCCACCAGAAGCACCCTCGGAGCCTACATACTCCCATCCCGCACAACCTCTACCCCAAATTTTCAACACATCAAACTTCGTCACTATCTGTAATTTGGTTTCTAGCAGTCCTAACATACGCAATCTATATTTGTTCTTTAGATCTTTCACCATTCTCAACTTTCCATCCCCCTTTAGTCCCCTAACATTCCATGAACTAAAAATCATTTTAAATTAATATTACACACCTTCTTATGCATTTAGGTCTGCTTCGCCTTGCTTTAGCCTTCTGTTTTGCCTCGCTTCTTTTCCGAGCAATTTCTTCATTCTGTTCTTGGAGGATAGCCATTATGTCATCCTCTTCATTGCATAACATGGCTCCTGATTCTTTTGCTAACTCCCAAGTTTTTTGATTTTCCAACATTTGGTCTTCCAAGCTTTCACGCTCATTTCCGTTATCCTCATCAACACTGCCCTGTCCTTCTTCCTCAATATGGACTTCAATGTCTCCGTAGCCCTCTCCCTCATTCTGAACCATTAGGTTGTTACCATCAAGTGAATAGAGAACCAGGCCTTTATTAGCTTCCTCAACATTAGCAACTACCTCCTCTAGTGTAAGCCTACCATTCGCAGCTTCCACTAGTGGGACCCCTTTGGAACCTGTCCCTGCACCTGCAACCATCTTTCCCTTGTTAGCTACACGGATCTCTTGACATTTTTGTTTCGCTCTAGTTCCCAGTGGTCCCTTGTTATCTTCACGTAGCTCTTTCCTCATACCCGGTATAGCCTCCATTTCCAATCGGTTCATTCCTCCCGCCACCATGTTGGCCCCACTGGCCGCCATCATCTCACCATCAGCAAGCATCAGCTCCCGCGTACCACCGGTCAGCCTAGGGGCGGCTTCAACCTAGACCAGCAGCCCCCTCAGCTCTCCTCTACCGCTCAGACCCTCGCGCGCACCACCGTCACAGCCCCACTCCACCATTGCAAGCCCCCCCGCGTGGTCCAAGCTATCTCGCACGACAACGTCGTCAGAGGGTATAGCGCCCTCGTCTTCAAGGTTTCTGGCGTGTTCCCCTAACCCACGAGCCATTCCTTGCGCTGCTGGATCGGTGCTAGACCCGGGACTTGGACCCGGATCCCTACCAGCCCGCCCCATGGTTCCTTGACCCAACCCTGCACCCTCCTTCCCATTCGGTAATGATGTTGGATCCCCTTGGGCCATTACCCACTTGTTTAGGTGATATCTATTGTTGGCCCAATTGTTGCCATTCATGCCATGACTTATTTTTATTCCCCTTCCAAGCCCATTAAGTCCAACATTATAATTCCACGGGATGGTAACCTCTGAGTCCGCTACAAAACTCTCCTCAGACCCCCCAAGTTCAGCCAGGTGTTCAGTAGCACCATTAATAGGTTGATAGGTTAATAATTTAGTTTGATTGGGTTTTAAATTGTCATAACTCCATTCATTCAAAATTGATTCAGAATTTACCAATCTACCCTCATCTTCAACCCCCGTCCTTCTGACCTCCATAGCCACTATCACTGCTTGATCTCCAGAATCTACCAACTCTGATAAGTTTGACAACCTTGTAGCTGCACCATCAGAGACCGGAGCTGCTTCGTTATTTCTGAGAATGCTACCAATCACTTCCTGCTTCTTGTCTCTCGAGTTACATTGCAGACTATATACTTCCTGTCCCACCTCTTTTACCAGAACGTCAAATCCGCTGGTTCCTAATGTGATGTGGATCCACGCATTAATCACATCATACCACAAGTATCAATTAGTACACGTCCCACACTAAAGGAGGAACATGATTCCGTCGCCTCATCGCACCCAACCACCTCTCTCCATTGGCCTCCTATCATCTTGAACGTGTCAACCGACCAAACATGCAACGGAACTCCAGAACACTCTAGCCATACTCTTCGTGATTCACTTCTCTCCGATTCGTCCCACCTCCAAACATTATGGAAGATCTGAAGTAGGCTATTCATTTTGAACGTGTACGTCTCTTCAGCATTCAACAGGCTATCAAAAGTCAACAAAGCTTTATATGCTCCCATTTCGCGTACTTGGACTACTTGCGGGAAGTTCGTCGCCACCATAGCCTTCAAGGACTCAAAGTCAATAGCCTTCATCGTTCCGCCTATCAGGCTTTTCTGCAGCCAGTCCAAGTTTTCTTTCGCCGCGGCCACTTCCAGCTTTTTCGTCCACCCATTCCCAAGAGGATCTTGGATCTCTTTATCACTTCTCGTATCTTTGGAGCCACTAGCAGGGGGTAATAGTGCATTTTGACGTTCGCGAATTGGCTGGAGAACAATTCCATTTCGCATATCACCCCCTACCTGTACCCTTCGCGATTCCTTAGCATCCAACGCTCTTCTGTATTTTGCTTCACCAACAAACACGACCTTGCCTCTCAATCTCATACGGTTCATTTCTGTTATAGCTTTCAACGCCCCTCCCTTTGTAGTATAACGTATAAACGCAAAAATGTATATTCCATCACCCTTTTGCTTCCGTGATAGATATATATCATTTATGCGCCCAGTCCACCGGAAAAGGTGAAACAGTTCTCTCTTCGAAATGTCTTCCGGGAGATTATCTAAAAAAATCAAGAACAATTCATTCTCCAGTCGACAAAACTCTTCATGGTTCCAAACTCTAGGATCCTTGATCTGACTTCTATACCTACCCCTCTCAGTGTTTCCCACCCCCTCTCTCTCACCTCTCTCTCTCGTCTTTTGTTTTTTTATGTTTAATTTAATTTTATCCGCTTTTAATTTGTGAGTATTCGATTCTATTTGTAAATTATAAAAAAATATAATATTTAATAATTTAAATATTTTAAAATTATAATTTAATATTTATATATTATTAAATAAATTTAATTTTTATATAAATAAAAGTGTTAAATTTTTAGGTGGCCACTCTGATAAAGTTGTCAATTTCAACTTTTTGTAAAGACGTTTTTCATTTTGTGGTTGTTATTGATTTAAAAGCGTGTCACTAAAAGTGTTGCTTTAAAGAGAAAGTGTTACCCTTAATCGTTAACTTGGCTCTAATACCAATTTTTCAATTTCGAATTTTCTTTTAATTTCTTTTTCGAAATTTCTACTAACTCTTCATATTTTGCTTCGAATAAGTTTATAATTTGTATAGATTCACTTGGTGGTGCTTTGTTTAAGGGATTTTGATAAAAATAATTTGCAACTTCATAATCTAAAGTATTGACCATTTCCACTATTTCTCTTGTATTTGTTATATGATCATTTATTACAAATCCTTGATGTATATTTATAATTCTGATTTCATATTTATAGTTTTTTAACTCTGGCTTAATTTCTATCATAATTATAATATTCTTTTTTGCATGGATTATTGTATATAAAATCTTTTATTTGTTTGTCTTTTTCTTTAATATAATTTCTCAAATCCTCAAAAACTTCTTTTATTTCTACACTTTCTCTTGTTTCTAAATATCTTTCTAATTTTTCAACTTCATTCTCTATTTTTTTCCTTCAACAGCTTTAATTCTTTTAAATCATAATATGATTTTCCAAGCATTTATAAATTTTTTAAGTTTAATTCCAGCTTGTTTATATTTATTCTTATTTCTATCCTTTTTATTATAAGATCATCAATTTCGATCTGAAGATTATTTAATTCCCTTTTATACTCCTCTATTTTACTTTTTAATTTTTTTGCCCTTTTCTTTTTTATTTTATTTTCTGATTTTTCAATCTTTTTATGCTTCATTATTTATTTTAGAATTTCTGCAAACTCTATCATCGATTCATCACTATTTTCTAGAGATTCTATTAATTTTTCTAGCTCTTCAACTTCTCTTTTCAACTTGTCATAGATTATTTTTAGAGCTTCAAATGCACTTTGATTTATTTCAGAAAACTATAAATAATTCAAACGATTTTCTCTTTCAAAGAGCTCTTGTTTCTTGTCTTGATAATTTATATATATATTTCTTCTTTATTTATTGTCATAATTTAGTATTTAGGGTTTCATTTAATTTTTCGACCTTTTTTGTTAATTCTTTTATTTCAGAATTTTCTTCTTTAATTTTTAACTTAGATAAACTAAATGGCTATTAATTTTAGATTCTCTTATTTGAAAATTTGATGAAACCAATTTTCCTGATGGTTCTTTTAATAATAGAACTGGGTTTTCAATAGCTTTATATTTTGGTATTTCTGTTTTTACAATTTTCTGAAATAATTCATCGACATAAATTCTTTCTCTGTTTTTAAATATTATACTATGATGGCTATTTGTTAGAGCATAATTTATTGCATATGTAATTGAAAATGGTTCATCATCTTGTTCCATTAGATTCTTTCTGTGAAATTTATAAGCCAAAATTATAGATCTTCCAAGATTTTCTGTTGATAAAGGTATAGCATATCTAAGATGGGCATTGAATTTAACATTTACGTTTGCCAAATTTCCATGAACAATTCCAATTATTTGATCTATTGGGTCATCAGTAATTCTTTTGTCACAGATTGCTAAACTTATTGGTGAATTAATTCCTTTCATATATGTAGATTTGATTAAGACTTGTATAGTACTAATATGAATTTATCCAATTTTAGATCTTTTTTGTTGATCCTTAATTTTCTCAATCTGTTTACTCAATTCTTCATCATTTATCAAAGCTATTTCAAGTTCTCCATTGGCAGATTTTATCTTTATAGGGGCTTCAAGTTGAATTTTTTCATAGTATATTATATTTTTTCTATTAAAGACTTCTTTTAAGAGATTTTGTTTATTAAAATTTTCATTTGATTTGAGATTTAATTCTGTTTTTAGAACAGCCTGTTTTTCATTATCTAATAAAGCAGTTAATCTATAATAATCAGATTCTTCCGTTAATTCTAAACTTTCTAAATAATTCATAACTAAAAGACTGGGATGAAGATGTACCTTTCTGGAGAAAAACTTCCTTTATTTAGTATATTTTACATAAGGTGTTTTTATCTCCAGAGGGGAGATTGTAGATACTAACTCCAGAAGGGAGTTTAGAACTATTTTTTCCTAAGGGAATTCTTTGTCAGACTACAGAATCGCCTCGGCAGCTTCCTCCTTGCTCTCCTAGCATATGAGTACTCTTAGCCTTCTACTTTCTGTTTTCTGATACCCTTACAATTGCCTAAGCAATCTATTTATAATGGTTAGGTCTGATGGACAATTCCCATCCTTACCCTTTTTATGACGTCATTGCTTACGTCATTGTTTATTATCTTGCACTAGCTACATTATTAGTGCTCTATGACCTAAGTGCTTACGTCATTATGCAATAATGTTGAGAGATGCTTCAGATGCACTGTCTTCCTCTTTTATCATGTGGCCTTCAGATGCATTGTCTTCTTCCTTTATCATGTGGGTTGATTCCGTTTCATTATTGCTTTCTTCAGATATTTCTGAGGCACATAGCTGGCATTTGTGGTCTTCTCTGTCTTTTATCAAATAGCAGAGATTCCTCTTTATCCCTTCAGGGAGTTTTTCTAAAAGTCCAGATAAGTTGTAGAATGCTGATTCAAATTCCACCAAGAGTCTCATCTCTCTTTCTTCAATTTCATTTCTCTTACTGGACACAAGCAGAGTATTTCTACTTTTATAATTAATCCTTATGTGGGATTCCTTCGTTATTTTTTGAGTTCTTTCAAAGACCCTTGCTAATGTGCTGGCTAGCCTTCCTTCATGACTGTAAATTGTTAAATCTTGAATCTGATCAATTGGTTGAAAATTTCCTGGGAAGACGGACATAAATATTACTTGGTGTGCTGGAACCAAGCATTCTTCTTCTTCATTAAAAATAGGTTGACTGTTTGTAAATTTTAGGGATATATCCCTTGGATTTACATTGTCAATCATATTTTTAAATCTCTTTACTGCATCAACGAATCCTACAGGAAACTCACTAATAATTTTTAGATCATTAAAAATTAAAATTGTATCAATTAATCCATACTGAAAAAACTGATAAGTGTCAGATGGGGAAGCATCTGGAAATATAACCAGCTTTGTTAGCTGTTCTTTGGCAATAGGATAATATCCCAAAATTACCCTTTTTTCTTTAGTCCAATTCAGGACTATATTAAGGGTTTCTCTGAGATTTGATCTACAGACCCTTTTCTTTTCCTTGATTTCAGCCCTTGTAGAAATATTTCTTATTATCCCTGTTCTCTGGGTTTGAATTGGAGCTTTATCTGCTCTTTTTAGGGTTTGCTCTGGATGAAGAGCTTCATATTCCCTGAAGGATTCCTTTGCCTCTTCCATTGTTAAAAATCCTCCTTTATGAATTATCCTTGATTGATGTGTGAATGGTGCTGCTTTTTCCCAAGCATCATATACTCCTTTCATGGGGCCATTATAAATTACATAATATTTTTTATCTTGGGTGGATTTTTTAATAATTTCAGCAATTGTTTTATTTTCTGAAATTTTTTCTTCACCTGATTTGTCCACCATGCTTAGCTGGCTGAACTCTGATGGTTTTGCTTGTTGTGTTGATTTCATTGCTTCAATGGCCTTCTTGAGGGATTGGATCTGTATCCTTATTTGCTGACAATGCTTGCATTTTTCGAGCTCTTGCTCAAATTTTTGAATTTCTTGATCTAATGCGTTGTAGACGAACTCCATTCTCTTGTTAATGTATCTGCAATAACATTTTTGTCACCCTTAATATATTCAATTTTTATTGGATACTGTAACAAAAATAATTGCCATCTTACCAATCGTCCATGATTATAATCAACCTTTAAATTATATCGTATGACACCTGTTAGGTAACTTGAATCTGTCCTTAGTGTAAATTCTCTGGGTAGTAAATCAATTTTTCATTTTTTAAGAGATTTAATTGCTGCTAGAGTTTCCTTTTCATGAATAGTATATCTCTGTTCTGTTGGAGTAAAAGTCCCTGAAATATACTTGCAAAGTAATTCCTTTGGGGAATATTTAGAATCTAGTGATTCTTTTTCTTGTTCCAAACTTTTTATAGCTTTCTTAGCTTTTAGACATCCTGACCAGGTTATGTCTGAAGCATCTGTTTCTACTATTAAGTAGTCGTTTTCTTCTGGAATATAAAGTTCTGGAAGCTTTTCACATAATTCTTTGACTCTTTGAATTTGCATACTATCTTTTTCTTCCCATTTCCATTCTTTTTTAGTACTTATTTTTGGAAATAAGTTTTTAGTATATTCTGTTATATTCTTTAAAAATCCTTGATCAGAAATATAATTTATACACCCTAAAAATCTTTGTAATTATTTTCTATCTTCTATTTTATTAGGAAATAAATTTACCTTTTCTAAAACATTTGGTTGAAGTTTTAGCTTTCCTTGGGTGGATAGAATTAATCCAAGAAACTCTATTTCTTGTGTTGCTATTCTTGCTTTCTTTTTGCTAAGAACTAATCCTTTTTCTTTACATCTTTCTAAAACTATTAATAATTTTTGAAGATGTTCTTCTTTATCCTGTTTTGTAAAAATTAATATATCATCAATGTAAACTAAAACAAATTCATTTAACTCTTTTAGATTTTCTTCCATAAATCTTTGATAAATACCTGGGGCTTGTTTTAATCCGAATGGTAATACATTCCATTCATAGAGCAACACACTTGTTGATTATTTTGTTGGGCAAGTAAAAGCAGTTAATTTCTTTGTTTCTTCATCTAAACGAAGTTGCCAATATCCTGATTTTGCATCAAGGGATGAAAACCAAGTTGCTCCTTTGATTTTTTCTAAAATAGAATCTTTTCTTGGAAGTTTATGAGCATCACCAACAGTTGCTTCATTCATCTTCTTATAATTAATTACCATTCTTCGTTTTCCCCTTTTAATTTCATTATTGTTTTCGACATAAAAGGCCAGAGCCGCATGAGGACTTTTACTAAATCTTATAATTCCTTTTTCCAAAAGATCTTTACATTCTAATGAGAACTCTTCTCTATCTCTTGCGGAATAAGGAATTTTATTTGGAACATTTATTTCTTTTGTAGGATCTTTTAATTTAATGTTTACTAATTCTTTATTTGTATTTTTAATATCTAAAGGATTTTCAGCACAAATTTCATCCAAAAGTTTTTCTATCTTTATTTTAAGATTGTTTTTTGGAATATTTATCTAAAAATATAAATTTAAATAACATGTTTCTAATATAGAAAATATTTTAAATTTTAAGATCTTATCTATAGTAGTAGTTGGTATTTTTATACGTTTTGATTTTTGATTTATTGAAGAATCGTGTGGAGCTTTTAAAACTATATATGTTAATTCTTGAATGAATGGATGATATAACTTTAAGAAATTATTTCCTATGATAAAATCCATTCCAGAATCTAGCATATATATGGATGGAACAATGAATCTATAATTTTGAATAAATATTTCAGCCATTTCAGCTTTTTGGTCAATTTTATGTATTGATTTGTCAGCTATTCTAACTCTTAATGGTTTCTTTAATTTTTTCCAATCAAGTTTTATATTTGAACTAGCAAAGCATTGTGTCGCTCCAGTATCTATGAAAGCATTTAAAAACTTTTCTGTTATTTTTATAGTAATAAATGTAGCATTATTACTCAGTCTCTGAGTCTGTTTCTGAGATATATTCAAAAATATAGTCTAAGTTATCATCTGATTCCTCTAATGGTTCCATAAAACAAGACTTAGCAATTTCTAATTGTTTGGTAAGGTCCTTTTTATCCTTCTTTTTTGGACATTCATTTGCATAGTGTCCTTCTTCTTGGCAATACCAACACTTACAATTTTCTTTTTTATTTGGGCAATAGTCATTTTTTTGTCTTTTATTTTTATTGTTATTTCTTTTTCTAAAATACCTCTTTTTTCTCCAGTTTGGATAGTATTTTCTTTTTCTAAATTGATATTTTTTTCTTTGAAAATTTTTATTAAGACCATATTTTTGAGGTATCTCTTCATTATCCTGACAGCAAATTCTAATTATATTTACAAATCTTTTTTGAGTTGCTTCTTGCATACAACGTTCTTTTATTTCCTCTCTTATTGTAGAGGTTGCTCCACCAAAATTATTTTCAATTGTCCCTCTATTTATTTCTCTTATAAATCTTCCCATTATAAATTCATTAGCAGGATATGGAAGTTTTGTTATATACATACTAAGATAATGGTCTTTATCTTCTTCTTTTAATTTATAATAATGTATTCTATATTCACATATATAAGATTCCACATTACATAAATCATATATCTGAATATTAGCTAAATGGTTTTTTGTTTCTTGATATTTTTTATTATAGACTTCTTGTCTATGATCTATAATATTTTTTCCAAAAAATTCTTTATATAGAATCATCATTATATGTAATATCTTATCATAAGCTGTTGTTTTTATTACTAATTCTTCTATTATTTGGTTTTCTATTAATGTCATATAATCTCTTACAGTTCCTTTAGTATTAAACCCTATGTAATTCCAAATATCTCTTCTAGACAATTCACTAAGTTTTGGATTAGTAAAGGCTTCTAATAAGAAGGAATTCAACCAGTTCTCGAAAATTTCTTTTTCATTCTTTTTACAATCTAAATCGAGCATTCTTTCTCCTTCCATTTTCTGGATTTTAGGAACGTATTTTGATGGTATTTTTGTATATTTTGAATCTTTATTTATAAATCCCTTTTTAAAAGCAAAATTTTCAAAACCTGTTTCCTATTTAAATTGAGATTGACTATCTTTAGATGTTCCAGCTTCGTTTTTTATTTGTATTGAAATTGCTGGTTCTTCGTCACTTGAATAATCTAGGATGTGTTCTTCATTTTCTATATTTTCAGAATTTACTAATTCTTCTTCTATTTGAAATTCCTGTTCCATAATATTATTTTCTTGAGCCATTTTTAATTGTTTAAAAAGCATTGTAACTTCTTCTAATTTTTTTTCGATATTCATAATTTCAATGGTGGTTTTACTTTTAATTCTGTTATGTTGATTATATTTTGAAAATTTTCTTCTTTGGGATTCTCTTTCTGAAAGTATTTATTTAATATCTGTTTGATTTCGTTTATATTAGGTTCCTCTTTTTCCTTATTTCTTTGAAATTTTATGGATACTAAAATTTCTTCAAGCATATCTACTATAGAATTTAATGGTGGGTTAAAAGTATGATAAAGATGTGGGGAATCATTTTTATGGTAGCATTTTTTAGAAATTTCGTGTGAAATATAAGTTTTTTCAGGTTTTTGAAGTCCTTCAATAAAACTTATAGTAAAATAAAGATTTTGAGAAAAATCATTTTGTATTGATTTTAGAAATTCGGTATCATTACAATTAACATTAGTTAAAATCATTAGTTTTTGATCTATTAATTTTGATAATTTAATAATTTCTTCTTTTAAATCTTCTAATTTACTTTTTTTCATTAGATAACGTTTTTTCTTATAAAAAGCTATGGTTTTAAATGTTTTGTAGTAAAAAATGTAATTTTAGAATGTATAATTTAGATTTTACTACGTAAGTGTCTTTAAAAAAAATTGTTTTTGTGATGTTTATGTGAGTGGCGGCTAAATTTTTAATAGTACATTTTGGTTCGATGGTTAGAAGGTTTTTAAATGAATGAAAGATTTAGGAGGCAGTCAACCCTATCCACCCCTAGACAGCAAGGAGTGAAGAGTAACTACGTACGAGACATTGGGACACAAACAATAATATTATTCATTCACTTTCTTAATATATAGAGGGAGTTTCCTTTTCCTTTTTCTTTTTTTTTTCTTTTTTTTTTCGGAAGGACAAAGAATCGAAATAGAATGTACTGTGGATAGAGATATTTCAAATAGTTCTGGGCCATGGCCTACTGAAATAGAATAAGACCAAAAGCTAAAGGGTAAAATGAAAATAAAAATGTTAGGAAGTTAATACTTTTAATAAAAATTTATAAAAAATATTAGTTATATAATATTTAATTATTTATAATATAAAAAATTAATTATTGAACCATTCCTTTCTAAGACATTCAAATTCAGTGTACTTTTTTACAAATCCCACGGGATCTATCTCCTCTCTTATTTTTATTTCTTAATAATAACACTTCTAATAAAAATATAAAAAAGGTTAGCACTCAAGAATCAAGATTAATGTGTTGCCTATCGGCCAATACACTAAAAATAAAAAGAAAAAAGGGGTGGTTGTTGTCCAATCCAAAGTCACGTTGAGTCATCGACACTTGCAAAACCTTATTGTGAGAGTCAAATCCAGCAGACCTACCATATGCCTATTCCCTAGCTTCTCTATCTCTGCATCCAGAAATATACGAAATCTCCAACCCCCTTATACAAACCTCAAATCAAATTATCTCATCTGCTACCCACATCAGCTACAATATTCAAAACTGAAAATTACAGGTAAACAATAAAAATATTAAATAATATAAATAATTGATATATTAGATATTTAATTTAATAGGTATGTAAATAATTATATTTATTATTTTTAATTATATAATTATTTTTTTTAATTTGATTTATTCATGTATAGTTAATATTAGATGTTCAATTTATTAAATGTATAGATAGTTATTCTAATATTAAAATTTAAGAAATATAATTTGAGATAGAATGATTTTTAATTTTATTAGACCAATTTTATAATCTATTATAAGATTCATGTTTTAAAAATTTTAATATTTTAATAATTTTGTGTCTTAATCTTATTTTTATATATATAAACGATAAATTCTGTTTACAGTGATTAAGATGACCATCAAATATTAATATTAAAATTAAATGTATATTTTTTTTATATGTATTTTTTGTAAGCAGTATCTTCTTACTTTAAAACACTGATCATAGTAGCTAGCGACCTACTAGAATTACATATACTGAGGGATGAATGATTAATACCTATGTATGGATGTATGGATGAGCTCATGAGTTGTGAGATGAAGAAGAAGCAGCCGTGAAGGAGTGGAGAAGTGCGATCATAATAATGAATAATGAGAAGGCAGGCATGTGACCACTGACCACAAAGATGGGACGGGTCCATTGCTATCCAACAACGTTAATATCTTCGAACTCTCTCCATCAACCCATTGGCGTGCCTCGATTCTGCTGATCATCATCACCCTCTCAATTCTAACCTAAGCTACCTACACTTACAATATTATTATTAACAAATAGATGTGAGATTTTATCTAATAATCAACAAAGAGATGTTTACTACCTACTTTACTATACAAAATGAATAAATACAAATAAGATGCTGACAGATACATGTAATTGCAACAGCACGAATGTGCTGTTTGCTTTCAACATCAATGTGTGTCTGCTGGGTGCTGAGTGCCGATAGATGGAGAGATCAACAGTCAATTAATTTTACTCATTATCTTCTATCTATGTGGCTCCATAAATCTTGCTTCAATATATGTTGTGCTGCTACAACAATGTTTCAGTCATCTCTTTGATTTCTAGCTAGCATTAGTGAAATGAAATTGGCCTATATATACATAGGCCCTTGATTTGTGGATATGAACTTTTTCCAATTGATTAACCAAAAATACATAAGATAAGTTGGGAAGTCACTTAATTAGTGTAGCTCAGTAGTGGTCATGTCCCATTTGCATGAATAAAACAGTGAGTTGATGTGTGTTGTGATAACATGTTTGGGCTTTGGAGTAAATCATATGGTTTGAGTATAATAACGACAAACAATAATATAATGCAAGTAAGTATGAGAGAAAAAAGAAGGGACGGAACTCAATGCACGAAACTATACGCTAGCTAGCTAAGTACAAGGTTACAAAATACAGTGGATTCAACTTAACATTGTCACCTACTCACCTTGCCAACATTAGTTAGTGAATAGTTTTTAATGCTCCATATCCCAACTCTGATTTAGACCACACAAACCTGTGTGTCCCCCGAACCAAAAAGTACACACACTTGAGTTAACACATCAGATACGTGATGCTGTGCCCCATAATTAACCAATAAGTATATTATAATTATAATAACAATAATAATATGGAGAGGTGGTTGGATTATTAATTATTAGAAGTTGGGAGTAATAATAGTAAGGGAAGGGGAGTTTGCTTTTGACACAGGTTGAGGGATATAAGGAGTTAGAGTCCAAGGTTACTTTATGAATGGCAGCATGGATTTCCGAATATAGAAAGGGTGTTCACTGCTGCTTTGTGGTGTGCGAGTTACTACTCTCTACTCTCTTTCTCTCTCACACACCACACCTTCTATTAATATTGGTAGGTGTTTGGAAAAGAGGGAATAATAATAAGTGAACAAGATCCATAAAGGAGGAAAGCAGGGAAAAAAGAAAGAGAGGGAGAGATCAGATGGGTCGTGGAAAGATTGAGATAAAGCTCATCGAGAACCCAACCAACAGGCAAGTTACATACTCAAAGAGAAGGAATGGTATCTTCAAGAAAGCTCATGAACTCAGTGTTCTCTGTGATGCTAAGGTCTCACTCATCATGTTCTCCAAGAACAACAAGATGCATGAGTACATCAGCCCTGGCCTTAGGTAATCATCATCATCATCATCATCATAATCTCTCTCTTTTATATTAATTATTTATATTCATTTCTATCTTGTCTACTTCTGGAACCAGCACAAAGAAGATCATTGATCAGTATCAGAAAACTTTGGGAGATATCGATCTCTGGCATTCTCACTATGAGGTTCAACTTAACAAATCATCACTCAACTTTTACACCCTATTTTTTTTTTCTTGTTTTCTGATTTAGTTTCCGTGCAGAAAATGCTTGAGAATTTGAAGAAACTCAAAGATATTAATAATAAGCTCAGAAGACAGATCAGGTAAGATACAATATAAATCTTTCTAAATAAACCATTATTCTATTAGTCTTGTATTTTATTTGAACTTATTGGTATGGTACGGTTAATGAAAGTTGATGGTTGTTGGAACAGGAATCGGATAGGGGAGGGTAGCTTGGATATGGATGATATGAGCTTTCAGCAACTGCGTACTCTTGAAGAGGATATGGTTTCTGCCATTGCCAAAATACGCGAACGAAAGGTGATCAACTACATGTGCTTCTCTTTAATAATAGCCGGATCCAAAACCCATTTTTCAAGTAACCCAAAATTCAAGTTTAAAAGCAAATTAAACAGCAATACACTATTTTGATTTATCTCATTTTTTAAAAAACAATATATAAGTTATATATATTGGTGATTCAGCTGCATAATCCGTGTTTCATATCTAAAGATTTCTCATCCTGTAGGATTTAGATTAATATGGCATATAATTTTAAATTCTTGGGTTGTTTTTCACAGTTCCATGTGATCAGAACTCGGACTGAAACCTGTAGGAAAAAGGTGAGCAGTAATTGTGGTCAATCACATAATAATAATAATGTTGCTTTAGTTATTTCTTTGATGAATGATTATTGTTGGTGTTAATTAAATTTTACAATATACAGGTGAGAAGCTTGGAGCAGATGAACGGAAATCTCCTTCTTGAACTTGTAAGAAGTTTGGTTTATTTGTTTTGATTAAAAATGATATATAGAGGATGGAAAGAAATGAATTAATGATTTAATAAGTTTGTTGTTGTTTATGTTGTTGCTATGGGATGAATATACAAATACGACTAAGAAGGAAAAGTGTGTGATCCATCCACAATTTATATTACACGATGAAGGAGAGCAGGAATCAGCAGTTGCACTGGCCAATGGAGCCTCCAACCTCTATGCATTCTGCCACCACCATACTCATCTCAATCACCACCTTCATAACCACCATGCACCACCGGAACCCTTCAAAAACGATGATCTCCGCCTCGCTTAATTAATGTCCACCTCTCATCTGTAAATTAATTACTGTTGCTTGCTCTTTAAGATTTTGTATTGTATCAATTAATGAACCTATTCACCACCTAAGGTTGCTACCTACCTCCCTCTATAGTATTTTGCAAGAGTGTGATGTGTAATTAAACGCTATATATGCGTGCCTCTAATGTATTATGTTATATTATTAATTGCTTTAGTTTGCTCCTTGTTAGGGATAATAACATCATATATTATGATAATATTTACGACGGCTAAAGAGAGGTCTGAAATCAAAGACAAGAGAATTTAATTTGCTGTCCCAGTGGGACATGTACATGTACGTCGTGCTGTGTTAACAAATTGAAGGCAATCTGGATTTAAGTGCATAGAATTAAGTATTGGCAACAAGTGCATGTAGTCCCAACACAACGTAACGGTGATAAAGAATGGAAGAGAAATTATTGAAATCCATCCACCACTTAGACGGTGAGCTTTGTAGAGTAGCTGTCAGAATTGTTTCTCTAACCAAATCTAAATCCAGTCTACTCTAGACCCAAACCAGAAAGGGGAAAAGAAGTTTAATTTCACTAGAAATCTGCAAGTATCTTGTCATTTTTGGGAGATAGATGAGAGATTTTTTTTTTTTGGTTGTTGTTCTTGGAGATTTGAGTTATTCACTTATTTGAGAATACTAAGGAGTTTGAGCAAAACCCATATAGTTTCCTGTGAATAATTCTCCATAGTGAAATGCTGGCCCAGTTATTCAATGTACAAGCTGGGTCACCTCTTTGATTATAAATGGGCTTAAAACAAGAGATTCCTCTTACTCAAAAACATATATATAAGTTGTAGTTACATGGTCAGCGAGTAACCAGTCCATTAAACAATTGACCTGACTAAGATCTGGAAATTTGTAGTTCAGATTCTAATTATTAAACCGTTAAATATAATTTTGATAATGATAGGTGCGGGCTCTAAATGAGTGCCAAGTGGATATTAACAAAATAAATAACTTGGGGTTTAGTTGTGTAACTTGCAATGATATATGACTTGTGTTGTGTCAATAGTAGGACTTTCCGGGTCACATCAGCCAATTCATGTAGTAGCAACGGTTTGGTGAGTGGGTTTGTTTGGTAGCATGACTTTGCCAAATTTTCAAGATACATAGCTATTAACAATAGGTGTATTAACATTGTTGGGACCCGACGGCTAAATCAGTTTGCAACCACTGCCAGTGTGCACTTGATTCTCTAATCTCAACCAACCAGCTTTGTCTCTAGTTTCTTCTACCTTACGAATATTTGACAAATCACCGCTTAATATTATTTTATCATAATTAGCATCAAGCATAGATAACACAACCGTTAGCCATCAAACAAAAAATATAATAATTAGCAGAGATGCATCACTATTTATTCCATGTCATTACCATCACCAATCCTATCACTGAAATGGGTTGGTGTTTTCGTGTGATTTCCCTATTATTATTGTTGTTGGGAGCAGAATCAAAGACTCATTGGAGTGACACAGAGTTTCTGAAGGATTTCAAGAATGGGATTCACCCAAGTTCTGTGAACCCCGGCTCCTGCTTAAGTTCATGGGACTTCACTCTCGACCCGTGCGATAATCTCTTCACTCAGAAATTCACGTGCGGCTTCAGGTGCGACTCCATCGACTCCGGCTTGAGCCGAGTCACCGAACTCGCTCTCGACCAGGCCGGTTACTCCGGTCCCCTGCCTCCAACTTGGAATCTTCTTCCCTACCTCCAAACCCTCGATCTCTCCAACAACTTCTTCTACGGCAATATTCCCGGCTCCCTATCCAACTTGACTCGCTTGCGCCGACTCGCCCTCTCCGCTAACTCCTTCTCCGGCGCCATACCCTCCTCCATTGGCTCACTCTCCACTCTCGAGGAGCTCTGCCTCGATCACAACAACCTCACCGGAGCTATCCCCGCCACCTTCAACGGCCTCAAGAACTTGAAGAGGCTGGAGCTTCAATCCAACAAGCTCCAGGGTTGGGTTCCTCCATACTTGGGTCCCCTGAACAACCTTAACTACCTGGACGCCAGCGACAATTCCCTGATCGGAGAATTGCCAATCTGGCTGCCGGCTTCCCTGGTTCAGATTTCGATGAGGAACAACAAGTTGAGCGGAGTATTAAAGCCAGAAGTGTTGAAAAACCTGAAGGACTTGCAGGTTTTGGATTTGAGTTGGAACAAGCTGAGTGGGGCAGTTCCTTTTGCTCTTTTCGAGCTACCATCGCTGCAGCAATTAACGCTGTCTTTTAACGAGTTTTCTTCGGTGGAAGAAAACTCCGCAGGATTTGAGAAGAGCGGATTGATCGCGGTAGACATAAGCAACAACAAGCTTAGGGGTAGTTTGCCATGGTTCATGGCGTGGATGGCTCAGCTTTCGGCATTGTCGCTGGAGAACAACATGTTGAGTGGCAAGATACCAAGGGAGTATGCGATGAAGGTGGTGTCCCCGCGAAATGGAGAATCAAGTTTTGGGAGGCTTCTGTTGGGTGGGAACTACTTGTACGGAGGGATACCTCACCCTCTGTTGCGTCTTAAACCCGATTCTGCAAATGTCACCCTTGCTAATAACTGCTTCTATAGGTGCCCTCGCACCTTCTTTTTCTGCCAAGGTGCTGCCCAGAAGCCCCCGCCACTGTGTCATAAGTAATAACACATCATCCATCACTTCTATTAATTCATTTTTTTTATTTAATTATAAATTCTCTTGTTCAAGTACTCTACTGTTGTATGTTCAATGTTGATCACTAATAACAATTATGATGATCACTCCACAATGCACTAGTCACGTTTACTATGCATACCAACACCTTCTAGTACCAACTACATAAACCATACTTGATTGCGTGCCTTCAAATATATGCAACTAATCAATTCACATAAATTTGCTTTAAAATTAAATAAGTGCCAGAATGTTGGGGTGGTTTCACAATATTTTATACAAGTAAATATGGCTCGATAGCTAATCTCAAAAAGCACCAGTGGTCTAGTGGTAGAATAGTACCCTGCCACGGTACAGACCCGGGTTCGATTCCCGGCTGGTGCAATTTTTTTACATCACTTGATTGTAAGGCTGCATTAGAAATTCACGACCTTGGCTTAAATCATATTCGTTAATGTTGCTTCATTACTTTCACTATTTTGCAACTCTGTGCAGTTGTCAATGGCACATGTATATAAACACTGATTAACCATTCTTTTTCTATAAGATGAAAGCACACTTAGCTTCTGTTTAATTAGCCTTTGACAGAGAAAAAGAAGCTAAGTATAGCTTAGCTTGTCTTGTATATAATGCAGTGCAGGGATAAGGTTAGGTGGTTAGCACTACGGAATTGGTTGAGTGCGTGTCACACACAAACATGGATATGGACTCTTTTGGTTACTCCATTCTTTTCTGCTTTATTATCATGTATGGACCATTTTGCATGCTCTGTTGGGTCTTGCGCATTCAGATAGATGCAACTTATAACTTATAACTATGTGTGTTAGTATGCTTTCTTTGCTATTATTTGGTGACAACCCAATTAATTATTAGTTTGCGTAATTAAACGCGTGGTGGGGGACCAATCCATGTTGATATCATATAGAATATAACATGTTGATACCATCATCCAAACAATAAAATTAAACATTCCCCATCTCGGTGATCTTGTTATGATTCAAATTTCAGGTATAATTAATAATCATTATTGCTAGCTAGGTAGGTAGCTAAGCTATACTATCAGCTAATTATGCAGTAAAGTGAAAAGTCCCTTGTATTAAGAGTATTGCTCATTCCGGTAATTAGAAGTCATATATATGATATATCATTTTCTTATTCACTTCATAAACAACGATTCAAAAAATATCGAAAACCTTGTGGATTAGATTTTGTTACCAACACCCAACCTCTTTGATAAAGAGATGAATTTTGTCTTAGTAAGAAATTTTTGTACTTCCATTCCTAATTAAGATCACCCAAAAAAAAAAAATTTGGGGTCTTGTTTAAGATTTGAATGGAGGTGAGTGGCGGGCATGATGATGCATCACATTACGCTTACACACATGTTGGTGATTGAATAATAGACCTTTAATTTGTTCTTTTTCGTCACTGCTTCAGAATTGCATGGAACCACAAAATCTGTAAAAAAGAATGCAAACAATTCGAAACACCGTCATACAGCATATAATATAGTATAGTTTGTTAGCTGATAACTTTCAATCCTATCAATTTGACATCCTTTAATTACTACATGCTTCATAAACAATAATAAATAATAGTTTGTGTATTATATATCAATTATTAGTCCAAGTGAGAGAGAAATGAAAAATAAAAAGAAACACATAAAATTAATGGTGCGGGAAAGTTTGTGCCGGGTACCAATTACGCGAAGCAAGATTGTTGTCTTGTACAAAAGACGCATTGATGGTAGCTTGCTTAATCTGTGGCCAATAATAAATAAAAATATTATTTTTACACTAAAATCAGCCACTAAAATCATCTATCAATATATTTGTATATAAATATATATGTGATTTAATTTATTTTCAATGTGTATTTATATTTTAACATATATTTTATACTAGTAACTGAATTTAGTAGCTAATTTTAGTATACATGTAACATTACTCAATAATAAAATATGGAATAATGTCGTAAGAGTAAAAAAGTCACGACAAAAAAAAAGAAGGGTATAAAAGAAGCAATAGTATTAAAAATGAAATATATATACATGTTCATTATATGTTCAACTTTGCAAATTAACCAATTAGAGGTGTATTCAAACTCCATCCAACTAATAAAATAAGGAAGCCTATTAAGAAAAAGTAAATAAAATTTGGCCTTTTTTCTGTTGATTTTTTTTAAAAGAAATATAAATTTAAATTATCATAAAAAATATTTAAAATTAAATAAAAAAAATTAAAATATAAAAAAATCTAAAATTAAATAAAAATAATATCCAAAATCATTGTAAAACGAATATCTAAAATCATTTTTAAAAATTTAGAACTTAAGAAAATGACACATCTAAAAATAATGAAAAAATTCGAAAATAAAAAATATAATATTTTTTTAAAAAATCATCTAAAACACAAAAAGAAGAATCATTTAAAATATACGAAAAAGACACATCTAAAATATAAAAAAATACATTCGAAATTTAGAAAAAAGAAACTTCAAAAACTAACTAAAAAAATTATCCAAAACTTAGAAAAAGAAGTGAAGTTGTGGCGGATGGTGCCCTAGTGATAGGCGTCACGCGCGAATTGGGTGAAGAAGAAAAAGAAGAAGAAGACAAATGTGCACAACACAACTACTAAAAGCGTATTTTTTAAAATTAAAAAAAAGTAGTTCAAATTTACTGCATACACAATTGGTTTACCTGTACTTTTTCATATATGTTCTTAGTTATACATGCGAACGATCATGATGAGAAATTTAGTGGATAAGGATAAACACGTAACTTAATAATTAGTTGACCAGATGTGGCCATGAAATTAAAGAATTACATCACATAAAATTATGGAGTTCCCGGTTTCCTGCAGAATAAGGTAATGATGAGCAACTAAGTCATGATCATTTAATTTGTAATTATTAATAATTAATACACAGAGAGGATGGTAGCTAATTAGGTTGAAACCAGGTGTAATTTGCACTGTAAGATATATGTTAAGTTTGATTATTGAATTACGGCGGGGCAGATTGATTTGTTCCATGTGCATTAATGAAGATCTAGACAATAACAATGCATGCATGATATGGTTAGTTACGTTGATCCCCAACTCATCAAATGGTTCACTCACTCTCACTTATCATGCATGCGTAAACCGAAATGAATCCAGTACTACTGTACTAGTACGTAGTTCTATATATATGGTATCAGCAATAATGAACAAGCTAAGCCAGACAATGGTACCACCTCCAACTTATTCAAAACCTAAACCTTACTCACACGAAGATTACTAGAGTTATTTTCATGTGAAGGATGTAAAAGTTTCAACAACTAGCATGTGTATCATGAATGGTTATCTTTAAGAAACAATTCAATTGCAATATAAAAATAATAATAATAACTCACGTCTAGTCGTTTTTATGTGAAATTGATAGTCAAAAATCGTGAAATGATAATTTAGTTAAATTTGTTACATCATTTAACGATTTTTAATTATTAACTTTACATGAAAACGACTACACATGAGTTTTCGAGAAAAAAAAAATCATATTCAATTGTTGAATATGCATCTTTACTGAAAACAACTCTAACTATATATATATTCATGTACTTGAGTTTTTCCCCTCACTTCAATACTCTGCGGGATTGGTTATTTACATGCAAGAACCAACCCTGTTATTCTTCCTAATTCATCTACTACCATATCTATATAATCGAAATTCACCATCTCCATTTATGAATCCAACACTATAGTAAACATCAACCATTTGTTTTAGAGGCTTTATTTATAGGTAGCCACTTAGATAAAGACGTGTAAAACGTACTTTTTTTAAAGAAGTTTTTTAGTAATTAAAATTTAACATATATAACTCATTAAATCGTGTTATTTTTGTCTAAACTAGGTCAGACAAATTAATTTAACCGAAAAAATAATAAATCAAATTTTGAATCGGCCTAAATTAATATTATTTTTATAGAAAATAACTATAATACCCTTATATATATATATATATATATATATATATATATATATATATATATATATATATATATATACTTCTCTGCTGCTATAGAATTATGATTTAGAGCTTTCAAAAGTGTATGTATTAATTTTGAAAGCTCTAAATCCTAATTCTATGACGGTAGAGAAGTAAATGGTTAGAATTTAGGATGTTCAAAATTAATATATATAATAGGAGTATTTTAATTATTTTCTATAATAAAGATATTGTAGTTATTTTTTATAAAAAATAATATTAATTTAAATTATTTCAAGATTTAATTTACTATTTTTTTGGTTAAATTAATTTATCTGGTCTAATTTTGACAAAAATAACACAGTTTAATTAATTATGTGTATTAAATTTTAATTATTAAAAATATCTTTTAAAAAAATTATTTTAGACGTCTTTATTTAAATGGCTCTCTTATTTATAACGGTGATCTTGTTAAAAATATAAAAGTAAGTTGTTTGTTAGGGGAAAAAAAGGAATATTCTTAACATAAAAGAAGATTTCTATTAAAACTATAAAAAATAAAAATAGGTACCCGTAACATGACGAAGTTGCTGAATAGTGAATATACATATTTTGATGTTATAGCTGGGCTGCAAGGGGATTGGTGGGACAACGTCACTTGGCAACAACATAGCCTATCATAGTAACACACGTAAGCATATAAAACGACCTGGGGCGGCTCACAATTTATCTGCAGAGTGCAGACCGATTAATTTGGATTAATGGGAGCGATCCCTCCAACTATTTTTTTTTTTGTATTTACTTCCTTCCATGTTCCCATTCATGAACGATGATTCAGCAACACATACTTTTATCTATTGGTTCTTATTATTAGTACTAGTGAATGAACCTGAGCTAATCATAAAAATTAAAAATTACATTATACATGCATAATATAATGAAAAAGTACGAAAACTCAATAAATTTAGTGTATAATATGTATAATAAAGATAAAATTAAAATTAACATCAATTGATAAATAAATAATTAATTTATAATAATTACTAATTTAAAATTTAAAATAAATAAGACTTTATAATAATTACGTAAATTTTAAAAATAGTTTTTTTATTCTATTTGGATGTTTAATTTATTAGGTATATAGATGGTTATTTTAATTTTTAATTAGATGGTTATTTTGTTTAATTCAGTTTAAGTATATACAATTAACAAATATTAGATGGTCATTTCACTAGGTAGTCAAGATGATTATTTTAATAACTACGTAGATGGTTGTTTGATGGCCAGTGAAGAAGCTTCTAAAGCCGAAGAGGTGGGATGATTGATAAGAATGGGATATCAGACGTTGGGGAGAGGGTGTTTGAATAAATTCTATTGGTAAATTAGAGTTAGGATGGTTAATTTTTTGAAATAACTGTTTGAGTTTCTTTTTTTTTCTTGTATTGGGTCAAATTTAAAAGCCATTGTACACATTATATAATCAAGATTCTTCATTATCTCTTTAACGGAGTTCTAATATAATATGTATCATTAATCGAATTAAATTAAAATACACAAATATTTTTTCATAAATAAAAAATTGTCATTTTTTACACATTAATTATTAGTGTTAAAAAAATTTTCATACCATATTACATAACAAAAAATACTTTCTCATGTTAATTTGCTTATATGTTGTGCAGCGTAAAAAATTCCATATCAAAATATAAGCCAAAAATATACAGAGATATGTAAACTTATAATACACATTTAAATATAGTTATACTAATATAAGATTTATAACTAAATATAAAATTGAGTCTGTCATATGATATATTGATTATATGTAAAAAAAAAAAAAATTAAAGTTCACTTGTAAAAAAATTACATGATTAAATACATTTATAATCCAACATCTTTAAGTATCTTAATCTGAAATGAATATGTTGATACAACCTTAAATATATAATTTTCAACTTGCAACTTGTAAACAGAAGTAAAATTCATCCATCCAAAATTAAATTTAAACTCAATTTGCCTATTAGAACTATTAAAAAACTTAAAGTAGAATCTTCTATTAATGAAAGAGTCAGGATCAATTATAGTCTATATGGTTTCAACACTAAAAGGTTTGAGATCCTTGCATAAAGCAAGAATATACTACACAATAAAAACATAATAAATAAGTACATTAGTTTATATCCAAATAAAATTAGTTGATACGATAAAGAAAATGGATGATATAACAAATCTAATATGCATATACAAACTACTACCTAATGGATAAAAGTTGAGAATCATCTCAAAGAACTCTTTGGGGATGTATTTATGTGAAGAACTACCAATAAGTTCTACTTCATTTACAGCACCGCCTCCAACCTAGTGGTACCATCAACATCCAACCGTGTAATACAACGAATTTAAATATTTAACATAAGAAAAAAAAAGATGGCATAAATGAAAATTCTAATATTCCACTATATAACACATTGAAAAATTTAACATTCCACTCTATAATACATTGAAACTCTTGAAAATTAAAATATAGTTAAGATGTATGATTCATTAATGGTTTACATAAACAAATTGCAACAAAATACCTACATGAATATATATCTAGTATAATAAACACATGACTAAAATTATGACATATTAAATAGCCTAATAAAAATTAAAGGCATGCACACATAGACCATTTATCAATTCACCAAAAATATAACTAGATTATAAGCAAAGATTTAGAAACCTACTCAAAATGTACTGTTAGAGAATCATTAGAATCAATTTAGATCAATTAGTATCGTTTATATTTATATAGTATATCTATACATTAATTGTAGGATTATATGTCTTTATTATTTTGATTCATTTAGCACCTATAAATATCCCTTGTATATTGTACCTTTCATCACACTCAATAATACACTTTTCAGATCACTCTTTCAGCCTCTTGTTTCTAACATGGTATCAGAACCTAGGTTCCTTTTTTTTTCAATGAAAATTCGTTTATAGTCCTTTGTTTTTCCTCTTCCGGTAGTGTTCTTTGGTCTCTCTTTTCGTTTCTTTTCCGACGCTTTGGTTCGTCATCGCCTTGACCACCGCCTTCATCTCGTCGTTGCACGTTCAACGAGTCCAGCCTCGTCGTCGGAGACCGCCGCATGTGCCGCCACGCTCCGTCTGAAGGTCGCTGTCCGTTTGTTTCCGATCAATACTTTGTGCTCACTTTTCGAGTCCTTCCCGACGCTTTGGTTCGTCACCGCCACCACCCTCGCCTTCTCCTCGTTGCAAGCTTTCCAACGCCACCAGAATCATCGCCGGAAAATGCCGGAAAACGCCGGACGCGCCACCACGCGCCGCCCAAAGTTGCCTGTCCGCGTTCATCCGTTCTCCTTCCAGACGCATCCAGCGCCGTTAGATCAGCGCTTCAGATCCATGGCTTCGCTTCTGCCACGTGTCACGCCGCTGCTCTCCCGCCCAAGCTCAACCCGCGCGCCCGACCCGACCCGACGGTTGACGCGCGTGCCATCTCGTCGCCAGCGTGTCTCCTTCTGCCTCTCAGGTGCTGCCACGTGTCGTAACATCGCTGACGTGGCACTGAAGACCCTGCTGACGTGGCGCTGACGTGTCAGACAAGTGGGACCCTTCCTAAGGTTTTTTGGTGAGCTCTTTTCGATTCCGCGCTCTGTTTTCTCGTTTTCTGCTCCGAATTTGCAGTTTTTCTTCTTCCCTTTGATATTTCTTCTTTTACTATGGAAAAACCAGATGTCTTTCAGCCTATCCCTGTTATCCTTAATGGCTCCAACTATGCACATTGGGTTGAAGCTATGCGAGGATTTCTTAAAGGGCGAAAATTATGGCGATATGTGACTGGTGATATTGCCTGTCCTGTTAAGCCACCAGTGACTGACAAATCCAAAGATGGTGCCTCCAAATCCAAGGAGGATGTTGAGAAGGAGAAGGACTATACAGAGAAATTGAAAGATTGGGATAGTAAAAATATCAGATTATCACTTGGTTCCGCAACACTTCTACTCCTGGCATTCATTTACAGTTTGGGCGTTTTGAAACTGCTAAAGAGGTATGGGATCATTTGGCGAAACGTTACACTATTTCTGATCTCTCTCATCAGTACCAACTACTTAAGGAACTTCATAGCCTTAAGCAAGAACGTGGCCAAGCAGTTTTTGATTTTCTTGCTCAGATGGAGATTATTTGGGATCAGTTGACCTCTTGTGAGCCTGTTCTTAAAGATCCTACTGATGCTAAGGCATATGAGGATTATCGGAACCGGACACGTCTCATCCAATTTCTGATGGCACTTACTGATGACTATGAGCCGGTCAAGACTTCTCTTCTTCATCAGAATCCCTTGCCTAGTCTTGAAAATGCTCTTCCTCGTCTCAAGTCTGAAGAAACGCGATTGGGATTGCTTCGTTCTAAAAGTGAAACTATCTTTGCTGTCACCGACAGAAAGGGCAAAATCTGTCGCAACTGTAACCGGCCTGGGCATTCCTTCTCTGACTGTCCTTCCATTGAATGTCGTAAGTGCAAACAAAAAGGCCACATTGGCTCCAACTGCCCGAAACCGTTCTGCCATTATTGTAAGCTCTCGGGTCACTTGATTGCTACCTGTCCTACTCGACCACCACGTTCTGATCAGAACAAGTATCAACCTCGTCCCAACCACTCTTCGCATGTGCCTGCCTCTACTGCTGCTACTGCTACTGAGTCCACCTCTTCCACATCTCTCAACACACCTTCTGTCTCTCCATCAGATATTGAAACCCTTCTTAAGCAACTTCTCTCTTTTTCTGGTAATACCCCCGCTACTCTTTCCATCCCTCCAGGTAATTCTAAATGGTATTTTGACTCTGGTTGTTTCAATCATATGTCTCCTCTGCGTCATCTTTTTTTATCTTTGTCTCCCACTACAAATGCACCTTCTGTCAACACTGCTAATGGTTCCCTCTTGCATGCAACACGTCACGGGATTATTTCACAGTCTAATATTCATCTTTCTGATGCTTACTTTATTCCAAAATTGAACTTTAATCTTATCTCTGTCGTTCAGCTTGTTGAACTCAGTTTTGATGTCATTTTTTCTATTTCTGGTTGTCATGTGCAGGATCGTCGGACGAGAAAGATCATCGGGACTGGTTGTAAGGTCGGACGTTTATTTGAGCTCGAGAACCTTCATGTTCCCTCTACAAATCTTTATGCTACTTCCTCTCCATCTACTATTCACTTGTGGCACCGTCGTCTTGCCCATAGCTCCTTAGGAAAATTGCGTCCTCTTATATCTACGGGTGTTTTAGGTCAAGTTCAAAATGAGTCTTTAGATTGCATTTCTTGTCGCACTGCAAAACAACATGCCTTATCCTTTAATAATAATTCCTCTATTGCATGCTCTCCTTTTGATCTTATTCATTCTAATGTTTGGGGCCCCGCTCCCACCGCTTCTATGGGAGGGGCTCGATATTTTGTCGTCTTTGTTGATGATTATTCACGTTTTACTTGGGTTTATTTGATGACTAATCGTTGTGAGTTGCCTCAAATTTACATTAACTTTGCCACTATGGTTCGAACTCAGTTTTCAAAGGTCATTAAAATTTTCAGACGTGATAATGCTATGGAATATCGTGACTCCAAAATTTTAAATTTTCTCGCTGAACAGGGTACTTTGTCCGAGTTTTCTTGTCCTGGTACCTCTCAACAAAATGGCAGAGCTGAGCGTAAACACCGTCATATTCTTGACTCTATCCGTGCGATGCTTATTTCCTCTTCCTGTCCTGAGCGTGCTTGGGGTGAAGATGTTCTCGCTGCTGTTCATGCTATCAATAGACTCCCTTCTTCTGTTCTTGGTAACATTACTCCCTTTGAGCGTCTTTATCATACTTCTCCCGATTGTAGTTTCCTCCGTGTTTTTGGTTGTGTCTGCTTTGTCCTTCTTCAGCCTCATGAACACAATAAGCTTGAACCTCGGGCTCGCATGTGTTGTTTCCTTGGTTATGCTTCTGAACATAAGGGTTATCGTTGTTGGGATCCTATCTCTCGCCGTATTCGTATATCTCGTCATGTTGTCTTCTGGGAGCATCACATGTTCTCTAGTTTTTCCTCTTTTGAGTCTATTCCTTCCACTCTGTCACCATGTTTTACTAACCCCAATGTTGATTTCTTTCCTAGTGATGATACTACAGGGTCTACCCCAAGTCCACCCCTTGAGGCTCCTGCTCCTCCTCCGCCTTCTCCATCTCCCAATGATTCCAGTCCGGACGGCGATCCCGCTCCTACTGTCCTCCCTCCTCCTCCCACTCGTTCTTCTCGGGTAAGGAATCCACCTCCTCATCTTCTTGATTATCATTGCTTTTCCACTATTCTTCATCACCATGAACCTAAGTCATTCAAAGAAGCCTCCACAAATCCAAATTGGCAAAAAGCAATGCAGGAAGAAATACAGGCACTTGAAAAAGCACACACTTGGGATTTGGTTGATCCTCCTTCTGATCAGGAAGTTGTGGGCAATAGATGGGTATACAAGATCAAGACTCGCTCTGATGGCTCTATTGACCGTTATAAGGCACACTTGGTTGCTCAAGGTTACACGCAAGAGTATGGTATTGATTATGAAGAGACTTTTGCTCCTGTCGCTCGCCTTACATCTGTTAGAGCTCTCCTTGCCATTGCTGCAGTTAAAAAATGGTCTCTCAGTCATATGGATGTGAAGAATGCATTTCTTAATGGGGACTTGAAAAAGAAAGTCTATATGAAACTGTTGAGTTAAGAAATTAACTAAATTAATTAGTGATGACAAACATTATTTTTGGCAAAATAAATAATTAGAGTTGCTTAATTAATAAGTATACATTGCTAATTATTTATGTTGTGTTGCAGGCCATAATTCAATTTAGGCAGCCCAATTTGAATGAATAACAAAACAAGGCTAATGGGCTGATTGATAAGAGTGAATAAAGATAAGCCCAAGTCACTCATCTCAAACAAATTCATCAAAGAAGCATAGCAAGGCACCACGGGCTAAAGAGAGAAGAACCCGATCCAAGCTCAATTATTTTTCAATTTCCCACCATCTTGCTCCAACCAAAGCAACGTTCTTCTCTTCTCTAATCAAGTCACATCAAGACTTCAGAAAAGTAAGAAAGAGAAGAAAAGCTTCCTCCATAAGCCAGTAACCAAAGAAGCAAGAAAGAGAAAATCTAAGCTTGAAGCACAGAAGCTAAAGCAGAAAATCTAATCCAAATCAAGCTTAGGTTAAAGGTAATCCATCTCATCTTGCATGCATCAAATCTTCATCCCTTCTTCCCAACTCTCTGCACTATCCGAAAATAGCATTCAAGGGAAAGTTGATCTCTGTTCTTCACTGCTACAAATCCACGGTCACAAGAGATACTTGGGGACCAAGTTGCATCTCTATGGTTCAGATTTGGTTGACCATTGGAAGACAATCTCGGTTACTCCTACATGGCTTTCGGTCAAGTTGGAAAAGTCAGAAGCAAAGGTTCTACTTTGATGCTTGAGAAGAAAAAGTAAGCTTGTGGGTTGGTGAAGCTCAAGACTCAAGGTGTTGACCTTGGAAGAAGAACCAAGCAACATGCAAGGAGATAAAAGAAGCTTGCTGTTCATTCAGAAGGCAAGGAGAGAAAACCAGTGAATAGAGGTTATTATTCTGAGAGAGCTCTTTGAAGAAGTTCAACTAACTGGACAGTGTAACCTAATCAAAGGTGCATTCCGCCAGTATGAAGAACTAAATCAGAGGCTTGCTAATCTGGTTTTTCGCATAACACAGAGGCTGTTGATGAAGTCAATCTCCTTCATGTTTTTACTGATTATAATGTACTTTTCAATGTTTATCATTCTGTAATTTCTAGTGAGAAAAGGCATTGTGAGAAAACTCAAGTAAAAACCATGAGTGGAAAAAGGCTGAGTGAAACACTTGAGAGAAAAGCCTAGAGTTATTTTCAGATTTCTTTAGGTGTGTTTATGTCTTGTATCTTATACCTGTGAGGTATCCCTTTCTTAGTTGGGTTATCACTAAGAGTGAATAGTTAGGTATTAGCATAGCCAATGTCAAGTTAGGTTAGAACTTGAGTGTGAAAGGATTGGGTCAATCCTGAGTTATTGGTGTATGTAATACTGTTAACTATAGTGAAATTCTTCCATAGTTGTGGAGGAGACTGGATATAGGTTGCATAGCACAAGGCAACCGAACCAGGATACATGCTGGTGTTAGCTTTTCTCTTCTCTGCTGTGTTCTATTTTCTGATATTCATGAGACAAAAATAAATTGTCTCATAAATTACTGCTGCTAAGTTTAAACAGAATCAGAATTGCAAATCTGTTTTAAAAGGGTAACAACAGCAACCAAAAGGAAGGCATAGATTCAACCCCCTTTCTCTAAGCCTACCACAACCTTCAATTGGTATCAGAGCTAAGGTCTCAAGAATCAAGCTTAACCGCTTGGAGCAAAGATCCAATGGCGAACAATCTGGGCACAACCATAATTGCCTACACCCTCACTGAAGGCCAGTCAAACAACCGGCCACTTTTCTTTAACGGAAAGAACTATTCCTACTGGAAAGAAAGGATAAGGATCTTCATCCAATCCATTGACTACAACTTATGGAAGATCGTTGTGAGTGGTCCCAAGATCCCAACAAAAACAAGTGCTGATGGAGTGGTGACTCCGAAAGAAGAAGCTGAATGGAATGAAGATGACAAGAAGAAGATAGAGCTGAATGCTAAAGCAATCAACCTTCTTCACTGTACTATCAGCTTTGAAGAGTACCGGAAGGTGTCTAGATGCAAGACAGCTAAAGAAATCTGGGAAAAACTTCAGGTTACACACGAAGGCACTAAACAAGTCAAAGAAACGAGGATTGATTTGCTGCGAAAAGAGTATGAGATGTTTAGCATGAAGGATGGAGAAAGCATTGATGAAGCATTTGAGATATTCTCAATCATAATCAACAACCTTGATGCTATGGGTACAAACTATGCAGAACAAACCTTGGTGAGAAAACTCCTTAGAAGCCTCACAAAAGAGTGGGAAAACACTGCCACTGTCCTAACCGAGAGTAACAACATAAGTCCCATAACCTATGATGAGCTGAGAGGAAAACTCCTTGCCTATGAAGCCACACACACAAACACAGACTCAAAGAAAAAGGGAATAGCCCTCAAGTCACAAATAGAACCAAAAGAGAGTGAGTCTGGTGATGGTATTTCAGATGACAAACTTTTGTTTTTTGCTAGGAGATTTAGAAGGATGATGAAAAGCAAGGGCAAATACAAGGGTTCAAGTTCAAAGGAGCAAAAGATGGACTTGAGCAAGGTGACATGCCATCATTGCAAGGAGGCTGGACACTTCAAATCAAACTATCCAAAGCTCAAAAAGGAGGACAAAGGCAAGAGGGAAAGGAAGAGAGTACTCATGGCAGCTTGGGAGGATCTTGAGAATGACTCAAATGAAGAAGAAGAATCTGAAGGAGATGACAAAGACTGCTTCATGGCTGGAAATAACAATCTTGATGAGGTAAACTATTATGATTTGACCATTGAGGATTTGCATGTTATTATTGATGATCTCACTTTAAACACATCAAAACTGCTTGATAAATACAATAAATGCAGATCTGAAAGAGATGTGTTAAGAGCTGAAAATGATTTTTTAAAAGAAAAAGTGAAGGAAACTGAATGTGCTTTAGACATCATTGAAGAAAACAGATTTCTAAAATCTGAACTTGAAAAATTAAAAGGAAAGCACATTGTGGATCCTTCACATGAGTTAATTGCTGAAAATAAAAGATTAAATGATATGATTAAAAGGTTGAATGGTAATTTAGCAAAATTTGCTCAAGGTTCTAGTAACTTGGACAAATTACTTGCAAGTCAAAGACCATTGTTTGAAAAATCTGGTTTAGGCTACATAGCAAAGGAAGATGCATTTTCTAATATTTCCTCTATAAAGTTTGTGGCTTCTTCATCAAATACCAAAACCATACCAAACAAAGCTGGTATTGAAAATACTCCAACAATTGAAGAAAAATTTGATGAAGTATACACAAGTGAAACTGACCCTTCACCAAAAACTGAACCGAGTTCAAACCGCTAGGTTTGGGTTATATTTCGAAAAATGAGGCTGCTTTCAAGAAACCAACTTTTTACAACAAAACCTCATTCTCGAAAGGCAAAAATATTCAAAAAAATTCTGGTGAAAATGCTTTTGCAAAGAGGAATAACTTTACTAAAAATCAGTTTGTCAAAAGAAATGCATCTCCTCCAAGAACCAGAAAATTTCAAAGCTTTAATCATTTCAAGCAATATAACTCACATCAGTTTCAGCAACACACACCAGAAAATCATTGTGTTAATTGCAAGAAATTTGGTCACTCATATGCACAATGCTTCATTGAAAAGAGAGTTGTAGGAAACAAAGTCTACAATGTTGTTTGTGATTTCAATGCACTTGGGCAACCAAGATGGATTAACTTCAAAGGATCCAAATTAATTTGGATACCTAAGGCTACTTGAAACTCATCATGCAGATTTGCCTAGCATCCAAGAACAAAAAGGACATGTGGTACATGAATAGTGGATGTTCAAGGCACATGACTGGAAGGTCAACCTACTTCATCAAACTAAATAAGTATGATGGAGGTTTTGTGACCTTTGGAGATGATGGTAAAGGTAAAATCATTGCTGTTGGAAAAGTAGGTAATGAGCAATCTACTTTCATTGATGATGTACTTTTGGTATGTGGTTTAAAGCACAATCTTTTAAGTATAAGTCAGCTGTGTGATTTGGGATATTTAGTTGTTTTCAAAAGGCTTGAATGCTGTGTTGTTAATGAAAAGACAAATGAAGTGATGTTTGTTGCCAAGCGTTTCAATAATATGTATGGACTTACTCTTGATGAACTAAAGAATCAAAATGTAGCTTGTCTTCACTCTAAAGAATCTGAAAAGTGGTTATGGCACAAGAGATTGGGCCATGCAAGTATGTTTCAAATAAACAAACTTGTAAAGAAAGAATTAGTAAGAGGTCTTCCTTTGATAAAGTTTGACAAAGACATCACTTGTGATGCTTGCCAAATGGGAAAACAAACAAAAATTTCTTTTAAACCAAAGGAAAACATCTCTACTAAAAGACCACTTGAGTTGCTACACATTGATTTATTTGGTCCAACAAGAACTCAAAGCCTAGGTGGTAAACATTATGGTTTAGTAATTGTGGATGACTACACTAGGTTTGGTTGGGTTTTATTTCTTGCACACAAAAATGAAGCCTTTTCGGCCTTTGAACCTTTTTGCAAGAAAATTCAAAATGAAAAGGATTTGAAAATCTCTTCTATAAGGAATGATCATGGAACTGAATTTGAAAATAATTTGTTTGAATCCTTTTGTGAGGAATTTGGAATATCTCACAACTTCTCTTGTCCAAGAACACCACAATAAAATGGTGTTGTGGAAAGAAGAAATAGAAGCATACAAGAGATGACAAGAGCTATGCTTTGTGAGAGCAATGTTCCAAAATTCCTTTGGGCTGAAGCGGTTAACACTGCCTGCCACATTTTAAATAGAACAATCATAAGGAAATTTTTGAAGAAAATCCCTTATGAACTTTGGAAAGGCTACCCACCAAACTTAGATTACTTGCACATCTTTGGATGCAAATGTTTTGTTTTAAATAACAAAGAAAATTTGGGAAAATTTGATCCAAAGGCTTATGAGTGTTTGTTTGTAGGATATTCCTCAACTAGTAAAGCATATAGGGTTTATCATCAAGATGCTAGAATTATTGAAGAGTCCATACATGTTACATTATGTGATACTAACTTGGTGCAAAGCATTTTGGAAGATGGTGATGCAGGAAATCAAGCTCAAAATGAGGGTGAAACTGCTCAGAATCATGGAAAAGAAAATTCTGGACAATCTGAACCAGCAACAGCTAATGCTGAAAATTCAAAAGACAATTCCATTTTGTCTCATGAATCTGAAGAAAATTCTGCAGACAGCAGCATACAGAATCCCTTGGTGACTGAATCTGCCTCCAAGTCCACCAGACCTCGTGAATGGAGATTCTTGAAGAATTATCCTGAGGAATTTGTCATTGGGGACGTCTCTCATGGAGTGCAAACTAGGTCTTCCACTAGAAAGGCAAATGAAGGTTCAAACATTGCTCTTCTTTCACAAATAGAGCCTCAAAACGTCAAGGAAGCCCTTAGTGACCCCTCTTGGATTAAGGCTATGGAGGATGAGCTTCTTGAGTTTGAAAAGAACCAAGTGTGGATGTTGGTTCCAAGGCCAAGTGGAAAGAAAGTGACCGGCACCAAGTGGATATTCCGGAACAAGTTGGGAGAAGATGGTAGCATTGCAAGGAACAAGGCAAGGCTGGTGGCACAAGGATATGACCAAGAAGAAGGAATCGACTTTGATGAATCCTTTGCCCCTGTTGCCCGAATGGAAGCCATAAGACTTCTCTTAGCTTATGCTGCATTTTGTGGTTTTAAATTATACCAAATGGATATGAAATGTGCATTTTTGAATGGAGTGATAGATAGAGAAGTGTATGTGGAGCAGCCTCCTGATTTTGAAAATAAAGAGCATTTTGATCATGTTTTCAAACTATCTAAAGCTCTCTATGGTTTAAGACAAGCTCCTAGAGCTTGGTATGAGAGACTTAGCTCTTTTTTTTTTGAAAAATGGTTTTCAAAGAGGCACCACTGACACAACTCTATTCATCAAGAACTCTAATGATTCTTTTATTCTAGTCCAAATATATGTTGATGACATTATTTTTGGATCAACAAATGAATCCCTTTGTTCTGAATTTGGAAAACTCATGACAAGTGAATTTGACATGAGTATGATGGGTGAACTTAATTTCTTCCTTGGGCTGCAAATTAAACAAACTGAAAAAGGTATTTTCATTCATCAAGAGAAGTATGCCAAGGAATTAGTTAAGAAATTTGGTATGGAAAATGCCAAACCCATGGGAACTCCCATGCATCCTAATTCTAAATTAGATAAAGGAGAAAATGAGAAAGATGTTGATGAGACTAGGTATAGAGGAATGATTGGTTCTCTTATGTACTTAACTTCCTCTAGACCCGATATTGTGCAAAGTGTTGGATTGTGTTCTAGGTTCCAATCCAAACCAAAAGAGTCACATCTTTCTGCAGTTAAAAGGATCATTAGATATGTTCATGGCACATCCAATTTTGGTCTTTGGTATCCTAAGATTGATGATTTTTCTGCAGTTGGTTATTGTGATACAGATTTTGCTGGTGATAGAGTTGATAGAAGGAGCACTTCTGGTTTATGTTGCTTCCTTAGGAAGTCCTTAAATGTATGGTCAAGTAAGAAGCAACCCACAGTGGCCCTTTCCACTGCAGAGGCTGAGTATATAGCTGCTTCTTCTTGTTGTTCTCAGCTTTTATGGTTAAAAACACAGCTTGCTGATTACAAATTAAAGGCTGAAAATATTCCCCTGCTGTGTGATAATATGAGTGCCATTAATATTTCTAAAAATCCAGTTTTGCACTCTAGGACTAAGCATATTGAAGTGAAATTTCACTCAATAAGAGAACATGTCCAAAAAGGGGATATTAGTATTCAATTTGTTAAATCAGAGGAGCAATTAGCAGATATTTTTACAAAACCATTAGCTGAGGATAGATTCTGCATGCTTAAGACCTGTCTAGGAATTTTGAGTTATGATTCCTTGTTTGAAAAATGCTGATGTATTTGTTGGAGCTTTTTGTCTCATAAACAGGTATGAGACAATTCTGGGCAGGTGATGAACGTTTCCCTCAAGTCAACGTGTTCTGGGCTTGCTTCAAGTGAAAAATTGATCTGGACCAACCTCAATTCGGATCTGGGTTGTCCTATATGTTTCATTAAATCCAAATCACCTCAAGGCCCTAACATGAATGTTACAATCTTGTTTGTTATTTTTTGATGACTTGTGTGTGTCATAAAAGGTTTTCAATAAATGTTTTGTGGCCCAAAAGGTTTTCAAATGGATTTAATTTTGGCCCAAAAGGTGTTTCAATTTAATTCTGATTGTCTTTCAAAATTTAAAATTAATTTCCTGTTTTAATTTTAAATCAAATAAGATCTTTCTTGAATGAGGTCATGTCTTTTCAAGTCTTTTCAAATGGTGATGCAGTTGCATGGTTTTGGAAATCAACTTTTTGGGTACGGTTACCAACACTCCCTCTCTTCCCTCCATAACTTCTCCACACACTCTTCGATTTCTTTCCACTCACTTTACTGCTTCTCTTCCCTCAAAAGACTGAAACTAACCAAATGAGGAAGAAAATCATTCCTAAAAGGCCTCCTCGTGAAAAGATTTACAAGCTACCCACAAAGCCTTCCACTCGTTCTCAAGACCGCACCTTTACCCCTTCTCCTTCTCCTCCTACCTCTCCTCCTCGCTGTGACCCCATGGCTCGGACTAAAAACACTCCAAGATTTCCTTCCTCTGCCAAGCCGACGCCACCACCAAAGGCCACACCTTCCAAGCCTGGCTCCTCAAAACCAAGTTCAGCAAAGCCTGGCTCCTCCAAAGGCAAACGTCAGGCGACTGAGGAACCTATACCCGAACCAACACAACCCAAATCCAGGTCTGTTCCAATGCGCTCTCAACGAGCAAAAAGGACCAACTCGATCTGAGAGAGTGGTTCTAGATGATGATGATGAAGAGTTCATTCCAGATGATTCTACTGCTCCTTCCACTGAGGGCACTTCCATCTCCACTGGGAAGAAATCCACTCTGCTGAATGTTGTTAGGGATGTTGCGCAAGAGTTTGTCTCCCAATCGAATCACTTGATTGAATTGAGCAAAGAGAAAAGGAAGCTGGCTAGCAAGCATGAGAACTTTCTGAAGAAATCAAGGGATAGGGTGGCTGTACTATTGACTTTCATTGACAACCTTCAAAATGATGAAGACATTGCCACGGATGTTGAAGAGGAAGCTGCTTCGGAGGGGAATGGTTCTGATGCCTAGGATTTGTCTCATAAAAACTGTTGTTGCTGCTCTCTTTTTGTCTCATGAATTCTGCTTCTTTAGTACTTTTATACTGTTTCATTTTGGATGACTGTAATAACTCTGGATATTACTGCACCTTTGGTAGTTTAGTTAGCACTTTGAACTGTGCTCTAACTCTTTTCTGCAGGATGCAAGACTTTGTTGATCTTGTTTATTATCCGCCCTTGATGACAAAAGGGGGAGTAATAGCAATAGGACCCTAGTATTTTTTTGGGATTTTTGCTGCATCCATACTTGAGTTTGCATGTTGAATAATCTTTGCTGTATTAATACTTGTTTTCACATGCTGAATCTGTTTGCTGATGGTAATAGCTTGATGTTGGGCTGATTATGATATGTTGCTATCTGATTCTGACCCTGATGTATTAAAGCTCTATTTTGGACATTTAAACTATCACTGTTTGCTATACTTTTGGTTGGTACATAGCATCTGTTTAGTTCCATATAAGTATATGTAAACAGGAAAGAAGAGAAGAGCATAAATTCAGGGGGAGCTAACCTTGAAAAGGAAAGGGGGAGCAACATAAAAGCAAATGACAAAAATCAAAGGGAGTTTTCTAAACCTGACTCAAACTCATTTCCTTTTTGATTATTGCTTAAATCATGTTTGTCATCAAGGGGGAGATTGTTGAGTTAAGAAATTAACTAAATTAATTAGTGATGACAAACATTATTTTTGGCAAAATAAATAATTAGAGTTGCTTAATTAATAAGTATACATTGCTAATTATTTATGTTGTGTTGCAGGCCATAATTCAATTTAGGCAGCCCAAGTTGAATGAATAACAAAACAAGGCTAATGGGCTGATTGATAAGAGTGAATAAAGATAAGCCCAAGTCACTCATCTCAAACAAATTCATCAAAGAAGCATAGCAAGGCACCACGGGCTAAAGAGAGAAGAACCCGATCCAAGCTCAATTGTTTTTCAATTTCCCACCATCTTGCTCCAACCAAAGCAACGTTCTTCTCTTCTCTAATCAAGTCATATCAAGACTTCAGAAAAGTAAGAAAGAGAAGAAAAGCTTCCTCCATAAGCCAGTAACCAAAGAAGCAAGAAAGAGAAAATCTAAGCTTGAAGCACAGAAGCTAAAGCAGAAAATCTAATCCAAATCAAGCTTAGGTTAAAGGTAATCCATCTCATCTTGCATGCATCAGATCTTCATCCCTTCTTCCCAACTCTCTGCACTATCCGAAAATGACATTCAAGGGAAAGTTGATCTCTGTTCTTCACTGCTACAAATCCACGGTCACAAGAGATACTTGGGGACCAAGTTGCATCTCTATGGTTCAGATTTGGTTGACCATTGGAAGACAATCTCGGTTACTCCTACATGGCTTTCGGTCAAGTTGGAAAAGTCAGAAGCAAAGGTTCTACTTTGATGCTTGAGAAGAAAAAGTAAGCTTGTGGGTTGGTGAAGCTCAAGGCTCAAGGTGTTGACCTTGGAAGAAGAACCAAGCAACATGCAAGGAGATAAAAGAAGCTTGATGTTCATTCAGAAGGCAAGGAGAGAAAACCAGTGAATAGAGGTTATTGTTCTGAGAGAGCTCTTTGAAGAAGTTCAACTAACTGGACAGTGTAACCTAATCAAAGGTGCATTCCGCCAGTATGAAGAACTAAATCAGAGGCTTGCTAATCTGGTTTTTCGCATAGCACAGAGGCTGTTGATGAAGTCAATCTCCTTCATGTTTTTACTGATTGTAATGTACTTTTCAATGTTTATCATTCTGTAATTTCTAGTGAGAAAAGGCATTGTGAGAAAACTCAAGTAAAAGCCATGAGTGGAAAAAGGCTGAGTGAAACACTTGAGAGAAAAGCCTAGAGTTATTTTCAGATTTCTTTAGGTGTGTTTATGTCTTGTATCTTGTACCTGTGAGGTATCCCTTTCTTAGTTGGGTTAGCACTAAGAGTGAATAGTTAGGTATTAGCATAGCCAATGTCAAGTTAGGTTAGAACTTGAGTGTGAAAGGATTGGGTCAATCCTGAGTTATTGGTGTATGTAATACTGTTAACTATAGTGAAATTCTTCCATAGTTGTGGAGGAGACTGGATGTAGGTTGCATAGCACAAGGCAACCGAACCAGGATACATGCTGGTGTTAGCTTTTCTCTTCTCTGTTGTGTTCTGTTTTCTGATATTCATGAGACAAAAATAAATTGTCTCATAAATTACTGCTGCTAAGTTTAAACAGAATCAGAATTGCAAATCTGTTTTAAAAGGGTAATAACAGCAACCAAAAGGAAGGCATAGATTCAACCCCCCTTCTCTAAGCCTACCACAACCTTCAGAAACCACCTCCGGGATATCCTTGTCCTCCTCGTAAGGTTTGTCTCCTTCGAATGAATGGTTTGACAAGTTCAGTACTACCATATGCAGTCTTGGTTTTACTTCTAGTCCTCATGAGAATGCCCTTCATTCGTAAAAGCGACCGTGGAGTTGTCCTTCTACTTTTGTATGTTGATAACATGATCATTACTGGAGATGATGTTGATGGTATCTCTGATCTCAAGGCCTCACTTCACCGTACCTTTGAGATGAAAGATCTTGGTTCTCTCAGCTATTTTATTAGTCTCGAGGTCACCTCCACTGATGATGGCATCTATCTCTCTCAGGCTAAGTATGCTTCAGATCTTCTTGCTCGCGCTGGGATTACAGATAGTCGCACTGAGTCTACTCCTATTGAGCCTAATGTTCGATTTACCCCTATGGATGGCACTGTTTTGGATAATCCGACTCTCTATCGACAGTTAGTTGGCGGTCTCGTTTACTTGACTGTCACCCGACCAGACATTGCCTATCCAGTTCATGTTCTCAGCCAGTTTTTGTCAGCTCCTCGTACTACTCACTATGCAGCAGTTCTTCGCATTCTTCGCTATGTCAAAGGCACTCTCTTTCATGACCTTTATTTTCCTGCGCATTCCTCTTTGACCCTTCAGGCATACTCCGATGCTGATTGGGCTGGTGATCCCACTGATCGTCGTTCTACTACTGGTTACTGTTTGTTTCTTGGCGACGCTCTCATTTCTTGGCGTGCTAAGAAGCAAACGTTCACTACTCGCTCAAGCACGGAAGCTGAATATCGTGCCCTCGCTGACACCACTGCTGAGGTTATCTCGGTTCGTTGGCTTCTCGAAGATTTGGGTGCTCCTCAGTCGTCCCCTACTGATGTTTTTTGTGATAACCGCAGTGCTATTCAGATTGCCCATAATGATGTGTTTCATGAACGCACTAAGCACATTGAGATTGATTGTCATTTTGTTCGACAACCTATTCTTATTGATGCTGTTCGTCTCATTGCTGTTGGAACACTGGATCAAACTGCTGATATCTTCACGAAAACTCATCACCCAACTCGTTTCCGGACTTTGTTATGCAAACTCAAGTTGGTCTCCTTAGCTCCCACTTGAGTTTGAGGGGGGATGTTAGAGAATCATTAGAATCAATTTAGATCAATTAGTATCGTCTATATTTATATAGTATATCTGTACATTAATTATAGGATTATATGTCTTTATTACTTTGATTCATTTAGCACCTATAAATACCCCTTGTATATTGTACCTTTCATCACACTCAATAATACACTTTTCAGATCACTCTTTCAGCCTCTTGTTTCTAACATGTACAATAAGGTGATTAAAAAACTAATCCAATAAATTAAATTACTAAAGTTTTTGAGTTTTAGCCATCATTGTTAGTATGTAATTGTCAAACAATTTAGAACCTTAATTTCACAAAAAAAAAAAGTCCAATCACTTTATTTTCAACCCTTATGATAATAAAAAATTTCTTTAAAAGAACAAATTAAATACAATGCGAGAATTTTCTAGACACTATTTTAAATATGTATGTAAAAGATTATAATTAGATAAAATAAAATTACAAAATAAAGATCCAAACTAAAACAAATAACCATTACCAAAATCAAAACATGATATCAGGTTATCTTTGTTAAAAGAAGAAAAAGTACAACCAATTATATATGTCGCTTTATCATATGGATTAAGATTGTTTTCATATGATAAAAGCTTTTTTGATGAAGTGAGTGTTTGTCTATAATTATCACAAAATGACTTCTCAACATTCACTACATAAATATGCTAATATATATATATATATATTATCAAATTCATAATATTTTTAAAAGATAAAAAGTTAAGATATTCACTCATTACTTTTTGTGAAATCAAAACAAAAAATAAAGTTTGAAGATTCAAGACCATTTTCTCTTAGAGCATAAATAACCAGCGATTATTCTTGTAATGCAAGATTAATACTAAGTATTCTCTCTAAATAACTAAGCAAAATAATAATGAAAACATCACCCAAATATTTGAAATTGTCAACTATAAATATTGGTTGCTGCTTATGTTGATTCCTAGTATTGCTTAAACTCTTAGTCTTTATTGAATTGATAGACTGGTATAGCAGATAAAGGTGCGTTACTTGCAATTAATCTTATTTTTTATTTTATTTTTTGCAATTAATCTTATTTTATTTACCTATGCTACTATTCAATCAAATCATAAAGCAAGGGTATAAACTAACAATTGAAAAACCAGATGTAATTATAACATCCATAAAAAACTTTTGAAAATGGGCGAAATCAATAGAATGAGAATGTGTAACAATATAAATAGAATTAAAATGTTTAAAATATAAGAGATTGTTAAGTTTAATAAATAATAACAAATAGTCGATGATGACAAACATGTTGAAGTTGGATTAATAGCCCAATTGAGTTTGATGTATTAATTAGTGATGCAGGCCCAAGAAATAAGAAAATTGACCCAATAATAAACAAATAAAGGCAACAATGGTTCAAATCCAGAAGTTCCAAGAAAATGAGTGGCTGAACTTATATCTTCATGAGCAATCCAAAGAAAGAGTGGCTAATCAACAAGGAAGAAATTTGGTCCAAAAAGCAAGAAAATAGGCCCAGCAAACTAATGAAGCTCAAAGGAAAAAGAAATCTGAAATGCTAGTGTGAAGAAATAAAATTAGACCAAACATAAGTATAAGGCCCAATTAGGTGATCCCTGCCCAATTTCACTGACTCACTTAAATGCCAACTAAAGAATTTTAAAATTCCAATTACTTCAGAATCTTTTCACTACCATCGAACCAAAACTTTATCTTTTCTTCTCTTCTCTATTCCTTATACTCAACTTTTGTGTTTTATTGAGTTCCTATGACTTAGGTTATTTTTGCGATGCGTTTTTGTTTCTTACTCGGTTTTTTCATTTCGACTTATGAGTCGGAATTTCTCCGAGTTTCTCATGATCAACTTTTATAACTTCTTTACGCCGACTTGTACCTCGTCATTTTATCCTGACGACCATCTAGGTCGGTTCATGGGATTTTCACGTTTTGTCGAGCTTAAGTCGATGCGTTTCGTAGAAAGGGAAAACTAGAAGGAATTTATAAGAGATATTTGTAAAATGAAAAAAGATCTTTATTTATTGGGGAGGTACCTTATTGCTACTAAGGGTTTTTGACAGCCTATTTTTCCTTAGCCTCTACTATGATGCCTCGTTAAAAACCCTTCTCCAGAAAAAATCCTTTTACTTTCGGGAAAAATCGTGAAGTTGGGAAAAGAGTACATCAGGGGGTAGAGTTCGTTTTTAACTGTAGTACCTTTTCATATTACAAGCATGCCACGACCTTGGTAACTCGGTGCCATTCAGGTCGGTCACTTTATAATAACCTTTTCCTAAGACCTCATTGACTTTGTATGGTCCCTTCCAATTAGCAGCGAGTTTTCCTTCCCCTGACTTGTTAACTCCAATGTCGTTTCTAACCAAGACCAAGTCATTTGGGGTGAAGGTTCTTCGAATGACTTTTTTGTTGTATCTTGTAGTCATCCTTTGCTTCAGCGCTGCTTCTCTTATCTGGGCTTCTTCTCGGACTTCGGGGAGCAAATCGAGCTCCTCTTTGTGCCCCTGTATGTTTCCGATTTCATCATGGAGAATCACCCTTGGACTTTGTTCGCTGATTTCTATTGGTATCATGGCTTCTACGCCATAGACTAATCGGAAGGGCGTTTCTCCAGTGGCAGATTGGGGCGTTGTCTTGTAAGCCCATAACACTTGTGGGAGCTCCTCAGCTCAGGCTCCTTTTGCATCTTGTAGCCTTTTCTTCAGCCCTGCCAGTATGACTTTGTTGGCTATCTCGGCTTGTCCATTTGCTTGCGGTTGCTCCACCGAGGTGAACTGATGTTTAATCTTCATACTGGCCACCAGGCTTCTGAAGGTAGAGTCGGTGAACTGGGTTCCATTATCTGTAGTGATGGAACATGGTATCCCATACCTTGTGATAATATTTCTGTAGAGGAACCTTCGACTTATCTGGGCTGTGATGGATGCTAGTGGTTCTGCTTCTATCCATTTTGTGAAGTAGTCTATTCCCACAATCAAGTATTTGACTTGTCCCGGGGCCTGGGGGAAAGGGCATAACAGGTCCATCCCCCATTTTGCAAAGGGCCATGGGGAAGTTATACTGATTAGTTCCTCAGGGGGAGCCACGTGGAAGTTTGCATGCATTTGGCATGGTTGACATTTTTTCACAAATTCCCTGGCATCTCTCTGCAAGGTCGGCCAATAGAATCCAGCTCGGATTACTTTCCTGGCAAGCGACCTGGCTCCGAGATGATTTCCGCAGATCCCACTGTGGACCTCCTCTAATACCTCAGTGGTTCTCGAGGTCGGTACGCACTTTAACAATGGCGTTGATATCCCTCTTCTATAGAGGATATTTTTTACCAGAGTGTAGTGTTGTGCTTCCCTCCAGATTTTCTTAGCCTCTTTTTCCTCCTTGGGGAGGATGTCGAATTTCATATATTCGACCAAGGGGTTCATCCATCCGAGGTTTAATCTGGTTACCTCAAGGACCACTTGATTTTCCTCCGTTTTTACCACAGAGGGTTCCTGGAGAGTTTCCTGGATCAGGCTTCTGTTATTCCCTCCTGGCTTGGTACTTGCTAACTTGGATAGGGCATCTGCTCTACTATTTAGATTCCGAGTTATATGTTTGATCTCGGTTTCCGCAAAGCGCCCAAGATGCTCCAGAGTTTTTTCCAAGTACCTCTTTATATTTGGGTCTTTTGCCTGATACTCTCCACTTATCTAGGAGGTCACCACTTGGGAGTCGCTATATACCATCACTTTTGTAGCACCGACTTCTTCTGCCAACTTCAACTCGGCAATCAGGGCTTCATATTCTGCCTGATTATTTGAAGCTGGGAATTCAAATTTGAGAGAAACCTCTATTTGGGTTCCCCTTTCGTCCACTAGTATTATGCCTGCACCGCTTCCTGTCTTATTTGAGGATCCGTCTACATAGAGTTCCCATGTAGTTGGCTTATTCTCTTGATCTCCTGCATATTCTGCTATGAAGTCGGTAAGGCATTGGGCTTTAATTGCCGTCCGAGTTTCATACCTCAAGTCGAACTCGGAGAGCTCTATTGCCCACTGAACCATTCTCCCTGCAACATCCGTCTTTTGGAGGATTTGCTTCATGGGTTGGTTCGTGCGGACTCTTATTGTATGAGCTTGAAAGTAAGGCCGTAGCCTTCGTGAGGCTGCCACTAAGGAGTAGGCAAACTTCTCTAGTTTGTGGTACCTTAGCTCGGGACCTTGTAGAACTTTGCTGATGAAATACACTGGATGCTGACCGGCCTCGTCTTCTCTTATCAGGGCTGACGCGACAGCCTTGTCTGCTACAGATAAGTATAGGACGAGGTCTTCTCCAACTACAGGTCGGGTCAGAATCGGAGGTTGACTCAAGAATCTTTTGAACTCCTGGAACGCCTATTCGCATTCAGGAGTCCACTCGAGCTGACATCCCTTTCTCAATACGGAGAACAGTGGAAGGGATTTTAGTGCTGATCCTGCCAAGAATCTGGAGAGGGCTACAAGTAGGGGTGTTCAAAACCGATCCGGACCGAGCTAAACCGACGGACCGAACCGAAATAACCGAAAACCGAAATAACCGAAAACCGAAAAAACCGAAAAAAACTTATTTTGCTGTTTTTTGTGCAGTTCGGTTCGGTTTTCGGTTTTGACTTTGAAAACCCTAACCGAACCGGTTCGGGAAAAAACCCTAAAAGACTAACCCCACCCCCCCAGACCCCCACCCCCCAAATGACTGAAGCTGCTGCCTGCTGCGCGAGTGTGAGAGTGTCCCCCCAGCCGTCCCTGACCCTAACCCCCAAATCGGCAAATCCCCAATCCCTTACCTGCGCTCTCTAGTCTCTACTCTCTACTTCTCAGTCGCTCTCGCTCTCTCTTCTCCAAAGCCCCAATCCCTAACCTGCGTACCCAAATCTCCCCAATCTCTCACTACTCAGTCAATCAGTCTCTCTCACAGCACGACGCCGTCGCCGTTGGGACGCCACCACCCAGCGCCAGCAGTATTTCTAGGTTCTCCCACTCAGCGCCACGATCATCAGTTCAATGCACTCCCAGCACCTCCGAGTCTCCCAGTCAGCCTTCCTCCCAAGTCAATATGGAGCTCGAGCCACTGATTCAGGTAATTTGCTGTTTATTGCTGTTTACTGGTTGTTTATTGGTGGTTGTTTACTGTCAATATGGAGCCCGAGTCAATGTGAACCATTTGCTATTTACTGGTGGTTGCTGTTTATCGTTGTTTATTGTTGTTTATGGTTGCTGTTTATTGCTGTTTAATTTGAACCATTCCAAGTCAATATGGCTGCTGTTCTGTTTAATTTGAACCATTCCAAGTCAATATGGTTGCTATTTATTGCTGTTTAATTTGCTGGTTATTGAATTATTGTTCAGTGTATTGAGATCAGTGTATTGATCAGTTTATTGTTGATAATTTGGTATTACTGGATTGCTGGTTATAGATTTATTTTTCAGTTTATTGCTTGATGCTGGTTATTGATTTATTGTTGAATTTTGATAACTTGGTCTGGATTGCTGCTGGTTTATTGTATTGCTGGATTGCAGCTGGTTTATGGTATTGCTGGATTGCTGTTGGTTGATAACTTATTGTTGCTGACTTGGTTATTGATTATTGTTGCTGGTTAAACTATTGTTGCTAGTTATTGATGCTGACTTGCTGATTTTGTTCTGTTTGTTGAATTGTTTGCTGACTTGGTTATTAATTATTGTTGCTGGTTAAATTATTGTTGCTGGTTATTAATGCTGACTTGCTGATTTTGTTCTGTTTGTTGAATTGTTTGCTGACTTGGTTATTGATTATTGTTGCTGGTTAAATTATTGTTTGCTGGTTATTGATTTATTGTTCATTTTATTGAGATCAATTTATTGTTCAGTTTATGTTCAGTTTATTCTTGTTAATTTGGTATTGTTGGTTATTGACTCATGATAACAAAAAGGAAACTCTGAGGCATGCCTTTTGAGTATAATTATAACAGAAATGAAGGCTTCTTAGTGTATCATAACTCATAATTCACTCTTTTTATATAAGCATATTCTCATCATGAAACTATTGCACAACAAAATAGTGAAGAAGAGTTTGATTTATATTCTTTGCAGTTGAAAATGAAGAATTTAGAATTAAAAGGTATGTCTATTGAAAGAAAATAAAAATTTATGGCCCCAACTACATATTCTATACTTGAATTGCTCCAACACAATTCTCACCTTCCTACTTTTGTTGCAGGAATAGCTTTTTGGGCTACCTTGACCACTTTCCTCTTGCTCTTTGCTTATCCATATCCTCCACTTCCATATTTGTTTTATTTTTCTTCTTTCATAACGTGAACAAATGTATACATTATTGCTTATTTTCTTCATGGTATTAACATAGATAAAATTGCAGAAATATACTCTGGGTATGAACATAGACAAATGTATACAATATGGTATGAACATATTTGTTTCATTTTCATGTCACTGTTTCCTAAGATTAATTTTTTTCTGAATTGATTGAAAAAACCGAACAAACCGAACCAAACCAAACCGATTTTAATTGGTTTGGTTTGGTTCGGATGGCCTTGATGAAAAAACCGAACCAAACCGAATCGCAGTTTAATTAAACGATCGGATCGGATGACTTTTTCCTCAAAACCCGAACCAAACCGCACCGCGAACACCCCTAGCTGCAAGTCGGCCGTTTAGCTGCTGGACCTCTCTTAAGCAAGTCGGGCTTTTCATTTCCAGGATAGCTCTACACTTATCGGGATTTGCTTCGATCCCCCTTTGTGTCAGCATAAACCCTAGAAATTTTCCAGCTTCCACCGCGAAGGTACACTTTGCGGGATTTAGCCTCATCCCGTGTGACCTTATGGTGTCAAATACATGCGAGAGGTCTGTTAAGAGGTCGGCCTCTTTCTTGGTTTTCACCAGCATGTCGTCTACATAGACTTCCATTAAGCTCCCAAGGTGGGGAGCAAACACTTTGTTCATCAGCCTTTGGTATGTGGCTCCCGCATTTTTTAATCCAAATGGCATGACCACATAGCAAAAATTTGCTCTGGGCGTGATGAATGATGTTTTCTCCTGGTCTGGCTCATGCATCGGGATTTGGTTATATCCCGAGTAGGCATCCATGAACGATAAGTATTGATACCCTGAGCTAGAGTCTACAAGGGTATCAATACTTGGGAGTGGATAAGGGTCCTTGGGACATGCCTTATTTAAGTCGGTGTAGTCGACACACATTCTCCATTTGTCGTTTTGCTTTTTGACTAGAACTACATTTGCTAGCCATGTTGGATATTTGACTTCTCTGATGAAGCCGGCTTCTAGGAGTGCCTGCACTTGCTCTTCCACTGCTAGGGCTCGTTCTGGGCCGAGCTTGCGTCTTCTCTGTTGTACAGGTCGGGACCCTGGGTATACCGAGAGCTTGTGGGACATAAGCTCGGGGTCTATCCCGGGCATATCGGAGGCTTTCCAGGCAAAGAGGTCGGAATTGTCTCTTAGGAGCTTAATCAACCCTTGCTTTAGGGTTTTCCCTAGGTTGGCTCCTATGTTGGTGTTTTTTCCTTCCTCTTTGCCGAGTTGTATTTCCTCAGTTTTTCCTCCCGGCTGTGGTCGCAGCTCTTCTCGGGCCCTTGCACCGCCGAGCTCTATGGTGTGGACTTTGCCTTTTCCCCTCAGGTTCAGGCTTTCATTGTAGCACTTTCTTGCCAACTTCTGATCTCCCCTCACCGTTGCTATTCCTGCTGGGGTCGGGAATTTCATGCAAAGGTGCGGAGTTGACACCACCGCTCCGAGTCGATTAAGGGTAGCTCTGCCGATTAAAGCATTATATGCTGACCCTACGTCGATAACTATGAAGTCTATACTCAGAGTTTTGGATTTTTCCCCTTTTCCAAAGGTAGTGTGTAGGGATAGAAATCCTAGTGGTCTTATTGGTGTGTCGCCTAGTCCGTACAAGGTGTCGGGGTAGGCTCTTAATTCTTTCTCATCCAACCCTAGTTTGTCAAAAGCGGGCTTGAAAAGGATGTCCGCTGAGCTCCCTTGATCTACTAGGGTTCTGTGGAGATGGGCATTGGCTAGGATCATAGTAATTACCACTGAGTCATCATGCCCAGGGATTATTCCTTGCCTATCTTCTCTTGTGAATGAAATGGTGGGGAGGTCGGATGACTCTCCTCCGACCTGGTAGACCCGCTTGAGATGTCTTTTGTGAGAGGACTTGGTGAGTCCCCCTCCCGCGAATCCTCCTGAGATCATATGGATATGTCTCTCCAGAGTCTGCGGTGGTGGGTCTCTTCTATCCATATCGTCTCGCTTTCTCTTCCCGTGACCGTCCGACCTTTCTATGAGATATCTGTCGAGCCGGCCTTATCTAGCCAGCTTTTCTATCACATTTTTAAGGTCGTAACAGTCATTTGTCGAGTGACCATATATTTTATGGTACTCACAGTAGTCGCTGCGACTCCCCCCTTTTTTATTTTTAATGGGCCTGGGAGGTGGCAGCCTTTCAGTATTGCAAATCTCTCTGTATACATCCACTATGGAAACCTTTAGAGGAGTATAAGAGTGATATTTTCTTGGTCTATCGAGACCGAGTTCTTCCTTCTTCTTGGGCTCTCTCTCCCTCTCTTTTGTTGAGGGGAGATGCCCAGGTCGCCAACTCGAATCTCTCAGTCTAGCATTTTCCTCCATGTTGATGTACTTTTCAGCTCTTTCCTGTACATCACTTAAGGAGGTGGGGTGTCTTTTAGATATGGACTGTGAGAAGGGACCTTCTCTAAGCCCATTGACTAACCCCATAATGACTGCCTCGGTGGGCAGGTCTTGGATTTCTAAACATGCTTTGTTGAACCTTTCTATGTAGGCTCGTAAGGATTCTCCGACCTCCTGCTTTATTCCCAGGAGGCTTGGTGCATGTTTTACTTTGTCCTTCTGGATAGAGAACCTCATCAAGAACTTCCTTGAGAGGTCTTCAAAACTGGTGACTGACCTCGGGGGGAGGCTTTCGAACCACTTCATCGCTGCTTTCGACAGGGTAGTCGGGAAAGCTTTGCATCGCGTAGCGTCGGAGGCATCAGCCAGATACATCCGACTTTTGAAATTGCTTAGGTGATGCTTCGGATCTGTGGTTCCGTCATAGAGGTCCATATCGGGGCTTTTGAAGTTCCTCGGAACTTTTGCCCTCATTATATCCTCACTGAAGGGGTCCTCCCCTCCTAGGGGCGACTCTTCTCGATCGTCGCGGGAGTTCCGACCTTTGAGGGAGGATTCTAACTTCAAGAGTTTTCTTTCTAACTCTTTTCGCCGTTCCATCTCCTTTTTTAGGTTCTTTTTGGTCTCCCTTTGTCGCTCCCGTTCCTGTTCCAATTGTTCCAGGCGGCTTTGGTGGACATGGACTAATCCCATAAGTTCAGTTGCATGGGATTGTCCGTCCTTCTCCGATTCGCGCCCTTCTGAGGAATTCACCTTCGGATTTTTGACTCCGGAGGTACCCTCTCTATGTTGATCGTTGGTTCCCTGGTGGAGGGTCAGGTCCACGTCATTATTTTCGGTGTCCAGATTATCTTGTTCGGAATCCGTCTCCACATGACCCTCTTCAGGGGATCTGTCCGCCATCACTGGTTGATCTCTCGGGTCCCCGGCAACGGCGCCAATGTTACGATGGGTAACCGGAGATTGTTGGGCTGGACTCGCTGGGTTGGCCCAATCGTCTGAGGAAGGAAGCCTTCGAGCGGGTCTGCGCCTTGGGGGCCTCCGTCCGACTTGTGAGTATGAACGAATGGGGGTGGTACCTGCAAAGACACTCCGATGCCTAAGTCAGCAAGCGTGTGAGTAGGTCTAGAGAGTATTGGGACTTAGGGATACCTGAGAGATGTCATTGTATTTATAGTGGTGAACTAATAACCACCATTGAAGTAGTGCCACTTTTTAAGGGGAATAACCGGCCCTTTATTTTAGGGTGGTTGAGATATGGCTCTTGGAAGTGGTTAGAGAGATTCTAGGGGCAGTTATCCTCTTGAGGGAGGGTTTATCTGCCAGCTGATCCTCGTACCGACTTCTTTAGAGCAAGTCGTGAAGATAGCCGACTTCGTGGCATCTGTTTTGTGTAGTGTGAGGTTCAACTCCTTTGGGTTGGGCCTTTTACTTAGATCCTGGGTCTTAGCGTTGGGACATGGTATGAACAATAATATAATCAAAATAAAAATTAATAATCTTAAAAAAAATAATAAAATTAAAGATAATTAAAGAGATTCAAGATAAGATTGAATATATATATTTTTTATCTATTAGAATTATGGATGGAGATAAAGAATGTTTTGGATATAAATTTTAAAATTTGCTTCTAATTAAATAAAATTTGAAAAAATAAATAAATTTAATAATATTTATAAATAACTAATTTTTAAATAATATCAATAAATTTTTATATTAATTTTGTTACGTATAATAATAAATTAATATTTTTTTAATTTTATTTTTAATTTAAATTTGTTTATTTTAACATTTTACAGGTTAAATAATTTAAGATGTTTTATTTTTTTATAATTTATTTTTAATTATTATTAAATTTATAATTTTAAAATAAAAATATAAAATTAATTTTTTTAACTCAATAAAAAAAATAGTATATATAAAAATAAAAACTTCGAGAGCGTTAATATTGTTTATTGTTTTTGGTGTGTAAAAAGTACAAAAATGATGAGTAGTAATTGGAGGAGTTTAGATTAGATTAAATTGGAAGGCGGGCGGGTGTGGGTGAGGAATAATGTCAGTTGGGTTACTGAGCGACAAAAGCTGATTTGGTGTCATTGCTTCCGATCACTTTTACTCACTTTGCTTCTAAGGCATGCCATGTCCCAAATCCAAACTCAAACCTCTTCATCATCATACACAGTAGGAGGGTATTCTCGGAATTCAGCACACACTTTCTTATTATTAGAGAAATACACAGATACTACTCATTTTTGTTCATTTTTGCCCATGGGAGCCGCGGTTTAGTTTCTCATACAATGCACACAATCGTGTCCTATTATTATATTATTTTTCAAGACCACGTAACATTATCGACAAAATTTTATAGTAGTTTCTTATTACAAGATCGTCCCACGTTACAAGTTCAAATTTCAAACCTTCAGCTCTCTCTCCTTTAATGTGGCATTGAATAGGCATGGCATCTTATGAAAATTACATGTTTCCCGGCTTATTATTAACTCCAAATGGCATTGCATGGAAGCCACTCCATCCTTACCGTTGTTAATTAGAAGCCCTCCAAATTTGAGGGTCAGGGAGGTAGAAAATTATCTGTTAGACTGTTACCTTTGAAAACTTAGGTCCGTTTTGGCTTTTCTTACATGTAAATTTATATGCCATTGAGTATATGTGGCATGTATATAATTATTTCATTTTCTGGTTGACTACTCATTGCCATCACAAAACACAAAGTCAAACACAATCTTCTTAAGTCTTAGCTAAGGAGTTTTTTTTTTTTCTTCTTGGGACAATACAATTGCATATTCAAATTGGGATAAAAGGATAAATTCCATAAAATTAACCTGAAGGAGGAATGGAAATATTTGAAATTAAAAAATTATTAGCATCATCCTAGTATAATGACCATAAGTTTCTTACATTTTTGGATGTTAAAAAATTTTCAAATTTCAATTATGATTCCGGTTAAGTCTGACCTATTAATATCAAAATATAAACTTATTTTTTATTAAATGAGACCAAATTGAGGTTAGGGAATAGGGAAGATAGCAAAATGGTTTTGTAATTGTAATTGGAATTGGTTTGAGAATGAAGAAAGCTCTTGTTATAATGTTGGGATAAGTACTGATTTAGTCTCTAAAATTTAAAATTAAAATTAAAATTATTTTTAATTTTATTTTGAATTTAATTTTTTTTCTTCTTTACATAACAAAATTCAGAATTCAAATCTAATTAACAAGAATAAAAAATCTCCAAATTCATCTTCAATTATAAGAACAAAAAATTTATAAATCTAATTACCAAAAATAGTCAAATATTAGTTGTCTTCTTTTTTCATTAACAAAACTAAAAACTAAAAATATTTAAATACAATTATCAAAACTCAAAACCAATTATAAGAATAAAAAATTTTTAAATTCATCTCTAATTACAAGAACTAAAAATTCATAAATCTAATTATCAAAGATCAGTCAAATACAAAAAAAAAATATATTGTTCTTTCTCTAATTTCTCATCAAAACCTCAAAATAAAAAAAAAGCAACTACAATCTAAAAACAATAACAAGAACAAAATTAAGAACAAAAATTAGAAAATCAGAGATTGTGACTAACAAAAAAAAATTAAGAACTTGAATCTTAATTTGCTTGTGATGGCAATGAGTCTGGATCGCAAAGGGCAAGGAGGGAAGGAGAAGGGAGGCGCGGCAGCGATGCTGAAAAATGAGAGGAACACGATGACCACCACCACCATTACCTCGCCGACGACGATGAGAAACACGAGGGCCAGCTACGGTGCTGCGAAGGGGAGTCACGGTGCGGGCGAGGGTGAGTTGCGACGGCGCAGCATCTCTCTCTCTTTCCCTCTCCCTCTCTCTCTCTCTCTTTCTCTCTCACATAGGGTATAATTGTCCGAAAGACAATTTTAATATCAAATAAAATATTTGGGACGATTTTAAATCCAAAATAAGGTTAAAAACGATTTTAATTTTGACTTTAAATTTTAGGGGTCAAAACAATACTTACTCATTATAATGTCTAAACAACTATATTAGGTTTAAACTAAAAAAATCAATCATTAAAATTAGTTATTGATATGAAATAAATGTTAAAATATAAATATATATTAAAAATAAATTAAACAATATCTATTTATATACAAATATATTAATAAATAATTTTAATAACTAATTTTAATATATAAATACTATTTTAATTAGAGTCTAATGACTAAAAAATATTAAATAATTAATATTTATATTAAAAATATAAAAATTATTAAATTTTAAATATTTAAAATTTACTATAAAAATAAATTAGACAAAAATTAAATACTAACTAAGAGATGCAGTAAAAAAAATGGGTTGGGGGAATTAGAAGTTAGAAGAGAGCAAGCGGGAAAGTAAAGGATAGTTGAGAAGATGGGAAATCCAAAATGTGCGGCAATCAATCCAGCACGGTGGGCAACCACTACCACTATGCATTAGTGAAAAGTGAAAAGAAATATGCCCAATTTCCATTGCCCCTTTTTTTCCCATTCAGGAAAAGAGAAGGCCAATTGTAGGTTAGAAAGTAAAAGAAGATGGCGGTTTCCTAGGTCTTTACGAATTTTGGTTTCGGGTGGGAAAGTAACACCAACACCAACACCGGATACGTTATAGTATTATTAATTTATTATTATTATCGATATTAATCACCCACCTTGTTTTGAGTTATGCCCAAAATTACAAAGCTAGAAATGGTAATATAAATACAATGATATTTGGTGGGACGTTGGTGATACGGTGCGGTTCATGCCAGCAAACAGAGATGGGAATCCTCGCTCGAAATTTCAGGTTATGAGTACGCAAGCTTTTATTTATTTTAATGAAGATGTACAGTTATTATGTATAAAGATACAAAAACGTATTTGAATGTATAAATACGTGGGGTAGAAGAAAAGTAAGTAGTAGTCATAGAGGAGGGTGAGGGTGTGGGTGTGGTGGAGTGGGAAGAGAGAGAGAGAGAGAGAAAGGAAAGAGGCACTTTTTAGTAATAATCCATATCGAGACGCTTTCACCCCCCATTAAATGCTTTACCAAACTCCCCATCCTCTTCTCTTTCAATTTCATCCCTTCCCTTCTTCGTCATCGACTCTACCTCTATCTTCGTATCATCTTCTCATTAAGGTACTATTCCTTCTCACTCTCTCTCTCCCTCTCCCTCGCGTTTGTGTTTGAAAAAGGGTTATATGTATGTAATTGTTAGGTGGAAGAAAGAGAAAGGGAAATGGAGTGCATGGTGGAGGGAGCGTTGAAGACGAGTTTTAGAAAAGAGATGGGGATGGGTATCAAATATACCACATCCCCGCAGAGGTCGTTCATGGAAGAACTTCAAAATGGCGCCCCTTCCGACGACTTTTTCGTTGACCAACTCCTTGACTTCTCCCAAGTAGACCAACAAGAAGAACAACAAGAAGAAGAACAAGAGCATAAGAAAGTTGGAGAAGACTCTGCTTGCGTGTCACTCTCGCCGCAACAGACCAACGACGTGGAAGAGACCTTTCCCTCTCTCCCCACCACAGACCTCAACCTTCCGGTACTTTCCCTCTCTCCCTCATTGTTTATTGTGTTGGTTGTTGAACCAACGATTCATTTGTATTTTTGACAGGATGATGTGGCAGACTTGGAGTGGCTCTCTCATTTCGTCGAGGATTCCTTCTCTCAATTCTCTCCTCCCATCGTCCCCGCCGCCGTACCAACCTCAACCCCGCCTGCTCCGCCTCAACCTTGTTTCAACATCCCCGTTCCTGCCAAGGCGCGTAGCAAGCGAACCCGAACCGGTGTCAGGGTTTGGCCACTCGCCTCACCTTCCTTCGCCACCACTGACTCCTCCTCAACCACCGCCACCGCCACCTCCTCCACCTCTTCTTCCCCTTCCAGCCCCTTGCTAATTTACGCCACAAACCTGTCCCAGACCATGGACCAGGTTAGCTCTGACGCTCCGCCGAAGAAGCCCAAGAAGAAGGCCTCTCCGGAAGGCGGATTTCCGGCACAGGCACCGCGCCGCTGCAGCCATTGCGGCGTCCAGAAGACCCCGCAGTGGAGAACGGGACCACTCGGGGCGAAAACGCTCTGCAACGCGTGCGGGGTTCGGTACAAATCGGGTCGGCTCTTACCCGAATATAGACCCGCTTGCAGCCCAACGTTCTCCAGCGAGTTGCACTCCAACCACCACCGGAAAGTTCTGGAGATGCGGCGGAAGAAGGAGACCATAGGTGGTGGGGTTGATACCTCCGGTTTGGCCCCTCCGGTTGTTCCCAGTTTTTGATGATTCATTATTATATATATTATTATTATTATTATTATTATTATTATGCTTAATTTAATTTTATTTTATTTTTAGGGAAAAAAAAAGGTAAGAAGTTAAGAACTAGGTAGGGGGAAAAGAAATTAGCGCAGAGTTTTAGAGCCGGTTTGGATGGGACCCGAGTTTAGTGTACATTTCTTATCATGTGTTGGAGTGCGTTAGGTGCTAGGCATTGTAACTGATTAGGAGACTTTTTTACCTGTTCCTTTCTTTTTTTTAATATGAAAGTTTTTGTTTGAATTTGAAATTAATTTACGTTATGGAATGACGAGGATGAGGTGGTTTTGCTTGAAATGAAACAGTTTAGGGGTGTGGGCGTTGAAAGGCATGAAGCTTATGAACAAAATAAGGAAACCCCCCCCCCACCCCCCAACTCCCCACGAGTCTTCTTGTGTCGTGAGATGAACGTACTTTCCATGACTCAACTCAACTCTGCAATGCAAATCCAACGGCCCACCAACAGCAATCTCTCACATCTAGTTAAGTTACTTCAAACTTGAAAAGGCTTCGTAACGCCAAACTTGATTTGGACTCACTCACTCTAAAGTGTAAACACCTCCTTTTAATAACAATCACAATAATAATACCTACCTACTTTGGACTTTGGACTTTGGAGTGTAGTTCACGGTTAGCTTTATCCTTTGGACAATTTGAAGGGGTATGACGGTTTTCTGTTCAACAAAATTATACTCACTATAACTACAAGTATAATCCCGGGATTTCAGTAGTAAAGATCTGTAAGACTATATTTGGTGTTTGGGGTCTTAACTCTTAAGTGGGAAGAAATGAAGAATCGAACATGGAGCATAACGAGGTATTTGAGGCAGGTATCTGTGTATTGGGGGATAAAAACAAATGACATGATGACAAATTTTGGAATCTCTCTATATAGTGGCTTGATACACCATCATAATCCTGCTTTGTTAGCTATCTATCTGGATGGAAATCTGAATTTGGTGGTGTTTGTTTAAGTAGGTGGTATCTCGCATTTAAATATTGAATGCTACCAGAAGGAGTTTGGTTGTGCTGAATCAATAAAGTCCTTACCTGACATCTGCATTGCATTCAGGCCCCCTTTTTTTCTTGTGGGGAATTCTATACTTCTAATCACGAAAACACCCTCTTCCCCATCCTTAATTCACATGAATGATATTTCAAAGCAGGCCTGCATAATGCTCTATTTATTGCTAACTACTTCACCCGCATTTCAAGTTTGGAGATGCGGTGTCGTTTTACAATAGAATTGAATGCATGCAAAACAGCAATAATATATGTTGTTGCCTCCGTCGATAATCTCAAAGCGTATTCTTTTGGAGTCAAGTGGAACTGAAGCAACTCACTCCCAATTTCGAAAGTCAATTTGCTATTTGATTACCATCCTCATCAGTATAACTTTTGGTTAATGCGTGTTTGCTAGAGTTATAATAGAGACCGAATAAAGAAATACGATTAGAGCAAATAATTATTCTAGCTAGCTAGTGTGGAAACGCTACTGTAACTGTGCAAGTGCTTTTTACCAAAATATAAAAAAGCCTTTAATGTTTCGTGGCAATCACGTGATGACTATATCTTACCCGTTCCGAACTACTTCTATAATGTCTATGATAGTAGCACAATAATAATTCTGCTACATACGCCACGATTTTGCTTATCTATGCTATTAAATTAATATGTATATTGATTTATTGATTCTATTTTTACTCGTAAATTTTGATGATAAAATAAAATATGGGTTCGGGTATTGGATTCATTATTGACACCATTAAATGTTATATTATAAAGTTCTTGAATTCGTGTACATGGGAGATTTTACATAAGCTCTAAGAGGGGGTACGTGTCCAGTAACGTTTATTTTTCAAATGGAAAAGAAACTATATATAGATCTTTATTATAGATCTATGATTCAAAATTCAAATCCTATTGAAACCGCAGCAAGCTAAGTGCGAGTTTGAATTCTAGTTCTTGGAATCAACCGAAAGAGTAATAGTGGCAGTAAAAAATAAAGGTAATAGGGTGAATAATAACGTGTGAGTCTGAATTTTAATTGAAGAATCATCCCCGGCACGTTATTATTGTAAATTATAAATGCAAAGAAAGAAGTTGGATTGTAATTAAGTATAATTAACAAACTAGCTACCAAAGAAGGAGCAAATATCTGCTGGAATATAATGGATATAAAGGTATGGTTGTTTTTAATTTGTTGCTACTTGCTACCCTGTTTTTTGAGAACACTTTATGGAAAAAGTAACATAGGTATCTCCATAAATCTACATATTAGGTTGCAACAATTATGCGGATGTTACCCAAGCTTTTTGACCACTATGTTTCTTTGATGAACGGTGATCATGTGCCCTGGACTCTACGTCCGTTCTCATTGCATCCTGCCCCCAATTTTTCTGTTAAAGACAAATGTCATTATGATGCAAGTTCGTATGTTATATTATGTTTGTATGTTATCTTGAGCACATGAGGTATTGTTAGTTTTAGAATTACGTGAATCAAATGCATTATCTTCCCTACAAGCTGATTAAATATCATTTCAATAACCATACGTATCAAATAAGCAATAATGGTAAAAATAGCTTTTATGATAATATTTTAAATGATCATTGTGTCCCTTGTAAAATAGCTTTTGAAAGAATGAATTGGGTATGATTATTGTTTATAATAATTTTTTTCATATGTTTATATACAGAAAGAGGATCATATGTCTAGTTATAACCTTATAAAAAATATGTGGACCAAATAATTATTTGGTTTATATTTTCATTCTTCTGTTTTAAAATTTTTTTTAAGTAAAAAAAGTTCAACACAATAAGGTGGAGCAAAAAAAAGAGAAACAAAAACTGATAACGCTAAAAATAACAATTCCATCTCCGGCATTGCCATCAATAACTAATCCGATGACTGACTCAGCCCAGCAAATTAAGAACTAATTCGCCGTGGTAGTGAACTCCATTTAAGGGTTTGAACCCCCGACACTTACTTAAGCGGACTAGTAAACTAACTACTAGACCAACCCAACTTGGTTAATAATACTTAGTTAAAGTTCTTGAAAACCTGATATCCCAATGACTATGGCCCATTGATAAGAGCCCACTAAAATTTATTTTCAGAATCAAGCAATCATACATCCAGTTATGTATGGGCTTAGATATTGATACTTTGACCCAAACTGTATAATCAAAACAGATGGAGTCTTAAAAAAAGGTACAACAATATGGAGATTATTGATATCCAACTATTGGGCTTCTAATACTGTTTTATATGAGCCTATCCCTTTGTTTCGTTAGGCAATGAATGAATATGCACTGCCCTCTTTAGCAATACATTAAATCACATGGAAAGGTGCATGCGGGAGTTTATTAATGAATTTTCTTTTTGGTGACTAGGAGTTTATTAATGAATTGATCAAGCTTAAGCAAGCATGGATATATATAATATATGTTTGTTTGGGAAAAAAAAGCAGCAGCAGCATGGATATATGGGTATCGAATCTATTCAACTGGCCACTATATATGTAAGTGGAAGTGTGGAACATTATAACATACGGAACTAGCAATATGCGTGTTAGTTGCCATCCATATTGGACTGAAACAGTAATTTCACGAGTCACTATAAAATAATTAACAAATTGTCTTTGCATTTCATTTTCAATATTATTTGAACTTGTTAGTCAATCATTATTTTTGTTTTTAGGCCAATGAACCCCTGTGAACGAGTGTACTACCGGTGGGTTGCCCATTACATACGGTACAAGGCCTCTTTTTTAGCTACAAGGCGTGAGAAGTGCTATGATTGGAATCCAGCAAATTCCATCAAATATTGGAATCCGTATATAAGTATATAAAACTATGATTGCTCCTTGGAATTATAGTATGTATAATACTGATGTGGACTCAACAATTTGTACATGTGAGATGTCTGGCAGGGTGCCAGTTAATACCCATTTTGCCCTTTGAATTTGGACTTATAAATTTTAATTTACTCAATCAAACTGCCAAATATTTAATAGTGACTCATTCTTGATCTTCGTTAATAGCGTGCTGAGTTAATATATCTATCTATTATATATTCTATTATATATTACTAACTTTGTAATTAAAATATATTATATATTAATTTTTATTATAATTAAAATAAAAATTTTTTAAATTAAAAAAAATATTTTTTATTAATTTTACAACTAAAATATGTACATATCATTTTTTATTGTAATTAAAATTAATATTTTTTAAAATTAAAAAATTCTTTTATCTTCTCTACTAATTTTACAACCAAAATGTGCCACATGTCACTTTTTCATTGTAATTAAAATTAAATTTTTTCTTCCAAAATTAAAAAGTTCTTTCCTCCTCCCTCTTTCTTTTTTTATTTCTTTCATTCCTTCAACTACTCTATCTCTTTTATATATCATTATTAATCACTAATTACGAATTTGACAATCAAAATGTGCAACATGACATTCTTTAATATACCTATATTACTATCTAATTTAATAACCAAATGTGTCACATAACACTCTTTATTAAAATTGAGAGAAAATATTTTCTTCTAAAATTAATAAACTCCCTTCCTAACTCCTCTCATCTATCTCTTTCCATTTTTCTATTTCTCTCTACTATTTTTCCTCTATATATAATTTATATTTTATATTAGTAATTTGACAAATCAAAATATGTCATCTAATATTTTTTATTACAATTAAAATAAAATTTTTCTTCCAAAATTAACAAATCCTCACCCGCATTCTTCATCTTTATCTTTCTCTCTCTTTTCTCCCATTCTCTATTTTTTCTAACTTTTTATTTTACAGAAAACAAAATTACCAAAACAATATAATTGAATAAAAAAATATTATTATTATATACATATTTTTTTAGTTTTTCTATTTAGTTTTAAATTTTCACCGCTTATTTTTTTAATCTATAGTATTATTTCTCTTTTTTTAAATATTTATTATATATAATTTGGAGAGAATACTAATGTTATAATTAAAAGTTAGAATCAAGATTCAATTATTTAAAAAAAAATTGAGTTAATTTTTTAACTATCAATATATTTTTTATGCTAATATCTAATTATATTTTTATATAAATAAAAATATTATTTTTTAATAACAAGTATAAAAATTAATTATTTCTATTTGTGCAACAGACTTAACATCTAATTAAATGTAAAAGTCTACACATTAAATTATTTTAAATTTTAGATAACAAATGTTAAAATTAATTATTAGTAAAAAATTAGATTTTTTCATATAAAAATAATAATTAAAAATTTTATTATTTGACTTTTTATTTACAGAAACCTTGGTATTTTTAATTGAAGACTTTTGTCAACCTACGACTTTTTTTTGTAAAAGTAGTTTGATTTTATAAATCTTTTGTGACATGCATAATTTATATTGGCATGACAAAGTGGACTATAATTTTAAAATATTTATATTTCTGTAATATTATTACGGATAAAACTACTAGTTAAATTACTATGTTGAACACATTAAAATAATATCGTTTTATATGTCCACTCAATTTTCACCCAATACAACATCATTTTATATTAACTGAGAATTAGAAGATAGTGTATTCGATACTGGCATACTGCCTAATTTTTTAACTATTTGATATAAAAGTAAAAAGTGAGTTCTATTTTTACCTTTTTTTTTAACTTTCAAACAAATTAAGTACTAATATTTTAGACACTAGAGAATTTTTCTTAAAAGATTTAGTATATGTAGTAATCTTTTCTTTCTTTTTCTACCTCTTCCTATGTATTCAGACACTACCACGATGAACCTTCAATTCTACTGAGCTCGCACGTGATCTACAACAGGTCCAATCCCTTTGTGAATACCTCCCTCATTTAGTTCAATCTTTCAATCCTATCCTCTCCTTCGTTGACAAACTCTTCTCTCCTTACAATACACTCTATTATATTACTACAGAAAAAAATTTTATTTTCATAATTATTCGTTCCCTACGAATTATTTTATTTTTAGAATTTTAAAAAATATTATAAAATTTAATAATTAAGTGTTATATCCAAGTTTGTTCAATATATAAAAGAATTAGTCGTGTCATGTACGAAAGAAGAAGAAGTTAATAATGCATGGATTGGTAATGGTGATTGGTGAGGGTCCTACTCCTTTCCAGTTCTTATTTATTTTGGTAAACTACCAGCATTTGGAATTTAATGAGTTTTTAGTTGTCTTATCTTATTTTAGGGAGCTTTTCTGAAAAGATTTTTTTAAATATTTTTTCATAAAATCTTTTAAAAAAATAAAAAATAATTTTATATTTCGGTATATTATATAATTTTTTTTATCTAATAATTATAGACATACTTAGGTGATCTTTTACAAATAATTTTGAAAAGATTTTTTAAAATAATTTTTTATTATAAGATCTTTTAAAAAAATAAATAATTTTATGTTTATTATCTCATGTAAAAAAATTTTTTATTTAATAATTGTGTTTGAGTATAATAATATAAAAATATATTTTTATTTTTTTATTATGTTAAAAATATATATATTTTAGATAAAAAAGATCTTTAAAAAAATATAAAGTGTAACTTCTAAAAAAAGATATTTTTTATATTTTTCTAGTGTTTTTACTTTTATTACTAAAATTTTGTTAAACACATTAATTTTTTTTAATAAAAAAAATCTTTTTTTTTAATAATTTAATGATACTCAAATAAGTACTATATTGCCAATGAGTTATAACTCAAATGATATAATCTTTCCATATTCACTTAACAGATCGCGAATTCGAGTCTTCCTATCTTTGGTGAAAAAAGGAAAGTACTATGTTTTGATACAATAATATAAAATTATTTTTTTGTTTATTTATTATGTTAAAAATATTTTTTAAGTAAAAAATATCTTTTAAAAAGAGATATAAATTATAATTTCTAAAAAAATATTTTTTATTTTTTTAGTATTTTTACTTGTACTATTAAAATTTTGCCAAATACTCTAAAAAATAAAAAATTATTAAAAGAATATTTATCTAATAACATCCAAATAAACACTTAATACTAATTATGAGATTGATAATAAATTGGTAATATAAATGAGTGTACTTTTGATTAGAGTAAACACTCAATCTGGTTCTTGTCCATTTTCACCGAAGGACAAAGTGATCTTTGTCCAAAAAAAGGGACATTTCGACTCTCAACTTTTTTATTTTGGGACAATACGGTATCTGTTAAAAAATTTGTTAAATAATAATAAAAATTAGTTTTGTGGGAGTTTTATTTATATTTTGTGGAGGTTTAAACCTCCACAAACTATTAATAACTTTATTTTTAAAAAATTCTTTCATTAATGGTGGTTAAGTGAAGAAAAACCATTGATAAAAATAATGCTACAAAAAAAGTAATTATAGTGCAATACCTTTTTTAAAAAAAATAACATCGAATAAGAAATGAAAGAAGAGAATTTTAATATTGATAATATTGGTATTAGTGATGATGACGGTAGAGGAGATAATAATGATGATAAAGTATGGTTACACAATAAAAATAATAGAGGATGAAAAAGATAATGATAGTAGTGGTAGTAATTGGTTATATTATTGAAAAGATTTTTGTGGAGTTTAAAACCCCCATAAAATACAAATAAAACTCCCCACAAAACTAATTTTTATTATTATTTAATAAATTTTTTAACAAAAAGATCGTATTGTCCCAAAATAAAAAGGTTGAGGATCAAAGTGTCTCTTTTTTTAGACAAAAATCACTTTATTCTTCGTGAAAATGGACCAGAATCGAATTGGGTCTTTACTCTTTTGATTATTCAGTGTAAAAAAATATTTTTAACATTGATTTCTAATCAAATCCTTTCTTTTGGAAACACTCAAGTGGTTGGTGTGAAAAATTAGAATTTTTGTTGATGTGGCAGAATAAAAGATTGAATGCCTTTGCAAAGCTTTTTTTAACTTATTTTTTTTTATTTTTTCTCTCGGATAGATTTAGCTTTGTGTACAGGTTGTTGTTCTTAGATCATGATGTTTATTTATTAAAAATTAAAGGAGTTTATCATACCTTGTGTGAAGAAGTCCATTCGATCCTTTTTTTTTTTTAATAATCCGTGGACATGTAGAATATAATGGAACAATTTTTTTGGATTCCATTTTTTATGAACCAGTTTTAAGTCTTGTTTGAAAAGTTTCAAAAGTAATTTTTGAGTTTTTAATTTATGAAAAGTAGTAATATTAATACTTAGGTTCAATTTGGGTAAATAACTTAAATAAGTTCTTTTGGAAAAGGAGCTTAAAGTATAAGGACTTTTATTAATAGTAGCTTATAAATAAGTTATTTTGTGTTTGGATTTTTAACTATAGAAGTACTTATTTTAAAGTTGTAGCGTTTGGATAAATAATTCAAAAAATACAATTTTTTTAACATAAGAGAATGGATATTAAAATAACGATAATAACAAATACTTTCCATTATTGAAGGTTAATTTTACATAATCAAATCACTAAAATTACAATTGATCAGGCAATTGATTCTTTATTTATTCTCTAATTAGTTCCATTTTTCTAGTACTTTCAGCATTCGGTTCTTCCCACGTAATATCATTAGAAATTGGTTCTTCTACTTCACCTTCACCTTCACCCATAAGATCAAAATTTTCATAGAATTCTTCAAATTGTTCATCGCTTGTGTCATTCCGTCGAATAAAATTGTGTAAAGCCATACAAGCACCAATAATTCATTCCAATCAGCTTTAAATTTTCTTCTGAACTTGCCACTTTCATGAATTTGTTGGGGAAGAACATAAAAAAAAAAAAATTATAAAACTAATTATAAAAATAATAGCAAGTTGTATAAAAATAAAATCACATATAAAAAAAATAAAATTAAAATCACATATAAAAAAATAAAATTAAAACTGAGATTTCATAGCATACAAAATATTCAATACAAATTTAATAATAAAAATAGAATGATAAAATGATAAAAAAAAAAAATACCTAGAAAAAATATATGCTGGTTCAGATGGAACAAAAGATGGTGGTGAATGGTCAATACTTGCAGCAGATGAATCATTACGTGAAAATGGTGGTGGAACGCCAACACTTCCAGTAGATGGAACATTGCGTGAGGATGATGGTGGAAGGCCAGTGCTTCTAGAAGATGGAACCTTGTGTGAAAATGATGGTGGATAGCCAGTATTTCCAGCAGAAACAAGAAACATTTTTTTACAGAATCAAGAACGAAAGTAAATTTTTTTGTTTTGAAATCAATTTTTTTTCACGGAAGTGATAAAATGACTTATCAAAAAGGAGAAAGTCATCTATTTTTACTTCTTCCAAAAGCTATAAATTAACTTTTCGGGAAGTTAAAAGCTCTTTTTAAAAATAGTGCCAAACACGCTTATCGTAACTTTTCATAATTCAAAAGTTAAAAAAAAGTAACTTTTGTGCGTTCCCAAACGGGCTCTTAGTGTGATTTTCAAAATCAAATTACAGCTTTCTAAGAAGCTATTTAGGAGTTTATAGAAAAGTTAAAAAAACTGATTTCTCTCGTAATACTATTATTTTTTTTTATCATATTTTTATAAAATAAGCACTTTTAGAACTAAAAATTCAAATACAAAATAACTTATTTATAAACTACTTTTAATATAATCATTTATTATTTAAGCTATTTTTTAAGAAAATCTTAATTAAACTGTTTACCAAACTGACCTTAATCTTCATGCTACGTTTAATTGAAACTTATGTACAGACTAAATTCGAGTTGTATTTAATTTTAGACTTCATAAATGGCGGACATCCCTTCTTTCATCTTTTCATTTTATTTATTTATTTTAATTGTGGCTTTGATATGTCCTGAGCAGTGAGGGTCAGATAAGAATTTGCATTATTGAGATAGTATCTGCTGTTTCATATCTTCACAAAGAAGGCATCGTGCACCGAGATTTAATTAGGGATAGATGGATTTTGAGTTTTTTCAATTGGTGCGGTTAAATTGAGCAAATTCAATTTGTGCCAATCCATATGGTCATTACCCTTCTATCCTGGCAATTTCCAAACCACATATTCACATAACGCCTAACTACTCTAGGGACAAACGTGAATCATGATATTTAAGGGATTTGATTGAATAAGTTGAAATGTGGATTGAGACCGAACTCTAATTTCAAAATCTAAAATGAACATTAACTTCATAAGGTGTTTAATGTTGTTTGAAGAATATTATAGACAAAATAATTTTTTAACATTGTTTAAATTCCCTTATTCTCTTTACAATCCTATTTATAAAACAATGAAATCTTAAATATCCAAAGATCATACCTGTGTTGCATAGTGAACTATGCGAGTGGTGGCTGCGTCATCAGATGTTGATGAAAACTATTGAGGATAAAAGATAATTACTAATATTACAAATATTACATTTATACCTTTTTCAAATGTCCTATTATCAAGGTTTGAAAACCGGACCGATCATCAAACCGTTTTAATTACTAATTTTTGGTTTATTGATTTAATCGGTCCAATCGGTGGTTCAATTAAAAAAACCGTTTTAGAATAGAATAATAAATAAATTATAAATAAATATTTTAAAATATAATTATAGTCTAATATAAATTTTAATGTTCTTCTAAATATAAAGTATTACATCAACCAAAATCTAATATAACCTTTGATTTCATAATTATTAACAATTTATCATTCATTAGTCATTATATGTCACTATTGAACTTAATTATTAAAATAGTCACAAAAAAAATCACCGAATTAACTAAATCAATAACAAATATTCGATCATCTACTCATAGCTAAGCTCAACATCATAGCATGACAAATCAGCAACAACCAATAATGTAACCAGAAATTTCCAGTCTCAATGAGAAGATACCAAGTCATCATTGAATCAGAAAGCAAAGAACTCTTGCTGTTGATGTTGTTGTTATTGATTTCATCCAATCTTGATCTCATCCACGAAAAGGGCCAATGAAGGGTGACAAGCTTCATCAAGCTCCTTTGCTTGCCATTCTTAGGATTGCCAGCATTCTTCTTTGAGGAAACATGCCATTTCCACTCCCTATAAACAACTAGACATCAGAGACATTCTCGTAACAACTTGATATGAAGTAAAGTAGCATTAGAAGTTAGAATACAGGGTATCCTTCACAGTTCAAGTCTCAGTGTGGCATCTATCTATCTATCTATCTATCTATCTATCTATCTATCTATCTATCTATCTATCTATCAGAATTCAGAAAAATCAATGTCTAATCTTATTCTTCATAAACATATTCAAAAAGGACGGATACTCACAAATTTAGCATGATTTTGAAGTAGAACAAGAAAGAGGGCAGGTGAAATCAATGGTAACATGATGGCAAGGCATGACAGAGGCAGCAACAGAGGAAGCAGCAAAGGCTTCACCCTTCGCACGCCTCCTCCCGCGACCTCCACCCCTTCTTTCCCTTAAATGAAATATAAATCAACAATTCATTAAACTTAGATTCATATTCAATCACTTATAAGTTCATATTTTCTTTTTTTATCAATTACAATCTAAGCATAATTTCTTTTATATCAGCCTGAAATGTATTAAGGAATTATAACACAAACAATGTCCAATTACCTTAACTTAGAGACCTGAAAGCATATCATAAGATAGGAACAAATTATTAAAAATAAAAGCCATTCCTAAAACATGAAGCGGTGAAATGAACAAATATGCAGCAGTACAAAACCTTAGGACAAACAACACAATACAATTTTTTCTACTCATCAAGATTTTTAATATAATTTTAACAAAACCTCAGATGTCCATGATGGAGGAAGTGGCTTCAAGGGTATAAGGGACTTCAAAAACACCAAGAATGAGAAACATTATATGAAGTAAAGTAGCATTAGAACACAGGATATCCTTCACAGTTCAAGTTTCAGTTTGATCTATCTATCTATCTATCTGTCTATCTATCTATCTATCTATCTATCTATCTATCTATCTATCTATCTATCTATCTATCTATCTATCTATGTTACTTGTAACAAAATTTTCAACCAAATTTTAATAAAGTTTCAACACATTCTTAATAAAGAGTAACAAACTTTTCCAAATCTTTCTGATGTTAAGCATATTAGAAAAAGAAACCCAACTTTTAGGAGCCAGTAACAAAATCATGAAATTTAAACAAGATCAAATTCAGACCAAAAGCATAATAAAAAAAATCAATGTCTAATCTTATTATTTATAAACATTCAAAAAGGACGGACACTCACAAATATGCGACGCGACGGCGCGACGCTGAAACAGTAGGGACGATGACTGGACCAGATTCGACGGCGGAGGTAGGACGACAGCGGTAGGACGACTTTAAGAGGAGAAGGAGAGTGATGAGGCTAGGGTTTGAGAGAGAGAAGTAAATGCGTGAGAGTGAGACCGAAAAGGCGAAAGGCTGGTTACCCTTTTCTTCTAATACCAAAACAGTGACGTTTTTGGTAGAAAAGTGAAAATCGGCTGGGTTCCGGTTCGGTTTGACCGGCCGGTTCTCGGCCGATTCAACAGTTTTGGAACGGTTTTTAATTACCAGTTTTACCTATTAAACCGAATCAGAATTGTTGGCGGTCTCCGATTGGACCAGTTCGACCGGCCGGTCCGGTCTGGTTTTCAAAATCTTGCCTATTATTAAGTAAGGAGTGTTAGGGCCAGCAGGTCAGGTTTTATAATTTGTAGTCATTAATTAGTCATTATTAATACTTTTAATAATATAAAGTTATATTATATTTAATAGTGTGAGATTACTCTTTTTTTATGGTTAAGTTCTGATTATTGAATTCTTACTGATCCGTTACTCAAACACTGGCCCACTACAACAACCTCGGAATCGGACTCAACTAAAGAAGATAAACCTCCCCGAAAATCTCACACCATAACCACTATCAGGATACTCCACAAAGCCGGTAACAAATGATACGGATAACTGCCATACACAAACTCAATATAAACGAGTGACTAATTAAGTCACAGCTATGCAATTCACTCCATTTCCATTCTGAATATTCTCATACTCTTACTTACTTGAGTGTTAGAGTCCCTTTGCAGGTGCCCAACACTGCCACCCTCACAAGAAGACGACATTCCATCCCCTCGCTCTAAGGAAAGCTGGTTCGAGTATCAACAGTACGAGCTATACCTCGGAGAGATTTATTCACACAGGAACATTTGGCGTCCACCGTGGGTCTGAGATTTTCTAACCCCACGTCTTTTTATATATTTTCTGTGCTTTCTTCTCTTCTTTCCCTTGCAGGTTACGACATATGGCGGATGCTCAAAATAACGCCCCCTCAAACCCCAACTCGGCAGAACTACTGGCCATCAACGAATTTCTCAAAGCGGAGAATCTAAAAATGGCCGAGCTCTTACGTCAAAAGCAAAACAGTCAAAGTAAAGGAGGAGAGCACAAGAACGCTGAAAACAAGGATGACAACAACGAGCACACATCAGAGGCAAAGCACACCATACCCACTCCCCCAAAAACCGTAACCAAAAGAACCAATCCTTTCACAAAAAGAAGTCATAAGCTTTTAAATGCCCAAAAATTTCACCCTTCCAATGACCTTGAAACCCTATGTAGGAATAGGGGACCCAAACATCCACGTCACCAAATTCTATACCATGATGTTCATAAACAAAGAATCCGACCCAATCCTATGTCGTACTTTCCCAACTTTCCTAGACGGGGCTTCCCTGATTTGGTTCTCCAACCTCCCTGAAGGCTCCATTTCTAATTTCGATGAACTAGCCGACCAATTCGTCAACCATTTCGCTGCGTCCAAGATATACGTGCACAACTTTGACTACCTGAGCACCATTAAGCAAGAGCCGCATGAAAGGCTGAAGGACTACATGAGGAGATTCACTGAAGCGACCAATGAAATACCCAACTTGAACCCAGAAGTCCACCTTCACGCCCTGAAAAGCGGCCTCTGCCCCAGAAAATTCCAGGAGACAATAGTCATAGCAAAGCCGAAAACTCTAGCCGAATTCTGAAAAAAGGCAACAACTAAAATCGAGATTGAAGAGCTCTGAGCACTTCGAAAAGCAGAGAAGCCCGCCTCGAACAGAGAAGACGAGAAGCGGAACAAACACCCAAGTAACAGGACAGACCAAAGATCATTCAAACTCACACCTAAGTTCGACAACTACACTCCCCTCAATGCCAAGAGAGAGGACATCATCAGAGATATCCTACACTCGAAACTTATCAAACCGCCAAACAAAGCAGGTACATACCAAGACCAACGATACGTAGACAAGTCCAAGTACTACACCTTCCATCGGAAATATGGACATACAACAAATGACTGGGTTATAGCAAAAGACCTTCTCGAAAAACTGGCCTGACAAAGCCTACTAGACAAATACATCGATACCAGAGGGAGAATGCGGCATACAGAAGACCTCACCCAACATTCCAGAACAATCGACAATCCCTGAGACAAGGGGAAAAAGGTAGACGAAGATGTCAATCCACCCCGTCGAGTAATAAATTTTATTTCTGGTGGTTTTGCAGGAGGAGGATGCACAAACTCAGCTAGAAAGAGATCCTACCGAGTTATGATGTCAGTGACGGGATCAACCTCGTCTCAACCTATCAACCCACACAAACCGGAGATCTCATTTCTCCCCAAGGACTATAAGGCAACTAACCGCAACCTTGACGACCCCGTAGTCATCTCTGCGCAGGTTGGAGAGCCATTAGTCAAGAAAATCCTGATGGATCCAGGGAGTAGCGCAGACGTGCTATTCTACTCAACATTTCAGAAAATGAAGTTAAGTGACAAAGCCCTTCAACCATCATCCGGGTAAATGGTAGGTTTCTCAGGTGAACGGGTTCCTATCCGATGTTATATCTAGTTACAAACCACACTTGGAAACTATCCTAACTGTAACACTATAGACATACAATATCTGGTTGTTGATTGTAGAAGTCCTTACAATATAATTCTAGGTAAACCTTCTTTAAATGCATTAAATGCTATTATTTCCACTGTGCATTTGTGTGTTAAGTTCCTTTCGCAGGATAACAAAGTCGTAACAATTCATGGAGACCAGAGAGAAGCCAGATAGTGCTATAATGCCAGCCTAAAGACCAAATACTCACGACAACCTGAGCAACAGTATGTTCAAGCAGTATACGGCTCGAAACCATTACCCCTGTTGGTCGACTTAGATCCTCAGACCAACATCAAGAATGACCGATGCCAATAGATGACCTCACAAAGGTTCAACTAACTGCCGAGGAAGAAAAATATACATACCTTGGCAGTGCACTGAAAAATGAAGAACGAAAATAACTGGCCGAGCATTGAGGCAAAATGTTGATCTATTCGCATGGACTCCAGCAGACATGCCAGGAATAGATCCCAACGTCATTTGTCACAAGTTGGCAATCAATCCATCTATCCGACCTATAGCCCAGAAGAAAAGACATCTCGGCACAGACAAAAGGGCAGCCTCCTTAGAGGAAACCCGCAAGCTCCTCAACGCTGGATTCATAAGAGAGCTCAGATACTCCACTTGGTTAGCCAACGTGACAATGGTAAGAAAAAACAACGGTAAGTGGAGGATGTGTGTGGACTATACAGACCTTAATAAGACATGTCCAAAAGACGTATACCCCCTCCCATGCATTGATAAACTAGTTGACAGCTCTTCCAGTTTCCAATGTTTAAGCTTTATGGATCCTTATTCTGGATATAACTAAATACTAATGTATTCGGCTTACCAGGATAAGACTGCTTTTATTACTGACAATGGAAATTTTTGTTATAAGGTTATGCCATTTGAACTCAAAAATACAGGTGCAACATATCAAAGACTCATGGACAAGATCTTTTCAAACCAAATTGGCTGGAATATAGAAGTCTATGTTGATGACATGGTAGCAAAGACACTACATGCATCAAACCCCATTCAAGACTTCAAGGAAATATTTCAACAACTTCAGACGTATAATATGAAACTCAATCCCGAGAAATGCATTTTTGGAGTGCAAGGAGGGAAATTTCTCGACTTCATGCTCACCTGCCGAGGTATTGAAGCCAACCCTAAAAAATGTCAAGCAATTCTAAACATGAGAAGCCCAAGGATGGTCAAGGAGGTTCAACAACTAACTGGTCCGCTAGCAGCACTGGCCAGATTTTTACTTCGTATAGCACACCGATCACATCACTTCTTCAAGACCCTTAGAAAACAAGAAAATTTGAGTGGACCAAGAAGTGCGAAGAAGCCTTCACCGAGCTCAAGACAATACTATCAGAACCACCCATACTTCAAACACCAGAGTTTGGTAAACTGTTGTATCTATATTTATCTGTTACTATTCATGCTATCAGTTTTGTCTTGGTAATAAAAACAGGAAAGTAATAACAGCCAGTATACCTTGTTAGCAAGTCCCTCCAAAATGCCAAAGTCAGATACCCATAGCTAGAAAAACTCGCTCTGGCCTTAATAACAATGGCCAGACATTTGCGACACTACTTTCAGAGTCATACCATCATAGTCAGAACAGAACAACCTCTTCGGCAAATTTTGACAAAGCCAGAGCTTGCTGGAAGATTGATTAAATGGTCAATCAAATTATCCGAGTATGACATTCAATACCAATCGCGAGGAGCCTTAAAGTCTGAAGCACTAGCAGACTTCGTGGCAGAGCTCACGGTAGATGAGCATAGCCTAACCACAAATACTTGGATGCTATACATTGACGGAGCCTCAAATAACAAAGGCTCAGGGGTAGGGATACTACTTGAGGACGAGCAAGAAACAGCCATAGAACAATCTCTACAATTCACTTTCCATTCAAGTAACAATCAAGCAGAGTATGAAGCACTCATAGCAGGATTAAGGCTAGCCCATACAATAGGTGTAACGCAACTGAGCATCAAATGTGACTCTTTACTTGTGGTACAACAGGTAACAGGTAACTTTCAAGTAAAAGATCCACTGTTGGAAAATTATAACGCTATTGTTACTAATCTTATTAACGGTTTCCAAAAATTTGAAATTTCCCATATATCTCGGGAACAAAATGATAGAGCAGATATCCTTTCAAAGTTGGCAACAACCAGAAGTCAAACCAAAACACCTATATTATTTCAACTGACACTTAATGAGCCTAGTATTATGCTAACAAAAATGTCAAGTATTTCATAGGAAGAAGACTGGCGAAAGCCCTTCATACATTATTTACAAACAGGCCAAATACCTGAGAGCGTTCAAAACAAGAGGAAATAAAAAAAAGAACGAGTTTCTATACATTACTCGGATCTGAACTATACAAGCGAGGTTTCACGAGACCCCTTCTAAAATGACTGAACACAGCAGAAGCCAGGTTGGCAATGGATGAAGTTCACGAAAGTGTCTGTGGAACGCATATAGGAGGATGAAGCTTAGCTTCCAAGATCCTCCGAGCAGGCTACTACTGGCTAACATTGCAACAAGATTGCATGTATAAGGTTCAACATTGTGACCAATGCCAACGTCATGCACCAGTCATTCATAACCTAGCCGAGTAGTTACACTCGTCCGAGGTAAGTTGGCCATTCAATAAGTGGGGCTAGACATCCTCGGACCTTTCCCACCAGCACCAGTGCAGGTTAATGTTTTAATTGTTTCTATTGACTATTTTACAAAATGGATAAAGGTAATTCCATTGGCAAAAATAACTTCCGAAAAAATGATATCTTTTGTATAGAAAAACATACTCTGCTGATTTGGTATCCCTCAATCCATTATAACTGATAATGGTAGACAATTTATACATAAAAAATTCACAACTTTCTTACAAAATTTCAAAATAGTTCAACAGTTCTCATCTGTAGAACACCCACAGACTAATGGTCTAGCTGAGGCTGCCAATAAGAATATTTTACAGGGGCTCAGAAAGAAACTTGAAGACTCCAAAGGAGAATGGGCGGAGCTCATCCCAGAAGTACTATGGAGCTATAACACAACAGAGCAATCCTCAACGAAAGAAACCCCTTTCAGGCTGGTGTACGGATGTGATGCCATGCTACCTGTCGAAATCTCCTTACAAACTCCCAGAACTGCAAGCGTCAATGAAGATGACAACATTGAAAATAGAAGAACCGAGCTTGACCTCGTCGAAGAAAATCGAAACAAGTCAACACTACAACAGCTCGCCGCAAAACGAACTATAGCTTGGAAATACAACAAGAAATTCAAGCCGAGGACATTCTCAGAGGGCGACCTCGTCCTCAGGCGAATAGAAGATGTACGAAATCCACCAAGACATGGCAAGCTAAGCGCCAATTGGGAAGGTCCATTCCGGATTTTCAAAGTCATCGGCAAAGGCGCATACAAAATACAAACACTTAATGGCACAATACTACCAAATAATTGGAACATTTCTTCTTTAAAACTGTATTACAGTTAGTCTATAAGTCGGACACGGCGATGCACTCTTTTTCCTACTACCAGATTTTATCCCTAAGTTGGGTTTTGCTGGAGAGGTTTTAATGGGGCACACCACCCCGCACCCTTACAATTACTAAATTCATAATACAATAACTGTCGATTATTTCGTATATCTGTTTTCCATCCTACTCGGCTGAGTACTTTAAGCAAAATACTACAAAACTCATGCGATGAGTATTCAAAAAGGTTTTCAAGTCAGAAAACCATACAACTTACTAAACATGCATCAACATTCAACCAAATTTTACCAGTACTAAACGTTTTTCGGCTAAGTAAGCCAACAAACAACATCAAAATAGTTTTTGGCTATAAGCCATAAGTTCTACAAACCATACAGAAAATAAACAGTAACAACCTACTACAACTACTACCTAACTACCTGGGTTTTCACCCTCCCCCTCTCCGTCATTATCCTCGTCCTCCACCAACTCATCCCCTACAACAATCTTGCATGGGTCCATTGCCGACAAATCCGCATTAGGTGCAAGAAGCTTTGCCTGCTTCGCAGCCCTATCAAACCTGGCAGCAAACATTTCAAGACCATGATCTTTTTTAGCATTTTCAAGCTGCGTCTTATCAGCACAAAGTCCCACCAATCTCACCTCTAAAGCAGCCTTATTCTCTTCAAATTTATTTTCAGCATTTTTAGCAGCAGTCAATTTCTCCTGCAATGAATCCACCAAGTCAAGAGCAGAACGAAGCTTGTTACTCTTATCCAGGTTCTCCTGCATCAACTGGTCAATAGAGGGCCCTGTCAAACCCATCTCGGGCATGCTTTAGCTCTTGAGTTCGGCCGATAGACATTAGCCGAGCTCCCATCACCTAGAATAACAGACGATAACACAGTCAAATTACCAAATATCAAGCATAAGTAAAGAATAAATCCAAAACTAATACCTGAAGGTATTGACAAATGCCAATATCACCAGTATCTTGGACGAGCTTAACGTCCACCGGATTTTGACGGTATACATCAGCCACCATAGACACCGAGAAATTCTCACTCCATAAGGAGTTCAAATCTTCATTACCTTTATAACCATGAAGAGTTTTCTGATTTTCAGTAAATTTTTTCACCTATTCCAGATCAACAGTCTTCTCCTTTTTCCCTTCACCTCTTTTTCGCTTAAAACTAACTTTCTTTGCAGGAGAGGGTTGGTCAACCTCAACACCCTTCTCTGCCATAGTATGACTACTTGAGCCTTGTTTTTCAATGTTCTTTGTTTGAAAAAATGCTCGCAGGCTACTAGAAGTTACCTTTGGAGCTTTTTTCACTGCAAAAAAAAGAAAAAAAAACAGATATTAGATACCATGAAAATCAAATCCATATCAGATATACAAAACCATTACCTATATATCCCACCAATGCATCTTTATCCGATTCGAATTCCAGTAGTTCCACAACAGACAACAAGTCAGACGAAGATATATGGTTAACAAGGAATTCTACAATCATTTCGTTCCTATATTCCATCATCTCCATACCTAGTATCTGTCTAGGTCTCGGAACCCAAAACAAGGGAAATTTCTCTAAGAGGCAGTCATCAACATACCACAGAAAATCATTATCGGCAACACCAATTCTAAGAAACATAGACTTGAAACCCTTATAAGAAGACTTATACAAACTGAAAATTGCATGACCAGGAGCGCTGGCTAGATTCAACCAACAACCTCTCTTAACCCCCTTACACTGAAATAAAGCGAAAAATACCTTTAACGATGGCTCAACATCTAAACAATCCATCAAAACCTCAAAAAGCCCTAACAAACGCCCATGAATTAGGATGTAATTGTAAAGGAGCACACTTCAACTGCATCAACACCCCACACTGAAATTCCAAAAAAGGAAACCTTACACCTAACTCGACAAACACGCAACTATACATAAAGAAATATTCAAATCCCTCACCACGGTGGTACACGCGATCAGTAGCACTATACGATAAGAACTTAAGAGTAATGTCACTACCCCCTAACCCACGTAGATGGTAAACCCAGTTGAGAAATGCTACGATCATCATAAAAAACAGAGACCCATTTCTTCACCGAGTTAGATACCCACGAAAAGGGATCATTGGGATCCCAGACAAAAACCTCTTCAACAATCTTATCCCCTTTATCAACAGCTTGTTTTTTCCCCGACCACTAACCCTTTTCCCTGACACAACCTTCTTCCCTTTCTCCATCAATGCAAGGAAAAATAATAAAGACGAAGAGAAGCTAAGAAGAAATTACTGACCTTTTCGGCTCATCCTTAGCAAATATGCAGGAAACATAAACCCCAAATGGATAACCAAAAGTCCAAAAATCTACCCACAAGCCCACTACGCATACCTCCAGGGAGCAAGTTAGAAACCTACAACCGTTGATTAGAAAGCAACGTCTCATAAATCAACAGCCACAATTTGTAACCGTTCACTTCCCCAATGCACAATAAATGCAAATGTCTTTTCCAATTTTCTCTCTCTTCCAAACACTTTAATATCATTACCGCCAAAATACCAAGCTTCCCCCATTTTTTCAAATCTCGCGATAATCAAGTTGACCTTGGGGGCTACCACAATACCCGATTCCGAGCTATACGAAAGCTCGACCTGTTATAGCTCGGCCTTGCAAAACAGGTCAAGTTTGGGGCTGTGAGCCGTTACCCAAACACTGGCCCACTACAACAACCTTAGAATCGGACTCCACTAAAGAAGATAAACCTCCCCAAAAATATCTCACACCATAACTACTATCAGAATACTCTGTAAAGCCGGTAACAAATGATACGAATAACTGCCATACACAAACTCAATATAAACGAGTGACTATTTAAGTCACAGGTACGCAATTCACTCCATTTCCATTCTAAATATTCTCACACTCTTACTTACTTGAGCGTTGGAGTCCCCTTGCAGGTGCCTAATGCCACCGCCCTAATAAAAAGACGATGTTCCATCCCCTCGCTCTAAGAAAAGCTGGTTCGAGTATTAACAGAACGAGCTATACTTTGGAGCCCTGCTGTCGAACATCTCATCCCAAACCCCCACTTTCGCAGCCCGTCCCTGCAGCCGAACATCTCGTCCCTGCAGACACCACGTGACCTGCAAACTGCGTCCGTGCCGATCAGGACTTCAAGGGCCAACCTCCATCGCGCCCGTCCTCCCTTGCTGGCAGCAACTGCTGCGCACTGTCACGGCTGAGCATCCCCGTTCGAATTGTCGCCTGACAAGGAGCCTCCGTCGCGCGAGACTGCCCTCGCTGGAAGCAACCGCTTCGCAACGTCGCGGCTGAACACCCGGCCACTACGTCCCCGCGTGATCTGGAACCCTCATCAGTGCTGACCCGACCTGCATCACCCAACCTTGTTCGCACTCGCCATCCTGCGTCAACCGGTGGCCTGGGTCCTCCCTCCTGCGTGACCATTGGATGATTCACGGTCTCGTTGGTGTGCCTGCCCGATCACACCTACCATCATCGACGTTATGCGGTTAGTGGCTTAATGTCTTGTTCTTATGATTCCTGTTTCTGTTGTTTCTAGTGGTGGATACTATTTATGTTGCTGAGTTGTTCGGTTTATCACAGTGAAAACCTCAGTAGTTGCATTATTAGTTTGTCAGAACTTGTTGAATAAAATTGTGATGTAAATGGTTGCAGTTGATTTAATATTTTCGTAGGAAAAATTGCAAAAGCTTGATTCAAATATGTTCTTTTTTTCCCTCATTGTGTGGACCATTGCATGCAATGCTACTTAAACCGGTTGACCATTATTGATCTCTAGTTGACACTGATTAGATGGTTACTTTCACATATTATCAGATAGTTGGTTTCTATCGACAGTCACTTATTTGCTTAACTGGATTTTTTTTGTAGGGAATTTTTTTTACCTCTTAAGCAATTAATCTTACTATCTAAGTACTATTGAATATTCCCTGAGTTAGTGTAATTGTATATATGCTCATCAAGTCGTGCTTTGTATTGCATAAGTGAATAAATTGGAAACATGTCTTCTTTTTCTATTTGATCATTGTTCAATTTAACCTTCTTGCCGTGATTTATGAAGTATGATTTGTTTTAACTTTGCGGATATCTTGATGTACACATGATGAGTTAAAGTGCGAATAGGTTGGTTAATTTACCAAACCTTTGGATGGTCGATTTTCATGATGGTGACTACTATTTTGATGTTAGTACATTATCAGCTTGTTTGAACAAGTTGCTGTTTGATAGGTTTCTTGTTTTTTTTGTAGGTAAAACAATGCATATATGATGCTAATTATATTAACCGTTTATTTAGTTTGAAGAAGTTCAAGTTAGATGTTTACTATCACATATATGACTTACTTTAATTTTATTACGAATATATCACATAAAGAGATTAATTTTCTTATATTTGGTGTTAAATTAGTTTATCTAATTATAGAACATATGCAAAAGATGTTAGGTGTGAAGGGTTCTAATTTTGTACTAGAAGAAAGGACAAGATATGGGTCCAGTAGTGCGTATGGTTGTTCACTAAGGCTGCGTTTGTTTACAGAGACAGAACACACAGGGACACAGAGACACAAAATCGTATTTGACAGAGGAGACATGGACAGAGACAATGTGTCTAGAGACACTGAATTAGTGTATTTTGTGTCCATCCTGACAGGAAGGACACGAAAACACTAACAAGTGACACAACTTATTTTTTATTTTTTCTTTCATTATTCTTATTAATTTTTCATAATTATATTTTTTAGGTTTAATTACTCTGTTGGTCCCTATAGTTGAAATTTTCAATTAGGTCGCTATACTTTTTTTCTTTTTAATTGGGTCCCTGCACCAAAATTTTTTTTTCAATTAAGTCCTTCTTAGTAGTAATTAGCATAATTTTATAGGGACCTAACTAAAAAAAAAGAATTAGTACAGGACCTAAATAAAAGGAAAAAAAAGTGTAGCAACCCAATTAAAAAAAAATTTGGTGCAAGGACTCAATTAAAAGAAAAAAAAGTATAGGGACCTAATTGAAAATTTTGTGAAACTATAGGACCAGCAGAGTAATTAATTTTTATTTCAAATTTTTTGAATTAAAAAAATGAGAATAAATTGAATTTTCATAATTTGTTCTAGTTTATCACCAAATAGAATACAAGAACACAAAATTTTGTGTCTCTGTCCATCAGTGTCTTGTCCTGTCCTGTTCTCAGTGTCTTGTCCTGTCCTGTTCTCAGAAACAAACGCAGCATAAGATGTTCTCAGTAGCCATGAATAAAACTGATAATGCAACCATGTAGTGTATCTCAGGAGTTGATATTATAATATTTGTATGAATCAGATCATTTGAAGACATATAAAACTGCAAAAGTCACCGCTTCCCTATTGTCTTTTTGTTGTTTTTTTCTTCAAGTGGCTATGTTCTATTTCATGAAGGCATGGAAGTGTGGGTCCAATCCATTCAAGTCCTTAATCACTAATCTTCCAAGAAAGCTTGATTTTTCTATCAAAAATTACTAATCTTACAAAAATACTACTGATCTATATCCTCTACTTTTCATTATGTATATATATCTTGTTATTTTAATATATGACTTATTAAATACTAAAAAGACCAATGTTATATGACTAGTAAATAGGATTAGTTTTTGTCTATATTTGGATGGTTGATTTTCATATATGGGAAGTTTACTGTGTTGGTATTTTGTGTGAGTATGGTGATGTTTGAGGGTTGTCTTGTATTTTAGTGAGAAAATATATACATGGTCCCTAGAGCGTACTCTAAACTCGGATATTCATTCCTGGATCGACATGGAATATATGGTTACTTCAATAAATATCTGGATGGTTGAATTGAACTGATTACTTTGTTGTTTTCGTGTGCCATGTTGTTGCTTTGTGTGAATCTAATTTACCTTTTTGATTGTTGTGTTTATGATTGGCCGAGTTAGTCTCTCAGACCACTTAAATTCTTACTGTGGACATCCTTTCTCTTCATTGACCTTATAATTTTTTTGTATTAGCAGCTGGAATGATGATTACAAGATTGTTTGCTCATGTGATTATAATTTTTCTTACTTTGTTATAAACTGAATAGAATCTTGGATAGGATTTCAGAGGACCTATTGCGTGAGTAACTTTTCACGGCGCTCCAACCATCCGTTATTATACTGGCCGAACGCAAAATAAGATAGGTAAAAAGGTATCGCATTGTTTACATGATTGAAAACACATGTTTGGTTATATGTTGTGACTTAATTTTTTTTTTAATTTTTGCTTGACAGAAATTAGTCGAGACGCGATGCTCACCTTGCTACATCAACAACTTGTTTTCCTACTTGGAAATACACATTGAGGACGCAAAGTTGCTGAGATTGAGTTTATTGGATTTGATTTCCTGTGGCGGATACCACTGTGGCATGTGAAGAAGAGCATCATGCTTCAACTTGCGAGGGCCTATGACGTGGAATCAAACACTCTCAAGGTCGACGCAGGGGACATCCGCGTTACCACCGAACTGATCGACAATGTACTCGGCATACCTTCTAGAGGTTAGTAGAAGTTATGTAAGATGTAATATTTACTGTGCGTGTTTTTTGGTTTGCCTTTATAAACACTGATTGATTATTGTACAATGTTTCGTTAATGTAGAGGACCCAATCCCAGAACAACAACACAACTGCCGAACTTTGTCTTTGGCTGTCCAATAGAGACCAAGCAACAAAGGATGGCTTTTAGACAATACTTTATCCTAGTGGTTCTAAAGATGTTTTTTTGCCCCACAAGCTAGCAAACTATCTCCCCATGGCACCTCCCTCCGATTTTGGATGTCTCAAACCCCAAAAGATTCCACTAGCCGTATCAGATATTGAAGTGGTTGCGAGATGCAATAAGAAAATTCCAAACCAAGAACCACAAAACATGCGGCGGGTGCATGTTTGTGTTGCTGGTATCGCAACTAGTTTACCTAATTTTCTCCTGCATTTACGTCTTAAGTTATAAATACTACCATGTGAATTACTTGTGTCCAGGTTTTGTACTTTCAGTGCTTAAAGCATGGTCCGTTACATGCATGTCAATCACGCGAGCCTTGGATTGCTGAATGGACCGCTTATGAACTTGATAAGAAGGCCAACCATGTTATTTCACAAGTAGAATCCGTAATAATTTCATTTTTAGACTCAAATTGAATACAAATGGCATCAATGATTTTAGTTGATTTTTGCTATCTTCGTTGTCCCACATTGAACACATAAGGATGCATTGTGGACAAGCCCAGGAAGGGAAAAAACCCAAGGAAGCAGCTAGTAGTAAACAAGATAACGAACAAGCAAGGTGTAAACAGCCCCGCAAGGACTCCAACCAAGCGCCATATACCCGGTGCAGGACTAAACTTCAGCAAAGAGATATGGATGCGCAAAATGTGATCTGCTTTCATTTAAATTACTTGTGTTATTATCATGGATGTTTATTTTAGTATGTATACGACTGGTTATTATTTTGTTAGTACATTCCTCCTTGCGTGGTGTGCAATGTGTTGTGATGTGCATGTAATTGTTAATTCTTGGGTCATGCCAGTAGTGTGGCAAGGTCAACGATGGAATTAAACAGCCGTGCAAGGACTCAGAATAAGCGCCATCTACCCGGAGTAGGACCAAATCTCAGCATACAGATATGGATGCGCAGAAGGTGATCTCGGTTCATTAAAATTACTTGTATTATTATCATGGATGTTTATTTTAGTAAGTATGCGACTGGTTTGAGTGTTTATCATGCATATGACGATATCTGGGAATATAGCCACGACTGTAGTTATAAATATTATTCATCTCCTCTCCAGCATGATAAAGTGCTTTATATATATTGTTTTTCATATCCTGCTGTGTTGCTTATATCTCTTGATCCGTTCAATGTCTACACCACAGGAATGCAGACCTGGTACGAGGAGAAAGTTGTCTATATGCAGAAGCCGATTAGGCAGCACATAAAAATAGCACGTCCAGCATATACTGTCCCAAAAAGCAAGGGGACACCTTTGGTTGTCCCGAACTCTGATGATGAAGATAACGTGCCGCTTGCTAGAAGGCAACGATTATTCTAACAAGAGACTCCACCACAGGATGTCCATCAAGCAGAGCCCGTGGTCACGGACGATCATGAAGGTGCTCAAGAAGATCACTCTGGCCACAAGGAAGCATCTCCACGTACGCCATCTTCAGCACTTGTCCAGCTTACCGAGTACGATTTTGACAGGTAAGTTGTTTGTGGCTTACTTTGCTGTCTCTTTTTATTTTCTTTTTCTTTTTTCCTGTGTGGTGATTAGCAATCCTGGTAAGCCTAACTGGTCATTTTAGCTAACGTCATATTGCATTCGTTTTCAGTGAATTTGACGTCTCCATCGTACAGTGTCCTGAATTTAAACAACTGCTGGCAAATATTGAACAAGAGCAGCACACAATGCCCATAAGCATGCAGCCCCTACAAACAGTGATGCCAAAGAAGTCATGCTATCATACACCAAGTCCAGGGAGACCTAACTTTTCACTAGGTTTGACTCAGCTTGAAAAGACTCTAACCCCGTCCCCGATCCATTCAATTCATCCGAGGCTTAGGAATATAAAGAAGGGCGAGAATAAGGAGAAACAAATCAGAGCATGGATACTTAACTCGTCCTTGGACAAAGAGCAACATTTGGCAGCTTATGAAGGCCAGGGGCATCTAGTACTACAAAGGAAGGACTTATGGACCTTGAAAGCCCGTAATTGGGTCAACAGCACGGTAAGTATTTGAACTTAATCATGCGTTTTAACTCCCTACCTTTTTATCGGTGTTAAGTTTGTACTTGCTTACTCTATCGTGTAGGTCATTCAATGGATGTGCTACTCATTCAATGACACCCAATAATCTAGATTCAAGAGAGATTTCTATTGCGTGTGTCCAGGGATATTGGTAATTACACTCTACTGATTACAATATGTTTCAAATTGTGTTAGGATTCTTATTGGTTGTGGGTTTTCAGGAATCAATCACACGAGATGATAATCTGGCATCATTCATTGACGGTGCAAGTCTGGTGTATGTCGGGCTTGGTCCAAGCTTTGGTGAGGATAATAGGTTTTTTGACAAAGTCAAAGTTGTAAAGAGAAAATGGGTCAGTTGTAATCTTTTTTAACTAGTCTACATTTCCGCATGTATTAGATAACTTGTAAAATATCAAACATCCTTATTCTGTTTTTCCTGGTTATGTTCTATGTCTTGCATGTGATTATTTTGTTACGAGAAATAGCACCACTCTCTCTGATTGTATTCAAAATAAACTTGTCAAGATTTTCCTTCATGCTGGATGTTTACTTTAACATGGACCAGGATGGTCAGTTTGACTCTTAGAGACTCCTATTTTGTTTTACAATATTTATAGCCTGTTTGAATCAGGTGCTGGTTTATGCATGTCCTTTGTTTAGGTAAAAATATGTGTATATGTTGCTTAAAGCGTGCTTCGAAATCAAATATTTATTCTATAGTTCATTTGAAACGGATGGTTACAATTTCATACTATTAAAATAGTTGTTTTTATCTGTATATATTGCTCTTCCGGTGTGCCATGTTATCGCGTTGATTGAATCTACTCTTATTTGCTAGTGGTTACGTTTATAATAGGTTGGGTGGGTCTCCTAGACTTCGTAAATAGTTGTTTCAGGCATCCTTTGTCTTCATGATCAGTAAACTGGGTTTTTAGAATTATGTTGTGACTATCATCTCTGATTCGATGATGTTCTTGTTCTTTCATGGTCGAGGGAGTTGACTTGTTTTTTTTTAGACATATTCAATCTTGTGTACTGTTTGCTGCAGTGGTTAATTCCTAATTGTTGGAGGGGTCATTGGTGGGTGTATGCGTTTGAGGTGAATGCGAAGTGCCTAGTGATAATCGACAGTTTGCATTCTGTACCACAAGATGATGAACGGGATAAACTCGATGCATATGTGGTAACATAATATATTCCTTTTTCCAATAGACAGTTATAATATCTAATCTATAGCACATTATTCTACTATAGCACATTATTCTACTATATCGTTCCTTGATTTCTAGGGGAGACAGTTTGAGGACATGGCGAGAATTGCAATTCCCGCATACGTTTGGACTATAGACAGCCCATTTCGTTCTTACGCCAGTACTCCAAAGCAGCCGAACAAGTGAGATGAAATTACAACTCAGATTTTGTGGCTTTTATTTTTTTCATGCGGCATACCCTATGTAAAATTCTTGTCATCCCGATTGCATAAGTATTTTATTTGCCTGTAGCTCTGATTATGACATCTACGTTATTAAGTTCATGAAAAGTTGGACCGAAGACCGTGCTCTTGATGAATGGAACGAGGTGACTATAATAAATTTTTTGGCATATATCACACATAAATTTGAACATATATCACTGTAACAGTTCCTACTCCTAACTCGTCTAGTAAATCTATATACAGGATTTACTCATATCATACAGGATGGAGTTTATGTTAGACATTGTCTGCGGACCACAAAATGCATTGGTTGATCAGGTTCTTACATTATTGGAGGACAAAGCTGAACCTATACGACGCAATCAACCACAGAACAAGAGAAAAGAAGTTAGATCACCATTCACTGCACTTAGCACGAGGACGTTGATAGAACGTGCAGAAGGATTACCAAATGGGAGGATAATCAAAGGGAGGAAGAAGTAGCGCAGTTAGGTTTAACTACTGTGAATTAAATTACCATAAGTTATTTAGCTTACTTACTGCTTAGAGTCTTGGGGATTTATTTATGATACATTTGGAGGACTTGTTTCTAGGTAAAACTTTTTATTATAAACTTCTGTGAATCTGTTGGTGTACAGTTATTCAGGCATGGCACACCTACAAGTGAGTCAAAATGACCATCTATTTTGTTTATGAAAGTAACCATCTAGATACATATTGAACTGAACATCCGGTTTGTTATGTCTTAGTATAGGGATATCTCTTTCGTATTTCAGATCTGACTTAAATCTATTAAGTGTTGACATCATAATCATCGTGTTGACACAAGATCCAGTGATTCCTTTGGAATGCATGCTACAAGTTGTATAGGTTGAACTACCCAAAGAATAACCATCCACGAATACTGTGAAAGTGAACATCCAATATCATACAAAAACGAACATCCAATATAACTGTGTAAAAATAACAATGTAATTACTTTCTAAAACGACCAGCTACATACCAAATGACCATGTAAAATAATATTTTGAAACAGTGATAGTCAGATAAAGCATAACCAGCAAGAATTAAAAACAACTAAGCACCCAAGAATAACCATCCACGTTCACAACAAAAGTGAACATCCAATCACATACAGAAATGAACATCCCACGTATCTGAATAAAGATAACCATGTAGTCACTATCTAAAACGATCAGCTACACACCGAATGTCTATGTAGTATAGCATAAAGTAAGTTGTTATAAATTTAATAACCTTACTTAAAAGATAAAGAATAACCATCATGTATAATCATTATGCATTAAGTTCAATGAAATTAATAAAGTAAAATGGTTCATTCCGGCCAAGGTAAAATGGTTCATTGAAATTAATCAAGTAGGGACTCTTACAACAACTGCATTCAAAACTTAAAACTATATATTTATAACAGAAAACCACCTTCTTTATCTAATCTTGATAATAAATGAATACCAATTGGAACCCTATATACATGGAGATTAAAAATAAACGCAAGCGCACCCATGTCCAACAAATTCTAACTTTTGCCGAAGGAGCTTAACAAAGACATGAAGCCACCAACTTGTTGAGGCTCATTCCGGCCAACAACAGCACCAAAGTTTACATCTTGAGATGCCTCCGGATGAACCACCTGCTAAGGAACACAAAAAATGACAACAATTAACTTCTTGCATAGTACTATACCAAATAAACAAGCAAGATCGAGGTTGGTACAAACATGTACTAGGGAGGCATTTTTGTTTTTCCTCCGAGCAGATTTCTTGAAGGACTTCTCTAGGGCAGTGCCAAGCCTCTTACTCTTTGGCGGCCCTTTGTGGTGACCTTCGATGGGCTTTGGATGTCGACTACACCGACAACGTTCAAACTCTGTGAGCCAATACTGGTGTGGATATCCACCACGCTCTCGAACCTCTTCTTGGCATAGTGCGCGATCAGCTTGGCCCTTGTTTCTTCTAGAGCAGCATGCAACAATGATGTTTTGTCGTCGTCATTGACGAACTCTTGAGCAACGTTGTAGAAGTGTGCACATAATTCCCTGAATGCAGTATGACTCTCATCCGACCGACTGACATCATGACTACTCTTGACATAAGTTTGCTTGCACTTTATGTTCTTGCTCCATCGAGGAAGAACATAACAAGTAGGTACTTTATACACTTTATACGAATGAAAAACTGCAAGACAGAGACAACACAACACACCTGAACTCTCAAAAATATTGCACTCATAATGAACCTCTTGTGTGGAACGATCAAAATGGACGTCGTATGGAACGCAAAGAATAGTATTGTTGACTAATTTTTCCTCTTCCCCCTGCTAAAATTGTGTCTCCATAGGCGAGCTTGTTGCACAAGGGATAACCCCCTGGAGTTTGCTGCATCATCCTCCAATTCCCTCTGCTCCTTGATTCCACAAACATTGTCATATTCGTGAACAAATTGGACCAAGCTAGTCCTACTGTGTAAGAATCCACCGTAGAATGCATGCATGCTCTCACTCCTTTGCGCACTCCTCATGGCAGCCCAAAATTCACCCTTGAAGTATATAGGGACCCACATGCATCAGTCAACATAAAGGTCTACAGAAAAAAATCATTCTTAGCACAGAAACCTTAAACTGAACTTATTACTACAAAACAGATAAATCCAGCTACCAAATAATTGTCAATTAAAGCACGTAAAGTAATTGTACACTAACGGACCTGACAGCCATGTGTTGTTATGTAAGTTGTACTCAGCTATAAATTCAGACCAGTTATCCTCAAATGACTCCACCATCCAAGAGTTCCACACAATATCATTGAGGTCATCATACAACTTTCTGTACCAGCGATAACATCCAAGCTTGTGCGGTAACTTCTTCATAATGTGCCAAATGCACCAACGGTGGCGTGTATCGGGTAACACCTTTTTGATCGCACAGAACATGGATCTGCATTGATCGGTGATGATCCCCTGTGGAGCAGTTCACATGTACTTCACCCATTGGCTGAAAACCTACTCATAACTTGGGATTTTCTCATTCCCCAGCAGAGCACAACCGAGGAGGGTCGACTTACCATGGTAGTTGACACCGACAAACAACGCAAACGGTAATCCATGCCTACACAAAAAAATAACCACATATAAGAAATCCCACTCACGACTGTACAAATAAAAAAAATAGAAAAAAACACCAACATAACTACTTCAAACCTGTTTGTACTGTACGTGCTATCAAATGACACGACGTCTCCGTAATATTCATACAACGCCCTATACCTTGCATCCACCCATATTGTACTCCTAAATTTACACTCCTCGTCCAACTTCACCGCGTAGAAGAAGTTCGGATTGATGTCCGTCATTCTCATGAAGCAGTTCATCATCTCTCTAACATTCGCATTCACGTTGCTGGTTCAGAGCCTTGCTGTAATATAGTTTCCTAAATCCTTTTCTGAGAATCCCAGGTTAGACGGGCCCCCAACCTCATTTGCCAAAGCTAGGAATGTCTTGTTTGGTCGAATTCTAACCTTATCATTATCCTCGATCACGCACTTCGCATTTATGGTCAACTCCCTATACTCATGGTAGTACCCCGCCTATCTCGCTGAACATGGGTGCGAGTGTCTTAACTCAACCTTGAAGAAAACCCACTCTTGTTTTTCCATATCAAACTTCACATATATCCTTGCTTTGCAGCCGATGGCTGAAATCATGTTCTTTCACGTTGGTGCTTTGACACGAGACTTGCAAAACCTGTCCCAATTACAGTGGATAGGTTGGTTAACGGGTTACTTTGTGATCTTATCACATGTTGTCGTCCTTATCTTAGTTGCAAACCCTACTTTCTTTCCGTAGGTAACATAGAATTCATGAGCCATGTGCAACTGCGCAAACCGCATTCCAACTCTTGGTATTTCATCTTCCTGAAGGCAACCATGTTCTGGTAATTACATTTTAGATAAAAAAATCAATGCCATTAATGATCAAATCAAACATGCGGATCATGACTACACAAAATTAAACTAGAGTCCAAACCTCGTAACCAAGATCCATCTCTTCACTTCCAACCTCAGTAATATCTGACAGTTGCATTGCCTACAATTCCAAAATAAACGCAAAAATCCAAAAAAAATAATACCATAAATCCTTATTAAATATCATGTACATAAAACCTCAATAACCAGCACAAAAAATGCGACAAAAACTAGAAATCAAGTCAATCATCCTACCCATTTTTGCTTAAAAACAAATGCATGAAAATGACAATGATAGTAATCAAATTAATTACTTCATTTTACCTATTATATAAGTATTGTAACTACTATCTATTCTCTTTCACAATGACACTATACATCACATAGCTGAACATGCAGTAGATACAACTATCATACACATAGTTCAGTAGATACAACTACTATATATAATTATATACATATATTCTAATCTAAACATGTAGGAAGCAGATTAAGTATCCCATCAGTTGATAACTCTTGCCTTTTTAATTTCCATTTTCTAATATATTCTTCATAATAATAATAATACCATTAGCTGTAACTCAAATTCAACATACATCACTACTAAGGTTTCAGGGGACCTATGGGCATCATGCACAGAAATGTGGGTGATTACTTATTGAGTAGCAAGGTCTCCAAATGTAGTCAACTCTCATGCTTATACATGCAATCCAAATTTGGTTATATAAATTCATATATTCATAGAAGATAGTCCAAAAAAGAAGTAGTTTCATCCAGAGACAAATCAATATGCCATGATTAATTAATTTATGCAAATTTCCCATACATATAAGCATACCATTCAATATAAACCCATCACAAATTTGGTTGAATCATGAATGTTTATGATGCATCTGAGTAAGCATTAAACATAACCCTTAACAAGCCACTTGCATTAAGTGTAAACATATAAATCATTAGAAAATTAACCATCCATTATCAATGTTTTGAATGTAAGTTGCTCACCTTATTCGATTGCTCACCCTCGACGACGACATGGTCAGCTACGTTTTCATGTGGATTTGATGAATTCTCATTTCCGCCGGAAGATGGAACACAACCCAGTGGTTTAACCACATTGCATTCCATTAACGAACTTTGGCGGGGTGATGGGCGTGAAAGAGGAACCACACTTGAGACCCCTTTATTTTGCGACGTCGACATCGGGAAGAAGGCACACACCGGCTGCACATTGTCCTCGCTGGACGCCCGGGTTGCTGCGGTGGCGCGAAGATCGACCAAACGAGAGAAACGTGGTGCTGGGCAGTGACCTGTGTGGATGACGACGCCGGTCAAAACAGAGTCGGACGACGGGTGGTGATCGTGACGGCGTTGCACCGGCGAGATTCGAGGAGAAATAGAGAGAAGGGAGGTCACGCTGTATTGAGAGAGGGAGGTTGTTGTTGTTTTGATTTTATAACTGATGGTAATCCTAATTTGTTTCAAATTTCAAATTAGAAACAATTCAAAATCAATTAATTGCCCATAATGTAATTTTAATTTCAATTTAACCCCATTGTATAGATTGTACAATACATATATTGGCTCCTCATACTTTCTCATATAAAAATACTTAATTATTAAATTTTTGTTGACTTGTCCAAAAATTAATCAAAATACAAAAATTGCTCTTATCTCTTCCATTATCTTCAACTTTTTTAAACTTCAACTTAACTTTATTAGCAATAAAACCACCATTATCCATTCTTTTCTAAATCTCGAACATTATCTTTTTAACCACCTTTAATTTTGTATTATAACAATAGTAACACTATTATTATTATAACCACTACCATTTCTGTCAACATTACCATCAACACACATCACAACACAATAAAAAAGAAAAACAAAGAAAATAAGATGAAAAAAGATACATATCAACTGATGAAACTAAAAAATAATTTTAGAGTATGCATCTCAAAAACAAAAAATAAGCAAAGCCAGATAAAAAAATAAAAAATTTCTCAAAAACTAAAACTAAAATTAAAACAAAAATCATTATTTGGATATAAAAAATGTGTGAGATTAGAAGTAGGTGACTGAGCTATAAAAAAATGTCGCAATGTTTTAAAAATGGTAATTGAAATACTTATATGGGAGCAAATCATTGTGAAAAAAGATGGTAGAAACGTGTTAGGATGTTGATTTGGAGAAGCCGGTAGGAAAGCATGACTGCAAAAGAATGAATGGGCTTGGAGAAAAATTGTAAGGGTTGCAAAAAAAAATTAGGTATATAAAGAAATGTGCAAAGAAGGATGAAGGATGTTCGTTGGTCATGGTAAGAACACAAGAATGTGAAAGGATATGTGGGTAGAAAATAAAACATTGTAAGAGAAATTTTTGAGACTATTTAGCATTACAAATCAAAAAGCGAGTATTATAGAGGAATGTGGTGTGTGGAATGCAACAACATGGATCTGGAACCTCCATTAAAAAATAGAGCACTTTAAGAGAGAGAAAACACAATTGGGTGAGTTAAATAATATACTAAAATATATTTTTTTATTTGCAGGTTTCAAGAATAGCATGGCGTAGACGTTCAGCTCAGATGAGCAATACAATGTAAAATCATTTACAGAAACAGTACTAGAGAAGATGTTGGGAATGTCAAGTACAAAGCACGTATTTGATAATATTTGGAGAGAAATTATGCCACCAAGAATTAAAATACTAGCTTAGTTTATGATGATAGACAGATTGAATACAAAGGATATGTTGCTAAAAAAATATCATAAACCATAGAGAAAAAGGATGCATACTATACAGAGGTGTGTCTGAATCGGTTAGTCATTTATTTTTACATTGCTAATTTGCTTTTCAATTATGGTGGAAGATTTAAAGGGGTTGTGGAGTATGTTGGGTAGGACCAAGTGATATAAAAATATATTTTAAAAATTGGATTAACCAAGATATGGGTTGGTTCAGAAAAAGAGAGTGGTATAGGTATTTTTTTTCTATTATCTAGACTATTTGAGGATATAGGAATAAAAGATATTTGAGAATAAGGTAGAGTCGTGGGAGAACGGATAGGAGAAAATTAGGACTATGGTAGAGTATTAGAGGGTTGAGAATATTAAACAAAGGAAAGAAAGATTAACATGAGAATCGGTTGAATTAGGAGAAAAAGGATGGTGGTGGTGATAATGTGCTCTTTACATGCTAAACATGGGTATTCATATAATAAGAGGATACTTAATAACAACAACAGAGAGAGTAAAGTACCTTATATGAGAGGTGGTTAAACAGAAGACAAAAGGAGAGGCATTGATGGTGAGGCGAGAAAGGGCAATTCAAGTTATAATAGAAAAGTTAGGCATTAGTGGATAATAAGAATATGGTGGGATGGATCAAAGGAAATAGTGAAACAAATTGAGAACAAAGATTTTTGAGGAACAAAACAGGTACATTGAAACAACTGTTTCAAAATATACGTTTGATATTTAAGAGCGAAGTGAGATTTAAGCTAAGGAAAGAATAGAAACAAAAGGCACAAAATCACATAAGCACATGAATTCTTTGGGTATCTTCAGATTATATATAGTGATATTGAAATGGGATGTGAGCTAACACATGGGTATGGATTGCTGGAATAATTATATTATTTATGCAAATCATGTAGGTGGCCTATAGTAACACTTACTGAAAAGGATCACACAAAGGAGAAAATGTGAAGATTGACAAAGATAAAGAAAATTCATCAAGTTTATGATTTGAGTAAGGCTGGGAATCTTAGAGTGTTGAATGATCGAACTTAGGCGATACACATGGATGATATGATGACATTATTATTTAGTTGATGATTGTTAGTTAGAACTATGTTTTTTTGACTTTTTTTTCTTTATTTTACTATGTTGTGTAAATATCTTTTGCAGATTAGGCTATCCTTGATGATAATGCTGAGAAAATCTGCAATGGTAGAGCAGATTGTGTGTGAGTAATGTGGAGTTGCAGAATGAACTTGAGAAAAGCAGATAATGGATTCAATAAAATGGTTAATCTCACTTTGACAAGTACAGTTTGCAACTATATATAAGCCTACAAATAACGCTAATTAATTGAACTCTTAACTATATTAATTAGTTAAGTTAACCATCTTCCTAACTAACTTATGCCAAAGTGGCACTTTACTCTAACAGACTCTCCAAAAATGTTAATTATCTAACTGTCAATGTCCAACAGCCTCCCTTAAGTTGGGGATATCATACATTCCAAGCTTGTAATGAAATTTACAGAAAGTCCCCAGTGCCAAGCTCTTAGTGAATACATCAGCGAGCTGCTCTAAATAAGAAATTGGCATTAATTTAAGGGATCCATCTTGAACTCGATCTCGGACTGTGTGACAGTCGATCTCAATATGCTTCATGTGCTCGTGGAACGCTGGATTGGAAGCAATGTGTAAGGTCAATTGATTGTCACAGAAGAGAGCTATGGGCTGTTGAGAGCAACATGCATATCTTTCAAAATGTATGTGAGCCAACGTCCTTCACATGTGGCATGAGCCAATGCTCTATATTCGGCTTTCACGGATAATCGTGCCACAATGAGTTGCTTTCTGCTCTTCCAAGACACCATAGATGAGCCTAAAAAGAAACAAATGTTGGAGACATATCGTTGTGTGTCTGAGCAAGTGCCCTAATCCGAATCGGAGTAACCATTAAGGGTTAAGTCACAGTTGAAGGAAAAGAGAATTCCTTTGGCTGGTCCTTGTTTTACATATCTTAGAATGTGCAGCCATGTTTTAAAGTGATCAGTGGTTGCACAATTTAGATACTGACTCAGCTTATTTACTGTAAAGCTGAGGTCAGGGTGAGTGTTTATTAAGTAGAGCAACCTCCCTATAAGCCTGTGATAGGGAGTGAGATCCTCCAAAGGTGAACTAGAAAATTTAGAAAACTGAGTGGTGTAGTTCATGGGGGTAGAAACAGGCTTAGAGTTTGTCATGCCAAATTCATCAAGAAGATCCACATCATATTTTTGTTGGTAGAGCACAATACCAGCCTTGCTGCGAGTATTTTCAAAACCGAGGAAATACTTTAAAACCCCAAGATCTTTAATTTTGAATTTGTCATCTAATAACTTCTTAACTCTATTAATCTCATGCATATCGTTGCCAGCTAAAACCAAGTCATCTACATAGACAAAGATTGCCGTAAATACTGCGGCATTCCCTTTGGTGAAAAGTGAATGATCAGCTTTAGATTGTGACTAGTCGGAAGCCTTCAACACTAAGCAAAGCTTATGATTCCACTAGCGGCTTGCTTGCTTGAGGCCATAGAGGGATTGTTCAAACTTGCACACGCTATTTGTTGGAGCAAAAAGGCCAGGGGGTATCTTCATCAACACTGTTTCAAGGAGATCACCATGAAGAAAGGCTGTGTTGACATCCAGTTGATGGAGGAACTAACCCCGCTGTGCAGCCAAAGCTAGAAGTACTCGAAAAGTGGACATTTTGACAACTGGGTTGAACGTGTCAAAATAGTCGAAACCATCCATTTGTGTATACCCCTTGGTGACCAATCGAGCTTTGTGCCTGTCCACACTACAATCAAGGCTTAACTTGGTCTTAAAGACCCATTTGTACCCCCACAGCCTTCTTTCCCTTTGGAAGAGTAGTAATCACCCAAGTCTTCTTATCCTCAAGAGCTTTGAGTTCAGCTTGAATTGCATTTTTTCAACAATCATGTTGGATTGTGATGCAGATTTTACACCACAAACTATCAGCAAGTGCATCGGGTCATATCAAGCAATAACTCACGGTGAGTGAGTGTCGATCCCACAAGGATTAATGGACTAAGCAAGGAATAGTTAACTAATTATTCTAGTTAGATAAGTGAAATTGAGAGTTTTGAGTATTAAATAGCATAAAAGACAGTGAATTAGATAATGCAACCAGTAAACGTGTGAGAAAATAGTGTTAGAAGTGAGTTAAGGCTTTGGAGGTGTTTAGATTTTTAGATTAACAATTATTATCATTTACCTTGATCATACAAAGATTCAATTCATAGCAAACCCTAGGTGATTGAATTCTAATTCCTTGGCAATCCAATCTCTTCTAACCTAATCAACCATCAATTCCTTGATCAATTAATTATGTCAAAAGGTTAAGTTCAAATTTTGGTTTACAAGCCACACAATCCTTAAGAATCCAGAAATAATCCGATTATATATCACGTATCACATTAAATCCAGATAATTGAAGAATTATGAGAAAAGGATTTCAAGCTTTAATTTCAATGATGTAACTTTTCCAAGATTCAAAGGGATCCAATTTAGATTATGGTTATTTTCCAATATACACGATGAAGAACGAAACCAATTCTTGAATATAAATCAATTCATTAATCAGGAGGAACAGAACAAATAGTTATTAATTCATCAACATAAATAGAGCTCCTAACCTTAACAATGGAGGTTTAATGGCTCATGGTGCAGAGAAAATCCTAAAGTATGAGAAGTGTGTAAAACTGAAAAGTGCTGAAGTGGAAGAGCAAAGCCTGCAGGGCGAAATCTTTTTCCTTTTATATCTAATCCTAATTGATAATCAAACTAAAAATTCAAAACCTAATAATATCATTTCTATTTATTTATTTGAATTTAAAACAAATAAAATCTTTCGTGTGATTCCCAAGGGGATGTGGTCTCCACTCCTTGCAGTGCTGCCGCCGCTAAACGCCGGTGATATGGCATTTAGCGCCATCCGTCCAAGGAGCTTGCACACAATATGAAGGCCCTAGTACTAAATGTTAGGTTGTGGCGTTTAGCGCCACCTTGGCCGAAGAGAATGGTGAGTTTAGGGTGCCAGCGCTAAACGCCAATGATGTGGCATTTAGCGCCACCTTGGCAGCAACTTCTTCTCTTGTTTTTCTACTTTTTGAATTCTGCCAAATTCCACCCGAATGCTATCTGTACAGAATCAAATGCAACAACAACTCAAAGTAGCATCCAATAGAGAGTAAATCACCTAAATCTCTTAAGAAATCAACAAAATGCTAAATAAATCACTAGGAAAAAAATATGAATGAAGCTCACGTATCAGATTGCTTGTTCAAATATTTATGGTTCAGTGATATTGCTTATGGCAGTAGAAAGAACTTTGTGTTTTATTGAGCGGTGGTCAAATGAGAGGTAATGTGAGAGAGGATATTTTGTTTTGAGATGATTAGCATTGATTAAAGATTTTGAATTTAATTGCATACAATGAAAATCAACAAGGTATGCAGGAGGGAGCCTTATTCTATTTAATCATCTAAGATCATGAATAATGGTATGTGAGGGAGGTTCTAATGTTCTTATTGTTGTATGATCTATAGTCTCCATGATTTGATTTAAAATAGGTGATACAAGTGTATTAAGTACATGAGGTATTTGGTCTTGGTCATTTAAATGTGTATGTCGATGTTGTGTATGGTCTTGGTTATCTAAATGTGTATGTGTATGCTGATGCAAATATGAAGAGTCATTAGTGTTGAGTATAGTAGGTGTTAAATGAGTATGAGTGACATTGTAATTATCAAATTGAAATTGTGTGTGGTCAAACACTGATGCATTAGATAGTGCTCTAGAGGTTAGTTCTAGAGTGGCATTAATTATTCCGAAAGAAAAAATGGACTCATAGAATACCACATCTATGGACAAAATTATTTCTTTTGTAGCAATATCTATCAATAAGTATACCTTTTCTCCCATTTTAAATCCCATGAAAACTGACTTTTTTTTGTCCTTGTGTGCAGTTTCTTTCTATGATTGCTTAAGGTGCAAGCAAAAACCAAGCATCCAAACATTTATAGATGTTTGTTTTCAGATAATTCATTAAACAACATTTAATAGGGACTTTTTTCATTTAGAGAACTAGTAGAGACTTGATTCAAGATATAGATGGCATGAGCTATGGCGTAGTTTCGAAATCGATTTGGTAGATTACTTAAAAAAATTATGGCTCTAGCCATATTTAAAATATCTTGATGCTTTCTTTCCACAACTCCATTTTATTGTGGTATCTCTACACAAGTGATTTGATGGATTATTCCTTTAGAATCATAGAAATTATGCAAAATAAATTCTTTGCCATTGTCATTTCTAATACATTTATTGTTTTTTGAAATTGAGTGTCAATCAATTGGTCAAACTTGTGCACTAATGCTGAAATTTCAGCTTTATTTTTCATGAAGTATGTCCATGTGAACTTGCTTTTATCATCTACAATAGATAGAAAGTACTTGTAACTATCAACCGATTGAGTAGCTAAAGGCCCCAAATATCCATGTGGATGATGTCAAAACATCCAGCAAATTTGGTGGTGCTGATGGAAAAAGCAAGTTTCTTTTGTTTTGAGTTGTGGCATGGCTCACATGGATCATGCTTCATCTTTGACTTTAAGAGTTTATAGTATTTATTCATAATACCTAACCTATCACTAGATATATGCCCTAACCTACTGTGCCATGTGACTATAGTATCTTCTTGAGTAGTTACTGCATTAACTTTGTGTATGCATGCTTTATTATCTAACATGAATGAGTAGGACTTGCTGATTTTCAAAATATAGAGGCCACTTTGTAGCTTAACAGTGCCAATCATCCTTAGCTTTTTTTGTTCCTGAATCTCAATTAATCTCATTAAACAAGAATTAATGTGGGAGTGTACTAGTAGCTTTAGAAACTAAGATTAGGTTGAAAGAAAATGATAGCACATACAGTACATCCGTTAGATAGAAATTGGTAGAAAAATAAATTCTTCCACAAATGGTGGTAACAAATTTTGAACCATCCGGCAATTGGATTAACTTGATAGTAATTTTGAAAAATATTTAGTGTGCAAGAAACAAGGGCAATCCCCCCCCCCCGGGTGCGTATCAAGTATCCAATCTGTAGCCTTCAATTTGTGTTTAGTTATAGATAAGATGTAATGAGTACCTTCAGATGGTGCTTGATATGTAGCATTTGCCAGATTTGTATTTTAAACAAGGTTTTCATTATGATTTTGGAATAATGCAATTAAAGGTTGATTTTTTTTCTCTTGAAAACAAAAAGTCTAAGTTGTCATTACCTACCGAATTCGATTCACTACTTTTCTTCAAATCATTAGTAATGATTATGTTGTTGATGGCTTTAACATTAGGTTTTGCAGTTTACTTGTAGTGAGGAGGAAACCCATGCTTGTGATAGCAGGTATCAACAAGATGGCCTGTTTTCCCACAATGTGCACATTTTTTCACTAGTCCTCGACCCCCAATGGCTCTTCCTCTGCATCTTCTTCCCCTCCCCCTTCCTCTATTTTCGTCTATTCATCCATGATTGAATCTATCATTGTCAAAATTACTGGAATTAGCAACTACATTGACCAAGATCCGTCCTTCCCTTTAATTCAAATGCATCATCTGCCGTTCTTGTTGAAGCAGTAGTGAAAATGCTGCGTTCACATCGGGGAGGGTTTTCATTAGCATAATTTGTGACCTGACACTGGAGTTCTCGTCATTCAATCCTTTTAATAGTCTCACTAATTGAGTACGGTGCCAATAATCCCTCATGACTGCTAGACTGGATGAACAAGTTCCTTCACAATTGGATGTTGGAATCGATTGAAATTCTTCCCACAATCCTTTTAGTTCGGTAAAGTATCCAGTAATTGAAGTGTCTCCCTACCTAGTTGAGAACACTTCCTCCTCCAATTCATCTATACAAAATAGGTCTCCTTAGTAGAATCTGTTTCAGATCCTTCCATAACTCATGAGCTACATTACACCATAAAACACTATGCAAAACTTCGTTGCTAATGGATGCGTGGAGCCAAGAAAGCACTATGGTATTATACCTGTACCATGCCTCATATGTGCTATCTGTTCTTTTTGGTTTTGGCAAGGATCCATCAATAAAAGATTCGAAGTGAGAGGATTATTAGGGTTTTCTCCAAGGTGAAGGTAGTAAGGGCTCGAAGGATCTTGAAGCAGATTTTGACTCGATCTTGCCGATTGAGTTATTTGATTCTGCATCATGGACAATTGATTCATGAATCTGGCCAGATTTTGAAGATCAAATTCTCTAAAATTTTTATTCTCCATTGGTGTGTTCGAGCTTGGCTCTTGATTAACCATCGATTCTGCTAATTCTTCAAAATTGGACGCAATTTGCAGATTTTAAATTCCACGCTTCTTCTACCTCACATTGGAAGGGTTCCACAGAGGTGTCACCGTCGTAACTCACCATCCACGCTCACTACACCATAAGAAAATCTGCAATGGTGGAGCAGATTGTGTGTGAGTAGTGTGGAGTTACAGAGTGAACTTGAAAGAAGTAAAAAATGGATTCAACAAAATGGTTAATCTCACTTTGACTAGTACAATTTGCAACTATATATAAGTCTACAATTAACTCTAGTTAATTGAACTCCTAACTATCTCAATTAGTTAAGTTAACCATCTTCTTAACTAATTTGTGCCAAGGTGACACTTTACTCTAATAGACTCTCCAAAAATGTTAATCATCTAACTGTCATTTTCCAACAAATGCTAAAGGGGATATCTAGCTTCTTGGGCTTACGGGTCGAATTTGTACCGAATGATCTAAAAAAAATAATTATTCAAATATTATTATTGGTCGTCTTTTTCAACTTATAGTTGACAAACCAGATGTTAGTTCTTGTTTTGTTCATATTATTTGATTCAAAATTAGCTTTCTTTTTTTCATTGTATCCCGCTATTAATGATCATGGTGTGCTTTTTGGGAGGATTTTTTATTTAAATAAATAATTTATTGTTTACCAATTTAAATACGAATCTAGAAATATGTCAATTTATGTATTTAGTTGTATTTTTGAAGTCAAGAAAAATAACAACAAAAAAAATATATTTTTGCACATTTTTATTGTGAAAATGAGACAAAATAATTCTTTCATTTTCATAATATAGATATATAAAAATACACTTTTATTTTTGTTTTTCTTGACTGTGAAAACACAATTAAATACTAATGATATATTTCTATATTTATATTTAAACTGATAAATAATAAATTTTTTATTTAAATAAAAAAGCCTTTCTTAGGAGGATTGTAGTCACCCCAAGTCTTTGTTTTTGCTATTAGTTCGTACTATTTTCTTCCATGTTTTATTCTCTTATTTTCTTTTATAATATTCAGCTCTTTTGCATTCTTTATTTTGGTGGCTGCAACCTCAAGGTATTAGTTCTTTTTTTTTCAATGCTTACATCTATTGATGGAATATGAATTTTTTTTTTTTTCATATTTCAAGTGGATTGTATAACTTCAATTCTACTTTCAAGCTTTGTAACTTTACAAGAGGATTATGAAACACTGATATTTCAAATTCAATTAGCGGGTGAAAAAACAAATACGAGAGGATAATGATGATGAACAACATTATGTATTCATTGTAGCATGATAGATTACATACGAAGTAATTAGGATATTTAGGATGATTAAGCAATTAGTTATATAAACATTACTCTTATTTATTAGTTATGTAAACAATGCAAATGTTACTTGATATTTATATGAAAAATAGATCTATATTTGATGTTTTCTATATTTTGTTGAATTATACTTATATAAGCAAATCAGGTTTTAATAGTATGTAGTTTATGTGAAATTTTAAAAAAATTTTATAATTAGAAAAGTAGTGATACCCACTAGTTTGACAACCGATTTTTAAATTAAGTATCGCCATGAATTTAACGATCGAAAACATAGAGAAAATAATTAGTCATTATTGAGGAACAAAATCAAAAGTGATTAACAGTCGATTTAGCAATTGAAAAAACAGTCGATATTTAGCAACCGATTATTAGTGATCGACTTAGTAATCACAAAATCGGTTGTCATTTAATGACCAAATTTGTTAATGATAAATAGCGAGGATCTCGTTTAGCAATGGGTTGGTGACTTTTGTTGAAAATAAGTTGCTAAATCGGTTCCTAAAATCGTTTAGCAACGGTTTGGTGGCCGTTGATGAAAGCAATGATAGAGGGTGATGTGATTAGTAGTAGCTCAATGCATGGAGGGAGTTTGAAGAAAATCTCATGTCTTAAGCTGTTCAAACAGTGATGTTGATGGTTTGATGAACCAGAAGGGATTAAGAGAGAGTTATTCTCATTGTTGAAGAGAATGAAAAATCTTCTTAAAAATATCTGTTGAGTTATTACACTTTATATACCATGTACTCCTTATGGACTTCCATTAAAAAAATATATAACAAATAAGTCTACATCTACTATGGATAAAAAAATAATCTAGGTAACACCCTCCCGCAAGCTAGAATTGTATAAATCTAACAATCCTGACTTGGAAACATTAGTAAGAAAGGGACCCGGTGGCAGAGCTTTGGTGAGAAAGTCAGTAAGTTGGTCTTTGGAACGAACTGGCATCGGATGAGTGAGACCAGACAAATGCTTTTCACGAACAATGTGGCAGTCCACTTCAATGTGTTTGGTTATTTCATGAAAGATGGGATTATTCGCAATGTAAATGGCTTACTGGTTGTCACAGAATAGAGTGATAGACTTTTGAAGCGGCAAACCAATAAAATCCATTAAGAAAGATAACTAACTAGCTTCACAAGTGGCAACAACAAGAGACCTATATTCAGCTTCTGCAGAGGACTTGGCAACTGTGGTTTGCTTCTTACTCTTCCAACTAACGAGAGAGTTTCCAAGCATGAAGCAATAACCGGAAACGGAACGATGAGTATCAGTACTGGCATCCCAGTCAGCATCGGCAAATCCGTGAGATGCGGATTAGAAGTAGAGGAGAAGAATAGACCACAGGTCTACTCTTTAAATATCGGAGTACGCGGAAAGCAGCCTGTAGGTGAGAAGTGGTTGCACAGTCCAAAAACTGGCTCAAACGTTTCACAACATCAGAGATATCCGATCTAGTATTTGTGAGGTAAAGGAGTCAGCCGATGAGCTGTCTGTAAGTAGTGTTATCCGTTAAAATGGTACCGGATTCCTTCGAGAGTTTCTAACTATAATCAAAAGGAGTGGAGAGAGGCTTGCAATCTAGGTAACCAAAATCCTTGAGAAGGTCCAAGACGTACTTTCGCTAATAAATGTGAATTCCAGAGTTAGAGCGTGCTACTTCCATTCCCAAGAAGTACTTGAAATCACCAAGATCCTTTATTTTAAATTTGTCATCCAAAATTTGCTTGATGGTATTGATTTCGTCAATGTCATTCCCAGTTAAAACCAAGTTATTAACATATACTAGAATGCCAGTGAAGCTTTCGGATTGTTTCTTGATGAAGAGTGAATGATCATAAAAAAACTGTTTATAACTTGCATCCACAAGAGTCTGAGTGAGCTTAATGTTCCATTGTTTGCTTGCTTGCTTAAACTCATACAGAGACTTTTGCAATTTACAAACCAAACCTGATTGTGACACAGCCAAACCGGGTGGTATCTTCATATAAACTTCTTTGTCCAAATCTCTGTGAAGGAAGGCAGTATTGACGTCTAGCTGTTTCAAATGCCATTTTTTGCCACTGCTAATGCTAACATTACTCGTAGGGTAGTCATTTTGACAACTGGACTAAAAGTATCACCATAATCTACTCCTTGCACTTGAGTGAATCCTTTTGTAACTAGCCTCGCTTTGTGCCTCTCTATGGTGCCATCGGGATTTAATTTTACCCGAAAAACTCATTTGCAACCTAGCCTTCTTGTCTTTTGGGAGTTCAGTGAGACACCAAGTTCTGTTCTGATCTAGAGCTGTCAATTCATCTTGTATTGCCTTTCTCCAACGTTCATGTGCAGCCACTTCCTCATAAGTGCTATATTCTGGATTTGAGGTGATGGCTAGAGAAAGTGACTTATATTTTGGGGTTAGTTTATCATATGACAAGTGTTGTGAGATAGGATATAAAAAGTTATAGTTGGCAAAATTGCTAGAGTGAGCTGTGTGGGTTATCATACAATGATAGTCCTTCAAATAAGCAGGCGATTTCTTAACTCTTTCAGATTTTCTAGTGATGCAGTCATGTGTGATGTCGTAGTTTTGTGATGCAGGTGCATTGTTGGTGTGTGGTGTGGTAATGGGTGCGATGGTGTGTGAGAAAATTGGTGAGTACATTGAACTTGAGAAATGTTCATTTGAATCTGTGAGTGTGGTAGGTGTGGGTAATCGCAAATGATGTGTGGATGGTGTATCAATACACTGTGGAGTATGAGTGGGTATCGCATGAATGTCGGTGCTAGTGGAATGTAGAAATGGAAAATTAGTTTCATAGAAAGTTATGTTTCTAGATATGAAAATTTTCTTTAATTTTAAATCAATAAATCGAAAACCCTTTGTTTCTAATTTAAAACCGAGAAAAGCTGTTTTCCTAGCTCTTGGGTCTAATTTTGTTCTTGAATTTGTTAATGTGGAGGCATATGCAAGAGAATCAAAAACTCATAAATATGAAAGATTAGGTAAATTACCATACAAAAGCTTATAAGGACTAGCATTATCCAGTTTAGTGCTGGGCAACCTATTAATTAGGTGAATGGCATGAGCAACTGCGTATTGCCAAAAATAATGTGGAATTTCTGATTGAAATAATAGTGCTCTCGCAACACCAAAAATATGCTGGTGTTTTTGCTCTACAATCTCGTTTTGCTCTGGTGTTTCTACACACGAGGTTTGGTGTAAAATGACCGATGATGCAAAAAAGGATTTTAGAGTGAATTTTGGCCCATTGTCAGTTCTTATACACTTAACTTGTTTTTCAAATTGTACTTTACAAAATTTACAAAATTAATAACAAATTGTAATGCCTCAAATTTGGTTTTCATAGAAAAAATTCAAGTGAATCTGCTCTTACCATCTACCACATTAAAAAAATACCTATGTCCATAGTTATCAGAACCGAACCGGTAATCAACTCGGTCATATGACTGGGTCACCAGGTTACTGGTTCAACCGGTGGGTCACTAATTCACCCGGTTAACCCGGTCATAACAAAAAAAAATACAAAATTATATTAATAAAATTGAAATAATGTCTTAAAACTTAAAATGCGAGTCTTACAAACATTAATAATCAAATATCAAGTCTTAAACATAATTAATAATCTAAAAGAAGAGTTAATAAACTAGTCTCTAGTATAAAATATGTTCTCAATTTAAATCAACAAGAGAAAGTTAAAGATAACACAATCATTGAATCAAGTCCAAGGGGTGAGCTCAAAGTTGGCATCAACATCTTCACAGGACAAATTAGGAGCTTGATCAATATTTCCCTCATTTTGATTTGCATCCATATCTTCCATAGCATTGTTACTTGGTCCATAATTATCTTGGTCATCTTCCAAATTTAATTGATATACATTTGTGTATTTTGACAAATCAATATCAAGAATAATTCGTAATAGCAACAGACAATTAAAATATTCAAGCAATTGAAGAATTTACCAAAAACATCCAAAGTTGGTTGAATGGACATATTTGCCAAATCATTTCGTAGAGCATCAACCTCTTTAGGAGTGATACTTAAATCGATTAATCCCACCTCTCAACATCTCCTTTTCCAGCCAAGTGATACTTAAATCGATTAATCCCACCTCCCCTAACAGGTTTGTCACAATATATGCACATCATAGTAATTCTCCCTATTTTTTCCACAATTTGTTTACAATGACCCCAAGCTGGATCAATCTTTCCTCTATTATTATAAACTCTTTTAGTGGTAAGATCAGGGATTGGAGTTGCTGATGATGCTTGTTCTTAAGATGGTGGCATTTCTGATGGTGTTTGAGATGAAGACATTTTTAACATTCTAGCAAGAAAAACCAAAAATATTTTCAGCAACAAAATATTTGCTTAAATCAGTTTTTAAGCAACACAGCAACCACCACCATTTTACCAAAGTTCACTGATTCAACTAACAGCAACTCTAAACAAACCAGCAATAAACAACAACAGCTCTAAAAATTCATAGTAAATACAATAACAGCAACCAGCAACTAAAAAACTAAATACCAACACAGCAACCAGCAACAAACAGGGAAAAGGAAAATACAACAACCAGCAACAATACAACAGGGAAAATACAACAGCTCTATACCAATTACCAAATACCAACACAGCAACCAGCAACAAACAACCCTAAAAAACTAAATACAACAGCAGCAACTACTAAATTCAAGAACAATTTTAACTAAAATTCACCCAACTTCAACAACTACTCTACAATATCAAATTTATCCACCAGATTCCATAACAATAGGTCAATAGCAACTAAAATGTGCTCAGGTTCAACAACTCTAAAAATCAAATACAACAGCAACTGACCTGAGGAAGCAGAGGCACTGAGGCAGAAGATGAATGCTTTCTGAGCTTTCTGACAACCACCACTTCCACCCAAATGACCCGAGGGAGCAGAGACTAAGAGTGACGGAGAGGTGAGGCCGCAGAAGATGAACGCTTTTTGAGCTTTCTGAGCTTTTTTATGAACACTTTCTGCCGCTGACGAGGTGAGGCCGAGACTGAGAGTGACGATGAGGTAAGGCCGAAACGACGAAGTGAGGCCGAGATTGGGTGACGACAGAGTAACGAGGGTGAGGCCGTGACGGTGAGGGTGAGGCCGTGATAGACTGCCGACGGAGAGACGAGGTTGGCTGGGGTGGTATCGGCGGTGATTGGTGAGGGTTCGGCGGTGAGGGACTGCCGATTGATGAATTCAGACACTCAGAGTCTCACCCATTAGAGATTTAGAGGCAATGGGAGGAAGGGGGGATTAGCCTAGGATTTCATCACAGTTTAAACGAAGGAGGGGGATGAATTGGAACGACGCCGTTTAACGATTTAAAAAAAAATCACCACCGGACCAGGTCAAATCACCCGGCCGGATCACCAGTTTTCATCAAAACCTGTCGGGTCGAACCGGATTTCACCGGGTTCATTGCATGGCCGGTTCAACGAGTGACTCGGCTCGGCCAGGTGACCGAATTTTTGATCGAACCGGCCGGATCAAGCCGGGTTTGATAACTATGCCTATGTCCTTCATTGGAAGGGACAGAAATAGGACCACAGATATCCATATGAACTAAGTCAAAACAGTATTTTATTTCAGTGGTACTAAGATCAAAAGATAATTTCTTTTGTTTTGCAAAATGACATGAGTCACAACAATTAAGCTTGCTTTGTTGGAGGAGGAGGAAAGTGAGAGAATTCTGGTTCTCTACTCATTGTATATAACCCTTCTATAACTCAGCAATGACAATCATCTTTGATGTGGATCGATCTTGTATCTCACAACACTTATCATTGATTAACAGTTGACAATGTAAGTTTGAGGTTAATTTTGACACAAAGATCAGTTTAAAATCAAAAGAAGGAATGTATAAAACATTTTTGAGAAAAAAATTTTGAGAGAATGTAATTGTGCCAATGATGGTGCTAACAGTTTTTGTTCCATTTGGCAATATCACATTGATTGGAACAATATTTTAAAAGCTTGCAAAATCTTTTAAGTCAAAAGTCACATGATCTGTTGCACTGGAGTCAATGACCCATAGCGCAGATTTTGGAGTGATAATACTCATAATTCTCGCATTAAAATGTAATGCAATGGTTTTACCTGGAGTGGAGGTCTAAATGGAATTAGTCAAAATTTGATTTGTATTATGAGGTTGTTGCTGTACATTTTTGTCTTTGATTAACTCTAACAAGGCAAATATTTGCTCTGGAGTGAACTTAGATCTTGATATTCCAATGTTCTCTTGAAGATTTTTTCTAGGGAGAAGAAGATAGGAATTTGATTGATATTGAATCGGACTTGTGGTTCTTCAAAATTTGAGATTGAAGATTTATGAGTTGACGGAGGAGATTGGCATTGCTCTGGTTGTCAAAATCACCACTCAATGATTTGTTTACCATGTTCGCCATTTTGAGAAATCAATGAACCATAGAGTAACAAGGATTCAGATCTTCTTCCTTTCAACTCGTTGATCGAAACAGCTATGTTCACCAAAAAAGAATCTTGCGAAATAGCCTCTCATCAAACTCTATTGAATGAGTTTGAAGGAAGAGGTAAGAAAGGGGAAAGGAAATGTTGAAAGAAAAATTAGAAAAAGAAAGAAAATGGCAAAATTGGCAACAATTGGATCTCAATTCATAACTTTTTCAATTTGATTTACAGCTTTGTTGCTCTCCACGTTCACCGCACCATGAAAAAAATCTCATGTCCTAAGTTATTTAATCTGTGATGTTGATGGTTTGATAAACCAAAAGAGAGAAGAGATTAAGAGAGGGAGAAAAATAAATTATTCTCATAGTTAAAGAGAATGAAAAATCTCCTTAAAAATGTCGGTTGAGTTATTATATTTTATATACTATGTACTCTTTATGAACTCCTAATAAAAAAATATATAACAAATAAACTTACATCTACTATAAATTAAAAAAAAATCTAGATAATAGAGTTGATGCAGATTTGATAAAAGCAGTAGTAAAAAGTGAAAAATACAAGAAAATGAACCCTCTTTTTAGATAGAGTATGGTGGAGGTGAAAGCAAATGAAGGTGGTATTAGTACTCGTGAGGAAGAACAATGAGCAACAATAAAATTAGATATTAATAATTTTTACAAGAGACGTGATGATTTTTTTTTAATGTTGATTAACAATAATAGTGTCAAAAAATAAAAAAGTTAGAGAAAATAGAAAAGAACAGAAATAATTTGAGTATTTTAATTAATATTTAACAAAATTAACAAAAATTTTAATATTCAAATAAAATTTATTTTTTATGAGTATTAGAAATTGTTAATTTTCACTTTTCAGATGGGAGTTGAGAGCATCAATCATCCATTAACTTCATCTGCTGCTATTGCATTTTGAAATGCAACACGTGTAATTATTGCGTTGTTTGCAGTCTTAGTCAGTCACAACCAAAAAATTATCAATAATTTTATTTGATAAAATTATTATGATTAAAATATGATTTTCTATATAATGTTTCAATCTTTTAAATTCAATAAGTGTTTAGATAAACATAATTTCTTAACGTATAAATAGTATAAAAAACGCTATTTATATTTAAGTAGGTGTTGGACACCGAGAAACAAGAAAACGAAAAAAAAAAGCTATTCATCAATCAAAATTTGCCATTAAAATTAATTATTACTAATATATTTGTGGATAAATATATATATGAGTTTATTTATTTTTAATATATATTTTATATTAATAATTAATTTTGTATACATAACATAAAAAAATAATATTATTATTTCAATAATATTATATTACTAAATTATTTTAATAATTAAATTTAATTAAATTTATTATATATTATCATATGTCACTTTTTTATTGTAATTGGAATAAAATTTTTTTCTTTAAAATTAAAAAAATTTTTTTTTCTTTCTTATTAATTTTACAACCAAAATATGTCACATGTTAACTTTTATTATAATTGAAATTAAATCTTTTCCTCCAAAATTAAAGAATTCTTCTCTCCTTCATACTAATTTTACAACCAAAATGTGTCACATATCTGATATCACTCCCTCGTTGCAATTGAAATCAAATCTTTCCTTCCAAAATTAAAGAGTTCTCCCCTCCTCCATCTTCCTTTCTCTATCTCTCTTATTCCTTCAACCATTCTATCTATTTTATATATCATTATTAATATTAATATCAATAACTAATTACTAATTTGACAATCAAAATGTACAACATGACATTCTTTAATTGTATTAAAATTAAAATTGAAATATCAAAATTGAAATTGAAATATACCTATATTATGTATCATATATTACTATCTAATTTAATAATCAAATGTATCACATGACACTCTCTTATTAAAATTGAGCGAAAATATTTTTTTCAAAATTAATAAACTCCTTTCTTAAATTCTATCATCTATCTCTCTCCATTTTTCTATTTCTCTCTACCATTTTTACTCTATATATAATTTATATTTTATATTAGTAATTTGACAAATCAAAATATGTCATCCGATGTTTTTTTTATTATAATTAAAATAAAATTTTTTCTTCCAAAATTAACAAACTCTCACTCTCATTTTTCATCTTTATCTTTCTCTCTCTTTTCTCTCATTCTCTATTTTTTCTACCTTTCTGTTCTACAGAAAACAAAATAATATAATTCAAATAAAAAATATTATTATTATTATATACACATTTTTTTAGTTTTTTATTTAGTTTTAAATTTTCACCGCTTATCTTTTTAATCTATATTTTTATTTCTCTTCTTTCAAATATTTATTACATTTGGAGAAAATACTAATGTTTTAATTAAAATTTAGAATCAAGATTTAATTATTTTAAAAAAATTAGTTTTAAGTTAATTTTATAACTATTCGTATAATTTTTTTATACTAATATCTAAGGAGAAAATATTATTTTTAAATAACAAGTATAAAAATTAATTATTTTTATTTGTGCAACAAACTTAACATCTAATTAAATATAAAATTATACACATTAAATTATTTTAAATTTTAGATAATGAATATTAAAATTAATTATTAATAAAAAATTAGAATTTTTCATATAAAAATAATAACTAAAAACTTATTATTTGATTTTTTATCTATAAATACATTGGTCTTCTTAACTAGAGACTTTTGTCAACTTACGACTTTTTTTTAAAAGTAGTTTGATTTTATAAATTCTTTGTGTCATGCATAATCTATACTATCAGAACAAAATGAACTATAATTTTAAAAAAGTATATTCCCATAATGTTATTACGAATAAAAATACTAGTTAATTTAATAATTCAAAAATGAATGCTCCAAAATTTTAGTTGAAAAAAATAAAGAAATTAATTACAAAAATAATTTATTCGTTTAATATTTTTTATTTTTTATTTTTTATTTTTTATTTTCAGTTTTTTTCTTCTTTTTTTTGTCCTTTAAAATTCAAATAGTATAATTGTTTTAATTTTTAAGAAAGCCGGCTAAAGAAACAGTAAATCTTTTCCGAAAGGGAAAAATTATATCCTAGCAAATAATGCAGTTGATTTGACTTCGCCAAACATGACAACGATATTTTCGTCCTTAGCATATAGATTCTCAAGTGTCCATTATTTGTTTCGTATTCATACAGTCTCTTTTACTAATATCTCGCATTTTTCCAAATTTAATATTAAAGTGTCGTACGTTTTGTTAAAATTAATTATTCAAATATTATTCAACTTTATATTACTATAATCAATCTTAATTAAAAAAATAGTAAACTAATTACCATCTTAACAAAAAGTAGTATTTAGATAGTTAATTCTTTTTAAAAAATCATATTTTGATACTAAATTTAAAAAATTTTGGCGTTCACCTATATATATATATATATATATATATATATATATATATATATATGAATTAATTCTAACTAAATTAAAAAATAAAATTGAAATGAATGAATAATTAATAGTGATGAGAATGCTTTTTATGGATTAATTTAATTGAATTTAGTTGACATTTGTTTTTATGACATTACTCTCTCTGTATACATAATTCGTTTTGACTATGGTAATAAGTAATAACGTATAGTGTATGCTTTCAAAATTCGCATAAACAACGACAGTTAGTAAGTCATTTTTTATTAGTTTAAATTTTTTAAAATAAATCAGCAATAATTACTTGATTGATTTAAATTAAATAATAATATAAATATATATTTATTAAATTTTATTTATTTTTATATTTATAAATAATTATAAAATATATAAAATAATTTTAAATTCATATTTTAGTAATTAATCATGCAAAATATTTTATATTATGCAATAAAATATTAAAAATAAATTAATTAATTAATTACATTAATAATAAATATATTATTGTTAAGGGTATTTTGATATATAATTATAATTATTATTAATGGTATTTTAATAAAAATGAATTATAATATATGTTTTTTTTTTAAATATATATTTATAAATAGGAAGGAGAGAGAGGGTTTTGTCACTTTTTTTTTTAAGATAAATTAATATAATATTTAGATGTGAACTCTTAGACCATTAATGCTGTATTAACAACGAAAGGTTCATTGAAAATCATCTATGGATGAAAATAATCTGTTGAAACTTATGATTAGCCATTTGGAAAGTGATATTTTAGGCTCTCTTTGTTTTTGAGAATAGGATAAGATAAGATATGAAAATAAGATATAAAAAATAGAGATATAAAATTATGTGTTTTTATATTCTATTTAGTGATAAATTAAAACAAATTATGAATAAAAATAATAAAAAATATAATTATAAAAAATTAATAAAAATAATAAAAAAATAAAAAATAAATTATGTTCTTTGTTAATATTTATATGTTTTTTTACTTTTTTTTTCTATTAAAATAGATATAAAATACACTAATTCAATGTTTCTAAATACATTATCTTTATCCATATCTATCCTCTACCAAATATAATTTTTTGTCTCTGTAAACAAACAAAGTGTTACAAACAACGTATTCTAATCAATATGTACAAGATCACTAAATAAAAGGGAAACTAAGATGAAGTGACGATGTTTATATATATATATATATATATATATATATATTCAGAGAAAGTGTATACGCAATGTTTCGCTATATAACTATATAAACTACTACTGATGATGGCAACGGTGATCATATTTCAGATAAGCATTATTGGCGGCTAAGTTGAAGTACTTATGTGGTGGTTGATTATGTATGTCTTTTTTGAAAGCAAATTAAAAATTTAAGTAGTTTGGGATGTGTAGACTTTTGGGATGTTATTCAATAAAGTAAAGTCTTTTATTATGCTATATATATGGAGTCAATAAGCATAGTAAATTCTATGGAAGTTGTTAAGGTAGCGTTTGGTGGAGAGATAGAGACGGAAAGACTGAGACTGAGACTAAGAGACAGGGATTGAAATAAATCTCAGTATTCTGTTTGGTGCAAAATAGGAGACAAGAATTGAAACAAGAATGAAACTCTAATTTAATTTGCATAAAGGGTAAAATTGGAATTAATTAATTGAAATGAAAGTATTTTAGGTATAAAATGCTATTAAAGTTTCAGTCTCCATCTCTAAAAATTTCAGTCCCTTGTGTCCCTACTTTTTGGAGGTACTGAAATACTGAAATTTTATAGACAGAGACAGAAATTTTAGTACCAGTCTCTGAACTAACAAACACGATACTAAGTCTCAGTCTCTCAGTACCTCAAAACAAACGCTACCTAATAGCTCTTCCGGAGATGGCTCTTACTCCACTTAATTGGTCATCTCTAGATCGCTATGGCTAAAAATGATCATATGCTATAGTTTAATCTTTAGAAAAAGTCTAGGAATAGCAACTTTTTCAAATTCTGACAAGTATGTAACTAGCAAAAAAAATAAATTATTGAATAAAATCTCATACCAATCTCACACTATTAAAATCATTATTGATGATTATTTGATTACTACAAATCACAAAAATTACTTAACACTTCTCTTAATCTTCATGTAAAAACAAAGAAAACAAAACAAACGCATTCGCTCTCTATCTCCATGTCACTTTTTTTTTTCCTTTAACAAACTAAAAAGATAAATGTATATTAAAACAAAAAACGTTTAAATATATATTAATTAATTTACTCATGTAATAAGAAAATGCAAAATGATAGTCTAACACTTATAATGATCCAAAAAGGTAGTAAAAGGGAATTTGATCACACATCCTAACATCTTTTGAAGGAATAATTAAGATCTTTTTATTTTATTATTCATATTTTTCCAAAATTTTGTAAACAAAACAGGTGTAAACAATAATCCTGTTTGACACAATAAAGATGTTGGGGACACCATGGCCGCAACAACCGTCCTTGAGTGGGAGTTCCAATAATAATAATATGCTTGTGTTTGATTCAAAGTGTGAACGAATCAATTAACCCAACAGCTGGCTATAACAAGTTTTTCTCTTACGAAACATTATCTGCGTATGCACATACCATAAATTCAAACTTTCCGGAATATATTGTCCCATACTTCTCCTTCAATTCAATGCATTTAATGCCTAACAAATGTATATTATAACTTTTAATATAATATAATATATATATATTTTTATTTATTTATTTAGAAAATGATGTTACTCCTATTTTAATAATGGCATTTTTTTTTAATTTATATAAACATACAATAAAAAAATTATATATAAAGTAACATTATAACAATAGAAATAACAATATCATTACCTTAATCAATGTATAAAAAGTTAAATTATGTTATGTTTTTCCCTTATTTACTTTTAAGGAGTATTCTAAAATCTTATTGAAAAAAATTTAAATAATAAGTGTCTAAAATGTAAAATATTCTTTCTTTTTTTTTTTTCTAAAAGGTGGTTACCTGATCTCTGTAGTGTGAATTTGTATATCCAACGTTTTTGGACATATGTAGGAACATTTTTATTGTAAATAAAATTTTATTATATCGAAGAAGTATAATTTTTATTTTCATCTTAATTAACAAGTTTAGCTTCAACTTTATTAAAGCCCCTAATAATTCAATCGCATCCATAATTTGGTTGTTCACCGAATCAAACACCAAATTTCAACCTGAAGGCACTTTTGTCAACCGTACCATTGGCAATAAATACTAAAAGTGATCTTATGCCAAATTTTATTTTATATTTTAGAAAAAAATTAATAGGGGATGCAACATCATTTATGACTTTTTGAGCCGGGTTGAATCCATGGATCGCAAAAGACGGTCAAACTTTAATAAATCGTATTTTAAATTGAAAAAATAAAATAAAAAAGAGTTTTGTTAATCGTATTCTAAGAGCATAAATTAAGCATATCAACAAAATTATTTTATAAAAATTTATTGCAAAATTTATTTTTTTATTTTTTTAATGTATTGAATACATAAAAAATATTAAAAAAATTTATTATTATATTTTTAAAATGTGCCATTAAAATACAAGTTAGTAATAAAAAATACTGGGATGTGTTAATGGTTGTATCGATATGATGTGCATTTTATTAACTTGGTTTTTATCTTTTAATTAAGTACTAATATATAAATTAATAATTTTTTATTATCTTCATATTAAATAAAGATATTTTTATACCTCAACAAATTTAATTTTTTATCATTTTAACAATAAATAAAGATTTTTTATTTTTTTATAAGAAAACAACAACTTAAATTAAAAAAATTATAAAAACCAATATACAATAATCTAATTTATTAATTACCTACATAATAATATGAATGTTTGTAAAATGTAACTAGGGTATTTTAATACTGTGTCCAAAAAACTAAAAAGAATAGCAAATTTAACAAAATTGATATTTTTATTAATTTATTCTCTTTTGAACTTAGGTTCTCTTGATAAAGAAATAAAATAAATAAATAAAATACAAGAACTAAAATCGAAAAATAAAAGTTACACTGAAATTGAAATATAAAATAAAAAGAATAGATTGAAATTGAATAAAAAGAAAATTATTTACTTTCTATCCAGTATTTTGCTGCAACAAAAAATGGATTCCTCAATTTAATTTGTTTACGCCGTAGTTTGAAAATTGAATCGAAATGACTCTTCAATCTTTTACCCAATCTTTCAATACAATAAAAGAGAGACTTACTCAACCTCATTTGTTCACATTATGATTTTATTACAAAATCAAAAAATATTTTGACATTTTTCTAATCACTCAATCTGATGACTACAATAGTTTATGAGATATTTATATCCTCTTTTTTGGTTAAAATAAAGAAAGTGATAAACCCACAAACATAAATCCCAATTTAATAACTAAATAAATAAAATCAAAATATATCAAATTAAATTAAATATTTTAAAAATATAAACTAATAACTTTTAAATAATACTTAAACCCTTTATATCACGAACATTTAAAATATGTATCATCTCTTAAAACAAATAAAAATAGAAGTCAAAAAGATATATTATTAAAATGAAAAATAGAGTTGATGAAAAAAATAAAATAAAATTCAATAATCCCTGTTTGTCATCATAAAAAAGTAAATATATATAAATAACTATAGCCACTAAATCATCATGTATTTTTATGCAGTAAAACATTAAACATATATGTACAGATATATATAAAAGTTAGTTATGAGAATTTTTGGGGGCCATCCTACCGACCCCCTTAAATATGTCCCTGTTTGTGAAGTACCATCAAGGTCATTCCATTTTATATTTTTATTGTATTTATTTTTACGGAAAAACCATCAAGGCTATTCTAGATAAGTAAGTGCACTTACTTACGGCATTTCTTCTATCCATTACTACTAAGTGAGAAGAACATCATCTCTCGGTTATATAGTTTTTTTATTTTTTTTTTTTTAATGAGATCGAGAAAAAAGGTATTTCTTTTATGAAATATATTTTTTATCATTTCATCAGTACCTTTGTCCCTTGATTAATATCATGTTAATACTGTTAATTTTCATTTGATTCAACTGGACCTAAGATTAAAGATTAGATCTAGCTAATAAGCATCCTAATATTAAATTGGAATTCAGGGCAAGTTATTCAGATTCGTAATCATATCAAACCATTTACTGGTGCAAATTTTTTAATACATATACTTTGATTGTCGTGGTTACTCAAAAATGAAAATTGAAGCTGGATTATTATATATATATATATATTGATGCAGCACGTGTTTGTATCCCACATTATTGGTGAATCAAAGGGCAACACAATCTTACTTTTTAAATTTGTCACCATCGATATCTCCATTTCATTGGGTCTTTGAAGATTAATTTCGCCGCCGACTAAATAGAAAACTCTACACACTTAATACTATGGTTGCCTGCTGACTATTAAAATTAAGGACCAAAGTTTAATTAGTGATAACCTTTTATAAAAATAATTTAGGTCTTCCTAACATATCTCATCATACACATTTTTTTTAACTAAAGATAAGAAGATTTAAATCCGTAATTTTTAAGTGAGTATAAAAAAAATATATCATTTAAGCTATAATTTATTAGCTCATAAAATTATATTAAAAAATTATTAAAAAATATTTTTATATTTTTAATATATTAAATATATCAAAATGACAAATATTAATGCATTAAAAAAAAGCGAGTGTAATGTTAGTTAGAAAATAACTTACTATTAGAATTTAGAGGTAACAAATAAATTATTAAATTTTGAGCTTTTCTTATAATCTTATAAAAAAAGTAATTAAATAGCATTTTGGGTAATTTTTTAAATTAAATATTGATATGAAATATAATAAATTAATCATTAAGATTTATTTAATTAATAAAAAATAAATTATTTAAGAATGAACCTAAAAAATGTTATTTTAAAATTTTTGATATATTGTTGTGTTAGTCAAAATAATTATTTTTGAAAGACTAAGTTGATTCAAAATGCTAGTAAAGAATCAAGAAAGAAGCAGATGACGAAAAGACGCACGTGCAAGAATTAATGGGAAGTTATTTGACACGGACTCGATTTAGACACCTTGTCAAATCGAATAAGCACTCGAATGAGGAATCGAATAGTTGTTCGAATCGAGAATCGAGCGGTTACACAAGTAAAGAAGTGAAGGCTTTCTTTGAGTGAGGAAGTTATGGGTACGTCCGTGGGCAAAAGAGCGGGAACAGTTACCCAAGAATTCGCATACAAGGCAGCGTCATGTAATTAATTATCGGTTACAGATATAGGTTATAAATATTAGTAAGTTTTAGGAAATAGGGGTTGGAACTTTTTTTTAGAAATACACTCAAGTACATTAATATTCACATCTAGAGCGAATTTCTTAGTCTGCATTCGAGTTCGATTTATGTAGGATTCCTTCCATTGTCTTTAATTTTCCATTTACAATTTCTTTCCACTTTACTTTTTATTGTCAGATTTACATTCAAAGTTTTCGTTACTTATTTGCCCAGTTTATCTTTCAGTATCTTTAAGTTTTCTGTCAAAAGCCCTTTGATCATATCGAAGGCATTTTAATCGATTTTTTTAAAGTTCAGCACAAGTCATTTCGATTTCAATCAATTTATTTTTCAAATCTTTTCTTTTACATTTTTTTACCTTTTTGACACTTTTTCAAACTTATTTTCTATTTTAATACTCGTCTAATTCGAAACATTTTGATGTACTTATAGAATTGGTACCTGCAAAAGATGAGTAAGTTTCGTTCCCAAACCATTAAAATCGAACCATCATCGATTTATTAAAAATCAACAAAATATATTAAAAAAATATTTTATATATTTTTTATGATATTTTTTAATCTAACAAATTAAAAATTAATTAATTAGAGAGATCAAAATTTTTTTTAAAAATTTACGTTATTCAATAAATTATTATATACCTATCACAAGACAATGAACAAACTAATGATATGATTTTCAACAAAGTACACTGACTTGTTAAAATTGACAAACTAAAATATGTTGAGAAAAAGAAGGCATTCGATGCCTGGATGGGGCCAGCAGGGTGCAGTTGTGAGCTGTGGCCCCTATGGTTGCATTGAGTTATGCACTTATGCTCATTCCAATAGCGGCTTTACCAGAATGGGTCTTCTTAATTTGTTTTTTTAATTGATGTTGTAAACGGATTTTTTTATTTAAATAAATAAAATAAATATTTTAATTATTAAAATAAATAATTATAAAAATTATTACCAAAATTCGTTCTTCAGTCTTATTTCATTTACAGTGTAAATGAGAAGGCTGAACGGACAGCTCTATATATATTTCGTTGACAGTGAAATTTTGGGTTCTAATTCGAATTTTTCGATCACTTTCTCCTCTTTTTTACTTCTTTCTGACTATATTATCGAGTAATACAAAAATGGCGCGCACAGATGCACCTGATCGAGATATCAACAGGCTTAATGCAACATGGCACTACGTTAGGACAGACGACTTTGCGGTTAATTCTATTATCTTGAGTTGTATGTAATCCCATACATGTATACCTATAGTTAAAGTACTTGCTAAGAATTCGAATACAATTTGTATGATTAGGAATATGTTACGGGTAAAAATTAGAAATTCTAGGAATGTAGTTATTATTTTTGTGTTATCCTATATATGTATAGCCATAGTTAGGGTACTCACCAAAAACTAGAATATAATTTGTATCATTAGGAATAGGTCGCTGATAGAAAATAATAATTCTGGGGTTGTGGTTATCATCTTTTAGAAATTAAATTGTTAACTATATAATTATTAATTTAGAGTTTAAATGCAAGAGTTGATGTTTTTCAATTGTTGAGTCTAGTTTATTGGTCACACGTGTCTTAATTTAGTAATTTAGTTAGTAACTAGTCATGATAATTAGATTATTAAGTTAACCCAAAGTTTGATAGTTAGATTATTAATTACTTTATTAAATATTTTAATTTCACGTAACACAATGAGAAAATGTGTATTAGTTAATATAGTTTATTATGTCCATCAACGTATACAAATTTTTAATTTTTAATAATTATAAAATATTTTTTTTCTATCAGAGGCCTCACCAACTCCTATCCCGGCGAGTGTCACACACGCTTCCTCCACTGGATGCCAACGTCCCGTATCTGAGGGAGGCTGGATTCGGCTACACGGTGCCTCTCAAGAATTTCGTATTCGACAACTCCCTGATTACAGTATTCGTGGAGTGATAGCGTCCGAAGACCCACACGTTCTATCGCCGTGGGGTGAGGCCACTATTACCCTGCAGAACATGGCGTACCACCTTGGGCTACACACACACGGGACCCAGTTGGGGGTACTTCCGTGACTTCCTCAGGCGGTACGGCACCGAGATGTAGGAGTTAGTGGAGCGGCTGCTCGATGCCAAGCCTCTGGTGGTTCCACAACAGGGGACTCAGAGGAAGGAGTCATTCTCGCTGAAACTTATATCGCTGAGGAACCGTATCCGCCATATGCCAACGACCGACGATCCGGAGATACTCCGATAGTATGCGAGATGTTACATCTTGTTACTGATCGGAGGCTACTTGATGGCGGACAAGTTGAATAATTTGGTCCATCTGCGTTGGCTGCCACTGCTGCAGGACTTTGGGTGGTGCCGTGTATTGTCTTGGGGTTCGGCGGTGCTTGCATAGACATACCATTCACTGTGCTTTGCAGCACATCGAGGCACCACAGACATCGTCGGCTGCACTCCACTGTTGATGTCTTGGATATACCAAAGATTTCTCCAGTGGTGTCCACCTAACCAAGGAATTTTCATGTATCCTATAGTTACGAGGTAACAATTGTTTATGTGTTTCTTATCTTTTGAATTTGTAACTTGTTATGACATTGCGTAACATGAACTCGTGTTATTTTTGTAACTGGTGGCAGGTTGATAGGAATGTCGCAGCAAAGCAGAGACTAGCATGAGACGAGGGTTCTGCAATGGCGTCTAGCGATAAACTAATTACGCTGAAACGAGGTTAGCACTATGATTAAAACGACTAGTATTTTGATTTACTCCTATATATATAGACTTTGTTGTTAAAATATTATTGAATATTTACAGGTTATAAATTTTATTAATCCTCTAGTATTTTTTAAAGTTAAATGTAGTAGGCTAAAATATTAATATGAAATAATAAAATAAATTAATAGTATGAATCAAAACTTGAGCATATACCTATAGAGGGATGACTAGAGCACCATAGAACTAAGGAAGGGATTTGTTTTTTTAATAGGTTTGATATTTAGTTATGAATAGGTTTTCATTTTTTTAATGCTAAATTGTAGTAGTTGTTCAAATATTTATTATTTGTTGTTCAAATATATTATATAGTTTGTTGTTTGAATATTTATTTATTATGGTATGATCCCACCATTTAGGTTGTAATCCTTTTTTCTGGTGTTAAAAATAGGAAATTTCTCATGCATAACGTCCAGATCCAATGTATGATAGTAACTTGGTATATCTGATAGTGCCAGAATCAGGTGGGGGGAGGCAAAACATAGCGCATCGCTGTCTCGGCTGACGTCTTCAGTACAAACTCCTCCTCCTCCTCATCATCCTTAGCAGAATCACTATCATTGCTATCCGCAACGTACTCCTCGTCGGAGTCTTCTTCACCCACGTCCATATTTTTCACTGGTATGGCAATTGGTGTGAGAGGTGGGTCATCTTGCACAAATGTCGAGTGTACAGAACCACCACTACCAACATCACCAACTTCGGCAAAAAGCTCCATCACTTGTTCCGCCATGATTCTCTCATGGATGTCTAACATGAGTCACACATGCTCATCGCCGAGGAGCTGAAATAGTCGAAACCAAAAAACTTCATTATCCAACAATGTTAAGAACCTATACCTCACCCTTCCGATCTCTCTTCTCCCTGTGGCACCAAGGTTGCTCATCAATATCAAACTTTTCAACTCGGTCAATAAACTTACGCGTCGAGTGCGCAATATAGTAACGGATTCTCACACTCAAATATCATCCCATTGTCATTGTTTCTCATACGATAATTGGGGTACACACAGACAACTACATATCCGCTATTACTGGACATTTTTGTCTATATTTTGTAAGAAAAACGGGAGAGAAAAAGATATGAAATGTATGTGAAAAATGTCAAGAGTTGCACATCCTTTTATAGCAATTAAAAATTTGTCTTAATGTATTTCATTTACACTGTAAACGTATTAACTTAAAATGTATCTCGTTTATAGTGTGAAAGAGATACGTTATCTCGTTTATATTGTAAACAAGATATACACGTGTCATGCGTACGTGCCTTATCTCGTTTACAGTGTAAACGAGATACGTGTATGCTTATCTCATTTACATGAAAAACAGATTTTGATAATAATTTTTATAATTATTTATTTCAATAATTAAAATATTTATTTTATTTATTTAAATAAAAATCCTGTCATTAACCACAAATTTTCATTATATAATATATATAAAAAAATTTATTTCACTTAAAAAATATATGATAAAAAAATTATATTTAATAATATTTAAAATTTAATTTTAATACAATAATAGTATCATATAATTATATTTGTTTTTTAAAACATTATTCATGTGATCAATAAAAATTATAATTATTTTTTATGATATACATTACGTAATTAAATATATGTATAAAATTATTTTATATTAATATTATATTAAAATTAAATTTTAAAATTAATTAAAAGAATAAAGAAGTTCCATTTGCATGCTTTACTTACAACCAAAATATGTGAATGTGATATTCTTTCCTTTTGCATGCGCCTCATTAATTCTTGTTCAGCAATTGGGTAGCAATGCTCTAACATTCTCTTGATAAGTAAGCTATTCTCTTTATGTCTCATTTTGTTGTACGTTTATAGTCATTAATATTTTTTTTAAAATTAATTTTAATTTTTTTAAAATTAAATTTTTAATATTTCTCAATCACATTATTATCTATTAAATACAATAATTTTTTGCAAAAATTATGAAAGTTAAATTAAAATTTTTTAACAATTTTTATTATACAACTTATATTTTATATATAGACTATTAAAAAATAAAAAATAAAATATAAAATATAAACAAAAATTTAAAAATAATTTTTTAAAAATAATTATTAACTCGTCATATTGAAATCAATAAATAAGTATACATATGAATATTAAAATAATTAAAATCATGACATACTAGTGCACATATGAGATAATTTGAAGAATACAATAAAATGTATAATTTAAAATTTGATAATATTAATTATAGACATCATAGGTATGAAATTATGAATATTATAAGTACAAATTATGGATGTTATGTGTACGCATTTATGGATGTTATGAGTAAATTTATCAATTGAATAAATTAATTTAAGAATTTGACATTTTTTAAAATTTAATTATGATAAAATTTAAAAACATTTGTGTTAACTTTATAGTTACTTATGCAATAACTAAAAAATGATACGTGTATGAATGTAATATCTAATAAACATGAATTTAATTTTTAAATGTTAGTTGTATGTAATTATGAATGTTATGTATATGAACATATGAATGCTATGTGTATGAACATAATAGTATAATATAATTATAAATATACATAAAAACACACAAAAAAT